>NC_054494.1:18258663-18633663 GCF_017639515.1 Carcharodon carcharias | reverse complement strand
CCTAAGTTTAAAAAGGTATATATAGGAAATCATTCAAATATTTCATCTCTTTAAAGCACCTCATTGTTTCCAAGGGTTTAAAAGGTAGGTGCCATTCCTTTATGACTTCTGGATTTTGATATTCTGAAACGTTCAATGTAAGACTCTGAGGCCTGACGCACTCAGGGTCTCGAAGAATTCACTCTGGTGGGAAAGCAGATATGGTTTAAAGTTGAAAGATTGGTGCTTCCCTCATTAAAGGAAGGATCCTTTTGTGTATTAGCTCAAATCGGATTGGTTGAAAAAGCATCAACTCAATTTTAACACTTTTTCCCTCTTTGAACGTGGGAGGGAGGATCATCAGGTCCTTCTTCATATAATGAATATTATAGAGGCATTATACATTGTAGTTAGGGTTATGTATTTAATATTTGATCCCATGGCTGTCAAGTGTGCGACATGGGGCTGGATTTTAAGGCCCCCTCACCGGGAATATTTTTGGCAGGGGTGGCATGTGATATATGTTGGGCGGTTAATCCACTGTCTTCCATCCACCCCTGAACCTTTCCCCATTATATGGGGGTTGGGTAAGGCGCCCACTAGGCCACCTGTCCTTAGGCCTTTTGAAGCCCTTAAGTGGCCTATTACCAGCCACTTAAGGCCCTCAATCCATCTCTGCTGACAAAATATGTTGGGCAGTGGAAGGTGGGCAAGAGTTAGAAGGCCTTTTTTTAACTCAACTAGTTAAAATGCTGGAAAGAAGTGGGGGTTACCTCCTTATGGGATGCCCTGTGTGTATTGGGGGCACTGCCCTAAGATGATATCCCACTTTGTGTCTCCCCATGTGGCCTCCAAAATCCACCTCCCATCCTCTCGCCCTCTTCCATAGGATGCCCAATACATCAGTGCCCATAAAGCCCGGGTCTTACCTGGATCCAGGATCCATTTTCAATCTCTGCAGGTCTCCTTGCAGTCCCAGCAGCACCCACGACTGAGTCCTGGTGCTGTTGAGATTGCTAAAGATGCTGGCCAAACTGATTGGCTGGTAACCCTTCAGGGCGGGACTTCCTCCCACTGAGTGGGGAGAAGTCTAACCCTCACCCCTTTAAGGTCACCCAGTGAGCATTATGGCTGTGGGGCGGCCTTATTCACATAGAAACATAGAAACTAGGAGCAGAGGTAGGCCATTCGGCCCTTCAAGCTTGCTCTGCCATTCATTATGATCATGGCTGATCATCCAACTCAATAGCCTGCTCCCGCTTTCTCCCCATACCCTTTGAACCCTTTTGCCCCAGTTAGCTATATCTAACTCCTTCCTGAAAGCATACAATGTTTTGGTCTCAACTACTTTCTGTGGTAGCGAATTCCACAGGCTCACCACTCTCTGGGTGAAGAAATTTCTCCTCATCTCAGTCCTAAATGGTCTACCCCATATCCTCAGACTGTGACCCCTGGTTCTGGACTCCCCCACCATCGGGAACATCCTTCCTGCATCTACCCTGTCTAGTCCTGTTAGAATTTTATAGATTTCTGTGAGATCCCCCCTCATTCTTCTGAACTCCAGCGAATATAATCCTTATTGACTCAATCTCTCCTTATATGTCAGTTCCGCCATCCCAGGAATCAGTTGGGTAAACCTTCATTGCACTCCCTCTATAGCAAGAACACCCTTCCTCAGATAAGGAGAACAAAACTGCACACAATATTCCAGGTGTGGTCTCACCAAGGCCCTGTACAGTTGCAGCAAGACATCCCTGTTCCTGTATACGAATCCTCTGGCTATGAAGGCCATCATACCTTGTTCCTTCTTTACCACCTGCTGCACCTGCATGCTTACTTTCAGCGACTGGTGTACAAGGACACCCAGTCTCATTGCACATTCCCCTATCTCAATTTAGAGCCATTCAGATAATAATCTGCCTTCCTGTTTTTGCTACCAAAATGGATAACCTCACATTTATCCACATTATACTGCATCTGCCATGCATTTGCCCACTCACTCAGCTTGTCCAAATCACACTGAAGCACCTCTGCATCCTCTTCACAGCTCACCCTCCCACCCAGCTTTGTGTCATCTGCAAATTTGGAGATATTACACTTAAATCGCTCATCTAATTCATTAATATATATTAATGGGGTCCCAGCACCGATCCCTGCGGTGCCCTACTAGTCACTGCCTGCCATTCGGAAAAAGAGCCATTTATTCCTACACTTTGTTTCCTGTCTGCCAACCAGTTTTCAAACCATCTCAATACACTACCCCCAATCCCATGCGCTTTAATTTTACACGCCAATCTCTTATGTGGGACTTTGCTGAAAGCCTTCTGAAAGTCCAAATAAACCACATCCACTGGCTCCCCATCATCAATTCTACTAGTTACATTCTCGAAAAATTCCAGTAGATTTGTCAAGCATGATTTCCTTTTCATAAATCCATGCTGACTCTGTCCGATTCTGCCACTGTTTTCCAAGTGCTCAGCTATTAAATTTAAAGTCAGTTAGTTTGGGACTGATTTTTCTTCTGGGTGTCGGGTGTGGGGGTACGGTGGGAGGAGGGTGATGAGTGCACCCTCCGGTAAAATTTTGTTATCATTCACATGTCTGATTCTTAGAATAGGCAAGCAAAGAGAACTGGAATGTAATTAATAAGTTATACACAACAAGAGGGCTGATGCTGTTAATATAATTGGGATAAACGTAGTTGAAAATTAAAGGGATGCTGCTTTTAAGTCATGCATGACTTGCTTGATACTCACAATGTGCCCTTTTTATTATATGCCCATTGTTTCTTGCACTGTTTTATGTGTAAAATATCATCTCCTGGGTGATCAGAGGTTGAAATACAAGTTAAAGTAATCCTTTTCAGTTTTGTTTTCGTAATATTCTATCATTCATTTTTCATCTGAATACATTCTGCCCAGCCCACAATGGTTTGAACATTATTACACCATATGCCTACCTTACTCCTTAAAACTGCCTTTTTTTTCCTTATCAAAGTGGTCACTGTGATAATGTAGTGAAAATTATGTTGTTTTGAAGACATCATAACATTCTGTACCTGATTTATTAATGCAGTCGTGGTCCGTGTGCCTAATGGACCAGATCTCAGGAACAAAGGAGCTCCTTGAAGGGAGGAAGTGTTCATGTGTTGAAGAGTAATTTGTGAGTCAGAAATGGACCATCAACACACAAATGCTTCTCTCATCATCACATACCCCCGGATGTGTTAGCCCAATTGTCCAATCAAGTCCTGAATAAAACGTCCATTTTATATACAGGATAACCTGAACAACACCTAGCTTCACAATACCACAAGAATTCCAATTAATTTGTGCCCACAATTCTCTCATCGATCACAAGATTGATTCCAGTGAAGAAGGCTTTAGTCCCACATCGCGTTCTGGAATGCGCTAGAATTCTTTTGTCGTAACACGATATGAGGAATGTGTCTATAATTCCACAGAGCCACCTTAATAGAAGATTCAGACTTTACATAGTGCTTCCGTACCAAATAATGGGGCACTTTTGATGTTGAGTGATTACGTAAAGTGGATCCTAGCGAGTCAACAAACATGGAAATAAAATTGTGAGTGATGTAAAACAAGAAGTAGCTCACTGTCATGCATTATACACTATCACACAAAATCAAAATCACCCCTATTAATCTTATGCTGGATGGATTTATCCATGGAACTGCACACAGATGGAGCAGAATAAACAACTCAAAGACATATCTGTACAAAGATACCTGAAGGATACATCTGTAACCATTTTATAAGATTTTATGAAATCAGACCCTTCTTTAGATGAAGGGGAGCAGTGCTAGGCTTAAATTTACATTGAAATGAAGCTATGCTCTCACTTAAAAAATATATTATTCATTCATGGGATGTGGGCTTTGTTGGCTGGGCCAGCATTTATTACCCATTCCCAGTTGCCCTTGAGAAGGTGGTGGTGAGCTGCCATCTTGAACCGCTGCAGTCCATGTGGTGTAGGTACACCCACAGTGCTGTTAGGGAGGGAGTTCCAGGATTTTGACCCAGCGACAGTGAAAGAATGGAGATATATTTCCAAGTCAGGATGGTGGGTGGCTTGGAGGGGAACTTCCAGATGGTGGTGTTCCCACGTTTTCGCTGCCCTTGTCCTTCTAGATGGTAGTCATCATGGGTTGGAAGGTGCTATCTAAGGATAACCGTGCATTTGTGAATTAATATGCATTTTCTAAAATAAGAGACCAGTTTCAAAAAGGCCTGAAACATCTCATGACTATAAATATTTTGCTTTTGGTTATAAATAATATAGGAATGCTTTGTTTTTCATAGGGAATGAAAGACATTAACCAAAAATGTGTGTGGTAACAGCTGCTTTACCATCATAGTTCATGTATGTGAAAAGGATGAAGACTGGCTACTGTAGTAGCATATTTACAATGACTGTGGCAAGATTTATTACCAAAACATTATCTAAGATACATGAACACAACCTCAGAATGCCCAAGGTACTCCACAGCAAATTATATCTTTTGTTTGAAATGTAGTCACTGTTGTAACTCAAAAGAAACATGACTGCCAATTTGTGCACAGTAAAGTCTGATGAACAGCAATGAGTTGATGATAAGATAACTCCGTTTTAGTGATGTTGATTGAGGGGTAAATTTTGGCCAGGGTATCCAAAGAACTCCTGTGCTCTCACTAGCCAAGGCAACGGTGCTATAGAAACTCCAATGTAGCAATGAAACCAATGCTCTTAGTGCTCATCCAAGATGCATTCAGCTAAGTGCTTGAGCTACTGCTTTCAATATCAGTGGCCATTTCTGGCTCTGCGATCACTTTCCATTCATTCAGGATGATAACATGGACAAAAGTAGCACAGCCCTCACCAACCTCTTGTCATGTGTGTGTGATCTTAGTGTTTTCCTCCCTGATGCTTCCCCCTAGTGTTGGTGTCGGGTGTGTAACTCCTAACCTTCAAACTGTGATGTCTTCTGAGTTTATTGTCTGGCTGCTGGGTTGCAAGGGGAGAAAGTCAGGATCCCTTGGCCCTAATTTGTCAATAAATCGCTTCTTCTGCCTCCATTTCGTGTGCCAGGGTCTGTAGACGTAAAAAATAGCGTCTTGTGTGAATTTACATGTTCATCAAACTGAATGGGAGCTTGCCTGTTTCAATCATGCATTGTCAAGCACTGTGGGGTGAGGCAGAACACAGTTAGCTGAAGTGTAAAGCTCCACCTGTTCAACAAAGTGCTTTAGCTTCATTTGGAGAAAAACATCTAAACTGCATTAATGTGACACTTCTTTCCTGCGGCTATTATGCTGCAGAAAGCCAGTTGGTGAAGGATGGAACTGGAGCCAATCTTTACACACTTTTATAAGCATTTATTTACAGAGTTACACATTCCATGCATGTAATTCCTAACTCAACAACCAAGGTTTCAGAAATAAAAACAGAAAATGCTGGAAAAAAACTCAGCAGGTCTGGCAGTTTCTGTGGAAAGAGAAACAGAATTAACATTTTGGGTCCATATGATTCTTCTTCATACGGACTTGATACATTAACCCTGGCCAGAATCTTCCTTTCAGCGTGTGGTTGCGCACTGCTGAACCGTCAAAGGCCTGTTAAGACCATTAATTAACTAATTAAACTGATTGTCAGGGCTACCCATCCAACCTTAAGGTTGGCGGGGGGGGGGGTGGGGGGGGGCAGGTGAAGAGCCCAGGAGGCCTTTGCATTTTTCATGAAACCCCATCCACGGGCGGGATGAGGTTTCATGAAGTGTTTATTAATTAAATAAAACGTCTTTTGAAAATTCATAAACATGTCCCAGCTCATGTGACAATGTCAAATGAGGGGACATTTCTGAGTAATTTTATTTTTTTTTGCAATAGTTTGTTAGTAAATTAATCTCCCTGAGGCAGCTCCCCAACTCTCCCTCCTCCCCCCGTCTGCACAGGGGGTGTTGTTCAGCACTTCCGGATGCCCGTCATGCTGGGTGGGACTTAATTGGCTCACTCACGTAAAATGGCAGCTCCGCGTCTGCCTGCGCCTGCTCCCCTCTGTTTGTCTCTCCACAGATACTGCCAGATCTGCTGAGTTTTTCTAGCATTTTCTGTTTTTATTTCAGATCCCCAGCATTCACGGTGTTTTGCTTTTAACCAGATTTTCAGTCGGTGTCTGTTTAGTGGGTTCAGGTGAACCTTCAGTTAATGCCCACCCTCTGCATACAATTAAACATAATGAATATGCAACTAACAATGGTTTCTGAGTAAGATTACCAAATTAGAAATAACCTTTATGATAACACTAATAGTCCAAACTCATATCATAGAAATTTTACATCTCAAAGCATCTAATAAACTAGGATAGATTCAAACAGGGCTAATCTTTCAGTGGTGCCATCTTTCGGATGATACACTAAACTCAGATTCCAACTGCTCTCTTCTGTGGATGTGAGAGATCCCAGGGCATTATTCTGAAGAAGATCAGAGAAGTTCTCTTGGTGTCTTGGGCAATTTTTATCTCTCAATCAACATCATTGAAAAATCAGATTATCGGCTCATTAATCTCATTGTTGTTTGTGGGGTCTTACTATGTGAAAACTGACTGGTGCTTTTCTTTATATTGCGACTGTGGCTATACTTTAAAAAGTATATCATTGGCTGCAAAGTGCTTTAGCACATCTCGAGGTTATGAAAGGTGCTATACAAATGAAAGTTCTTTGTTTCTTTACTGTGCCACTTAGTTCCCCAAAGCTCTTGTTCCTAATTCTATCAGTTATTTTAGAGATAATGATCCAGGAACAAACAGCTCTTCAAACATCTTCCTTGCACTCCTGGACAAGATACACAATCCCAGCCTTTCCCTCCTCTCCATATATGAATACTATGATCAGCATTCCTCTAAATCTTCCACTCTTTTTCCTCCTTATGTTCAAAATACCATGACACAGGCCCTCTCTCCTCTTTACATGGTCACTCTTTTGAAAGCAGGACTCATCATATAGTTTCCTACTCTTTCCATGGACATCAATGTGTTGGACTCCCTTTCTTTCACCCAGTTTTCTATCAGCTTGCAATCTCCAGCCTTTTAAAACCCAGGCTTTGTATTGCTTAACCATTTATTCCGGCTCTATTTTATCTTCTATCCTGATCCTTTTCTTCGATGGTGTTCTCTAGTTAAGTGCATCGACTGGCAGAGGGATCTGGGTGTACAGGTCCACAGGTCACTGAAAGTGGCAACGCAGGTGGATAAGGTAGTCAGGAAGGCATATGGCATGCTTGCCTTCATGGGCAGGGGTATTGAGTATAAAAGCTGGGAAGTCATTCTGCAGCTGTATAGAACCTTGGTTAGGCCACACTTGGAATATTGCATGCAATTCTGGTCACCACATTACCAGAAGGATATGGAGGCATTGGAGAGGGTGCAGAGGAGGTTTACCAGGATGCTGCCTGGTCTGGAGGTTATTAGCTATGAGGAGAGGTTGGAGAAACGCGGATTGTTCTCACTAGAGCGACAGAGATTGAGGGGTGACTTGATAGAAATTTACAAAATTTTGAGTGGCATGGACAGAGTAGATAGTCAGAAGCTTTTTCCCAGGGTGGAAGAGTCAATTACTAGGGGACATAGATTTAAGGTGAGAGGAGAAAACTTCAGAGGAGATGGGCGGGGCAAGTTTTTTACACAGAGGGTAGTGAGTGCCTGGAATTTACTGCCAGAAGAGGTGGTGGAAGCAGGTATAATAGTGGTGTTTAAGAGGCAGCTTGACAAATACATGAATAGGATGGGAATAGAGGGATACGGACCCTGGAAGTGCAAAATGTTTTAGTGTGACAGGCAATATGATCGGCGCAGGCTTGGAGGGCCGAAGGGCCTGTTCCTGTGCTATACTTTTCTTTTCTTTGTATGGACATTGTTACCTTGATAAAAATATATTTGGTGGTCTGTTACAGTTCATTCAGGGAGCCTATGTTGCTGTGGCATCATGACATGCACCTTGTAGCCTGGATCTATAGATAGTGATGGTAGAGGCTTAAAGGCTCTTACTATCACATGGCTGACCTTCTGCTCTTACCTCCTGCCATTGCCATGTGTTGGGAGGATTTACAAGTTGATATTCAACCTGTTTGGCTGTGTCATTAACGTACCTTCCTTGGCAATCAAGTCCTGGAGGGTGGGACTTGAACCCAGAGCTGCTAGCTCAAAGACAGGGGTGCTGCCCACTGCACCGAAAGACCTGAAAATAAGCAGATTTAGGTAACTGCTATTGAACAGAAAGAGGAAAAACAAAAGCTGAAAAAGAGTCGTCGGCTGACCACTGAGGAATAGATCATGATTATGATGAAGACAATTTGAAGGGAATATTGCCACAAATGTTACTTTTACTGATCAGCAGTATTCAAAATGTCATGACATCACCTTCAGTTGCTTTGAAGGCACAAGGCCATAAATACTTAGAAGAAAACAGCAATTAGTTTGTTAAGGAGATAGTTAATTATTAAATTGTTAATTTATTAATATACAATCATAAAGTTTTTACAAAGCTTGGAACTAGTACTCATATCAGTTTGAGTGCTGTGCTGATTGCATGGCTAATGTTTGATAGTGTTAAGCCTAGGGCTTCCATGTCTAATTAAATTGATCTTAGATGACAGTGCTTGGAAACCAAATTGTGTTGGCAGTTGTCTTTCACTGGAGTACTTCACCTGGGAAATACAGTCCTTTTACCTGAGCTTCACTAAAGCAAGCTCCCTGGGATAAATATGTGACTTCAGCGCTGGGTGAAAATTTGAATGATTCGTCCACCTTTTTTGAACATGTCCAATTTTATTTCCATCAATTCCTTGCTAAGAAGTAGATAAAACAGTGCCACAAAATCATAAGACTCGAAATTAGAAAAAATGTGCAGTGCCACTGTATAAAATGCAATTATATTAATTTTGTTCCATATTCGCCTGGTGCATGCTCAAGCTCAGAGGGATGGATAAACCAGCTTATAAACCTATATCATAGATTTCATTGCACCCGTAACAAAATTGTTAAGAATCAAATTATCCTGACCATCTCCTTTAAAGTTTACATAAACTGAACAGACAAATGCAAAATATCCCCAAGATTAGTTGCAAAAGTAATTTAATAAAAATTAGTTTCATTAACCTATTATGCAATTTTTTTTTGGTGACTGTTCTCAAGTGTTAAGGAATAAAAGGACAGCTGACTCAAAGGCTGGTGTAAAAAATGGGTTTTAATGGGGGTCTTATTTGGTACAGAAGTGGAAGGGATAAAGGTTTTAGGGGGAGAATTCCAGAGTGTGGCCGGGCCTAGATCACTGAAGGCATGGCTGTCAATGGTAGACCAATGTGAAAGATGCATAAGAGGCTAGTGTTGGAGGGATGGAAAGTTTGGTGGAGGTTTGAGGGCTGATAGCATTTTGGCGAAGTGAGGCTGTGGAGAATTTAAGTGTGAGAATTTTGGATTTGGGGTGTTACAAGGCATGGAGACAATATAGCTCGTGCAATGGGCGATGGGTGAGAGGGACGTGGGTTGGAACTTAGTTCAGGTGACAGGGGTCTTGACCACTGGCTGGAGACTGGTGACAGCCCTGCATCACTTCCATCAGCATTAACTGGCCAGAGGCAGGCCTTCTCCGGGATTTAGGACCTCCAGGACAGCTGCCAGCAATGCACCCACCAGAGGGCTAAGGTCGCCGAGGGACCCAGGCTACAGGTGAGTGAGGGTGGGATGCGGGCTGTGGAGGGATGGGTATTGCTGGCTAGGAAGGCAGGGGAATGGGAAGAAAGGGCAGGGGATAGCTCTCTGTGGGCCTCCCTTCCTGATGTTGGGTCCCTCAATCAGACACTGAGTGTGCCTTAGAATGAGGGACACCCCTGGGTGCCTGCAAGTAAAAATGACTGGGTTTGTGTCTTGGGTTTCCTGTGTGGTAATCCTCTATCCGCTGGTGGTTGGATTCCTGCGGTGGCTGAGGCCATTAGGTAGGCATTAATTTCCTTCTTAAGGGCCTCAATTAGCATCCAGGCAGGAAGGTCTGATGGCTGAGCTGCAATTATACATTATAGAGGGAGCTGGAATAAACTGATGTAACAATATCCATTGGAATTTAGTAGAACAAGATATTGAAACATGGAAGGTCCTGAGGGGACTTGACAGGTTGGATGCTGAGACAATGTTTCCCCTTGTGGGGGAGTGTAGAACTAGATAGCGCAGTTTAAGACTGAGATGAGGAATATGGGAGCAGTATAGGTAAGCCAAGTAATGTTCTATAAACCTGGTAGGATGTTGAAGAAGGAAGCTGCATTAGGCTATGTATCTGAGACAGAAAAATATCTGGATTAAACAATTCATTCAAGGAAAAGAAGACTTTTTGAAAAAGGCTTATGAAGTCTCTATATACAGCTGAATATTTCACAGTGTCTGGTTGAGAGGACAATCAACAAACATACTAACTCAGATCTTGAGCAGTTTATAATGGGAACAAATGTTTTTGAAAGGAAATATGAACAGATTGTGGAAACATGATAGAAATGGGGTATCGGAGTGCTGACCAGAGAGTTACAAACTCGACTGCTCACCCTGACTATAAGTCTCGTATTCCATTCTTAGGTCAATTATTGGACAGGATGCAAAGCTTGGCAGGGGAGTGTTTCATCTCTCCTGTAATATAGAAAACTTATTGGATCAGCCATATGAGAAATATTTCCCCTTTGTCGAATCAAACACGATGGTGAAGACAAAGAAATCTGTGGCATTAAATAGACTGAAATAAATGAGCTTATCAGCAAGGAAACTAAAAATAGAAGAATATAAAAACAAGCTCCTTAATTGTCTGTTGAAGACTATTTGATAGAGATTGATTGTGATGATTAGTCAACAACTCCATTATCATTGTTTAATGTCACTAGCAGGAAGGTAGAGGCAGTTCAGAGCAAGTTCACTTGACTTTTCCTGGGGGGAAGGGGTTATCTTATGAAGAAGGATTGAGAAAGTTGGGCTTATACCCATTGGAATTTAGAAGATCAAGAGGTGATATTGAAACTTGTAAGGCCCTGGGGGGCCTTGACAGGGTGGGTACTGAGAGAGTGTTTCCCCTTGTGGGGGAGTGTAGAACTAGGGAGCACAGTTTAGGGATCTTCCATTTAAGACTGAGATAAGGAACTTTTTTTTCTCTCAGAGGGTCATTAGTCTGTCAAATTCTCTTCCCCATAGAGCAGTGGATGCTGGACCATAGCATATTTTGACGGCTGAGTTAGATAGGTATTTTATCAACAAGGGAGTAAAGGGTTAAGGGAGGCAGACAGGTAAAAGTGGAGTGAGGCCACAGTCAGATCAGCAATAATCTTATTGAATGGTGGAGCAGGCCGAATGGCCACTCCTGCTCCTAATCCTTGTGTTTTTTGTGTGTTCTTGTGGTAGAAGGTGAAGTTTTTTTTGTTCATTCATGGGATGTGGACATCGCTGGCTAGGCCAGCATTTATTGCCCATCCCTAATTGCCCTTGAGAAGGTGGTGGTGAGCCGCCATCTTGAACCACTCTGCAGCCCATGTGATGTAGACACCCACAGTGCTGTTAGGGAGGGAGTTCAAGGATTTTGATTCCTGGGATGAGAGGATTATCCCATAAGGATCAATTGAGTAGAATGGGCCTATACCCTTTGGAGCTGAGAAGAATGAGAGGTGAAATCATTGAAACATATAGGGGATTCTGAGAGGGCTTGATGGGGAGATGCTGAGTGGCTGTTTTCTCTGCTGGAGCATTTAGAACTAGGGGTCATAGTTTCAGGATAAGGGTTTACCAGTTGCAACTGAGATAAGGAGGAATATCTTGACTCCAATCAGAGGGCTGTAAATCTTTGAAATTCTCTACTCCACAGGGCTGGGGATTTTCAGTCATTGAGTATGTTCAAGGCTGGGATCGATAGATTTATGGATTCAAAGAGAATTAAGGGATATGAGGATAGGCGGTTGACTATCAGCCATGACTTTATTAAATGTCAGAAGAGGTTTGCAGGGGCATACTGCTGACTCTTGCTTCTATTTCTTATGTTCTTAAGTTCTTAATGAGATGGACCTTGGTCCTTTTTCATCTTGGCCAGGATATTGCCCTTGTTGGACCCAGCAGGAGCTGGGGCGAGCAGGAGCATTCAGGAAGCCAACCACTGCCAGAGATCGGGCCGCGGCTGTGATTCCACGCAATGGGCCAATTAAGGCCTGTCCAGCGTGAAACACGTCCTGCAGTATGGGCGCACATAGGAAAAGCTCTCTCAGACACAGAGTTGCCTCAGGGAGATGAAGATTTTTGAAAATAAAAAGGAAAGATTTAAAAATGTTAAAAACATGTCCCCTCATGTGACTCTGTTACATGAGCAGGGAAATGCAATGAATGAAATTTGAACATTTTAATTTAATTTTTATTTGCTGTTGGAAACTTCATCCCGCCTGTGGATGAGGTTTCCTTAAAAAAATCCAAAGGCCGCTTTGGCCTTTTTGGCTGCCCGCCGACCATAAGGTTGGACGGGCAGCAGAAAATTGAACTTAATTATCACTTTAATGGCCTTAATAGGCCTGTTAACCGTTGGCAGGCACGCTGCTGACTCCCTTGCGCTCCTGCCAACCAAAATATTGCACGAGTGCACGATGACATCGGACACTTGCCCGATGGCATTGCCTGTCATTTTACGCTTGATCGGGTCGGGTGCTCACCCAGCGAGGTGAAAATTCTGGCCCTCGTATTTGCTCCTAACTCAGCAGGATCTTATCATTGTCCGACAGATGTAACAGTTGCATATTTGTAATGCACTGAGTTTTTTTTTATGACCTCCCACTATCTTATTTAACGTTGATTTTCAGATCATTAATGTAGCGCCTATCAGGGTGAGAAGTGTGAAATGAGCACGTTGCTCACCTTTGGCAACCATCATCAGCGTCAAATACTCTCAGGTCCCATATGGTATGCGCTAGGTGCAGAGTAGAGTTCCCTACACATTGCCACAGCAATGCCAGAGCAGCATCTGTAATCACAGCAATTGCTTCATGTGCAGTTTGTTTGAGAGTAAATGGCAATTTACTGCCTGTTTGTTGGCAACACTGGTGCCACAGATATAAACCCATTAGAAGGTAGGTATTAATTTCTAGTAGGGACCCTTGTGAGGGAATGAATTGTAATCAAGCCCTAGATTTGAAACAGCACCTAAATTGCACATAAATTCCCCGGAATTTATTTTTTAACACAAATTAAGAGTACAAAATTAGCTTCATTTCAGTGACTCCAGATAGGAAAGAAAAGGAAATCATCTTAACACTATTTTTCTTGTCCACTTCATTTTATTATTCCGTAATTACTTGTTAATTGAAACTCTTCGCATGAGCAGGTATCAAAGTAATAAATGAAGAAAGGCCATGTGATATATATAAATATATATAATGCAACAAATGAACTAAATTCACTTAATGTGTAAAAAAGTGCTTTTTAATAGATACCACAATCCCCTTGGTTTAATTAGGTCTCACAAACTGTTGTTCAGGGTATCACATGTTGTGGATACAAAATAACGCACTGATGTTTTATGGTTCTACTTGAATATTCAAAGGATTTCCACACTGAACAGGATCATCTCTAAGTACAACCCAATCCTTCGAGTGTCACAAAAGAAATTATTAAGATCTACTTGTTGGTTCCATGGATATTTGCCTTTGGGCCCCCAGTGTAATTATTCATTCATATGTGGAATGCCAGTGCTTGAATTAAGTTTTAATATTAGCAGCATTTGCTGATCACTTCATCATGCATGCATTTTAACAACAGGGTTTTTATCTGCAGATCCTGCCTTTAATTAAAATGTATTGCCTAGTTTGTTTCCCCATTTTTAAAAGAAAAAAACAGGAGTAATGATTCAGAGCACAAGGTGCACTTTTTCTTTGAACCACTCAACTGCTGCTACAAATGAACCATCATTAAAAGTTGACAGGAATAACAATTATACATGCCTTTTCTATCAGGTGGTATCTTTTCTGGTATTAGCTTTGGAGCAGATCTTAACTTGCAATAAAATCTACGGTCACTCTGCTGTCAATCAGCAGCTAAAACTGGGACATGGCCTTTTAGCATATCTGCTGCAATTTCTGCCACTTTATTCCAGAAGATGCTGACAGGAGTATTGTTTCATGGGTTGCTAATATTAACTCTACCTCTCCCAAGTGGTCATTGTACATTGGACATTGGACATCAATGGGGCTTTCAGTTAAGCTAATCCAAACTGTGCCTCAGCTGATGTTTACACATGTCCCCTTTCCAGTTGTAGCCAGTAGATAATGAACAGGACCAGGAATCCTTGGATTCTGTCTTTCCCCTTCCTTATTAGGTTGCCTTGATGCCTTTGTTGCCATCCTGGTTAAAATCTGCAATCTCACACAGATTGGCTATCAGAACCAGGGCTTTCTTGGACCTGTATCATACTGGGCAGTGCTTACATTAATTGAGACCTTCATAACCAGGAGGGCAAAATTACTCTCAATGAGAAGCCTTTAGTCAAGAAGTTTGTAGTGTACGGGTCTGGCACGTACAGGCACTGAGTACAGTACCACCCATGCAGTGATGTAAGAAGGCACAGGACCCAGACCCAGGGGTTATTGTGGCATTGATTAGAGACGTGTAAAGACCTAAACATGGAGATAGCTCATAGCCTGTACCCTTTACTGCACATGTGTAAACAGTTCTAGCAGTGAATAAAGACTTACAGTTAACCTACTGAAGACTACGAAGATGTCTGTAAGAGACACTATTCTGTAACTAACACCCTTACAACAGAATTGTGCATAAATGATTGCTTATGGTTAATACTCTGTAGCTGAAACTGATCTCAAAAAATCCTGCTATTTGACACAAATTCGAACAGCATTTTTAGCATATAATAGCTTGGTTCTACTGAAGTGAAGCAATGGTATTTACTTTATTAATGTGAAAGGCATAACAATCATTTAAATATGTCTAATTTTTATTAATCTGATGATTTTACGTTTGTCCCCTGGTTTTAAAATTAATTTTCATTCATGCAAAATACATTCTTGTCTTGCTGAAATTTAACTCCAGTTTTAAGATGTAAGGTTAGGTAACACTTGGTGTCATTCTTATCTACCTTGGGGATCTTGCACAACACTTATTGAAGTAATACTAATTGTTTATCAGCACTCTGGAACAAGAATGAAATAGTATTGATTTCTGGGCCAAACAGGGGCTACATTAGCATGATTTTGTAGATGATTGATCTGTAGTTAACATTTGCACTGGTTATCTATTGGACGAAGATTGTAACTGTAATGGTATAACATTATGTTCATAAGCATAAAAATCAAGTCAGATCTCCTGTGTATTATGAAAGAATGCAGTGTTGGCTATGTTATTTCTCTTTCAGTTGCGATTTACTTCTAACTTACAAAAAACATTATATCACTTGTAATATCAATAGCAAATTCATAAACCTTTAAACTTCTTGAGTTTAGACACAGATGATGCATAAGAGATTCAATTAGGGTAGTTTTAACTTAGCTCACTGGACAGGAAAGCCATGAGATTGTGTGGAATATTGGTTTTACTCTCTTTGCCATTGATTTACTACAGAGTAACAGTGGATAGGGAGTCAGACCAGTGTTGCACATGATTCTATCAGATTCCCAAATGCCAGGCTAGGTTAAAATAACCCCCAGTGCATTTACATCTCAATCGCATTTGAATATTACATGACTCTGCTCCGTAGTATCCTTGCATAGCAACATGACAAATATAATAGCATTGCCAATATATGACTGCCAACATGATATATTTGTTCCGAAATGAATCCTACCTTTATTTTCTATTGTGGTAAACCATTAAGGCACAATTGGTATTTGTGTAATGCCTAAGATACCGTGAAAGGGACCAAAATCATGCCAGAATGTCTTGAAGGAACTTTATTTGGGACAAATCCAATTCTATGCAGCCTCAATATAATGAGCAGTTAATTAATCCCAATTGGTGCCCTATTGAAGGGCAAACACTTGTACATCTGCAAAAAGGGTTACTGTACAATTAATGAGTGGGTAGATTGTTATTTACCAGCTGCAACTAAAGCACCTTGTGGCCAAGTGGTTAGGGACCTACTGTAACACTTTTACATTTGTGTAACAATGTCTTTAATAAACTGATAGAAAGTGCCATGTTCACTGGTGTTGATGCCACGTTTCCTGGAGACAAGTGTTATCTTTTGAAGACCTTCCTTTTACTGCCACTCTGGAGGCAAATGTGACGAACAAGACAACTTGTACCCTGTCAGTAATGATGTGAGAGGAGGGGTACCGCTGTATGAAAGCTGTATTATTGTGTCATTACAAGGTTGTAGGATATATGTGATGAAATGCAGCAATGTTCTACTGGTCACTGTGCCAAGTTGGAACTCACTGAGAACAAACTGACTTGAAATGCTATAATTAACTTGATGAAACATGTTAGTTTGAGATTAACAATAAGTACAGTTAGCATGGGTGCAATATTTTGTGTTGTGAATATAGCATGTCATAGTCATAGTCGTAGATATTAGGGCGCAGAAGGAAGACATTCGGCCCATCAAGTCC
The DNA here is from genome assembly GCF_017639515.1 of Carcharodon carcharias. Lineage (NCBI taxonomy): Eukaryota > Metazoa > Chordata > Chondrichthyes > Lamniformes > Lamnidae > Carcharodon > Carcharodon carcharias. The sequence goes on along the minus strand of NC_054494.1, from coordinate 18,617,071 downwards.
ATGCTGGCTCTCTGTAGAACAATCCAGTCAGTCCCATCCCCCAGGCCTATCCCCATAACCTGACAAGTTTATTTCCCTCAAGTTCCCAATTTCCATTTCAAATTATTGATTGTCTCTCTTTACAGCACCATTGTAGGCAGTGAGTTCCAGGTCATTACCATTTGCTGAGTAAAAATGTTCTTCCTCACATTCTCCCTGCATATCTTGCCCAAAACCTTATATCTGTGTCCCCCAGTCCTCGTACAATCAGCTAATGGAACTGTTTTGCTTTGTCTACCTAACCTAAACCTGTCATAATCTTGTGCACGTCTATCAAATCTCCCAGCAAAAGGAGAGCAACCCCAACATCTCCAACCTCACATTGAAGCTAAAATCCCTCATCTCTGGAACCATTATTGTTAAATCTCCTCTGCACTATCTCAAAGACTCCTACATCCTTCATAAAGTGTGGTGACCAGGATTGGACACAATACTCTAGTTGCACCCTAACCAGAGTTTTACAAAGGCTCCAAGCACCAACCTTTACTAATGTTTTTAGCTCAACTGAATAAGCTTCATCATTTATGACGAGCAACACAATACAATAACACATAAAAATGAAGAGGGCTATTAGTTATAATCTATCATGACAGCCAAGGCTTATCTGTAGTAATATTAATATTCTTATAGAAAATATTGCTAAATTCATGCAGGAAACAAGTTTTCTCTATAGGAATGGTCCACATTGCAACCTCAGGGCCTGTTTCAAATGTACCAAAGAGCAAGTGCAGTTTGAGCAGAAGGTTGTGGGATTAAGCCCCACTATAGAGCTCAAGCACAATTCGAGTCTACACTGAGGAAGTGCTGCATTGTTAGAGGTGCCATCAGTCAGATCGGAGAGATGATGGCATAGTGATATTGTGGCTGGACTAGTAATCCAGAGACTCAGGGTAATCCTCTGGGGACCTGGAATTGAATCTTGCCATGGCAGATGGTGGAATTTGAATTCAATAAAAATCTGGAATCAAAAGTCTAATGATGACCAATGAAACCATTGTTGATTGTTGTAAAAACCCATCTGGTTTACTAATGTCCTTTAGGGAAGGAAATCTGCCATCATTACCAGGTCTGTCCTACATGTGACTCCAGACCCACAGCAATGTGGTTGAGTCTTAAATGGCCTAGCCACTTGGTTGTATCAAACCGCTGCAAAGACTCAAAAAAAGGAATGAAACAAGACAGACAACCTGACATCGACCTAGGCACCGGAAATGACAATGGCAATCGCAGCCCTGTCGACCCTGCAAAGTCCTCCTTACTAACATCTATGTGCCAAAAATGGGAGAACTGTTTCACAGACTAGTCAAGCAACAGCCTGACATAGTCGTCCTCACGGAATCATACCTTACAGACAATGTCTCAGACACCACCACCGCCATCCCTGGGTATGTCCTGCCCACCAGCAGAGGTGGCATCACAGTGGTATACAGTCGGGAGGGAGTTGCCCTGGGAGTCCTCAACATCGACTCCGGACTCCATGAAGCCTCATGGCATCAAAATGGGCAAGGAAACCTCCTGCTGATTACCACGTACCACCCTCCCTCAGATGATGACAGTGCTCCTCCATGTTGAACAGCACTTGGAGGAAGCACTGAGGGTGGCAAGGGCACAGAATGTACTCTGGGTGGGGGACTTCAAGGTTCAACACCAAGAGTGGCTCGGTAGAACCACTACTGACCACCCTGGCCGAGTCCTAAAGGACATAGCTGCTAGACTGGGTCTGTGGCAGGTGGTGAGGGAACCAACAAATCCTCACCAACCTGTCTGCCGCAGATGCATCTGTCCATGACAGTATCAGTAGGAGTGACCACCGCACAGTCGTTGTGGGGATGAAGTACCACCTTCATGTTGAGGATACCCTCTATCGTGTTGTGTGGCACTACCACAATGCTAAATAGGATAGATTTCAAACAGATCTAGCAACTCAAGACTGGGCATCCATGAGGCGCTGTCAGCCTTCAGCAGCACTAGAATTGTACTCGAACACAACTTGTAACCTCATGGTCTGGCATATCCCCCACTCTAGCATTACCATCAAGCTAGGGGATCAACCCTGGTTCAATGAAGAGTGCAGGAGGGCATGTCAGGAACAGCATCAGGCATACCTAAAAATGAGGTGTCAACCTGGTGAAGCTATAACACAGGACTACCTGCATGACAAACAGCATAAGCAGCAAGTGATAGACAGAGCTAAGCGATCCCACAACCAACTGATCAGATCTAAGCTCTGCAGTCCTGCCACATCCAGTCATGAATGGTGGTGGAAAATTAAACAACTCACTGGAGGAGAAGGCTCCACAAATATCCCCATCCTCAGTGATGGAGGATACCCAGGACAGCAGTGCAAAAGATAACGCTGAAACATTCGCAACAATCTTCTGCCAGAGGTGCGAGTGGATGATTCATCTCAGCCTCCTCCGGAGGTCCCCAGCATCACAGATACTAGTCTTCAGCCAATTCAACTCACTCCACGTGATATCAATAAATGGCTGAAGGCATGGATACTGCAAAGGCTATGGGCCCTGACAATATTCTGACAATAGTACTGAGGACTTGTGCTCCAGAACCTGCTGCACCCCTAGCCAAGCTGGTCCAGTACAGTTACAACACTGGCATCTACCCGGCTATGTGGAAAATTGCCCAGGTATGTCCTGTACACAAAAAGCAGGACAAATCCAACCCGGCCAATTACCATCCCTTCTCGATCATCAGTAAATTAATGGAAGGGGTCATCAACAGTGCTATCATGCGGCACTTGCTTAGCAAAAACCTGCTCACCGATGCCCAGTTTGGGTTCCACCAGGGCCACTCAGCTCCTGACCTCAATTCAGCCTTGGTTCAAACATGGACAAGAGATAAAAACAAAAAAACTGCGGATGCTGGAAATCCAAAACAAAAACAGAATTACCTGGGAAAACTCAGCAGGTCTGGCAGCATCAGCGGAGAAGAAAAGAGTTGATGTTTCGAGTCCTCATGACCCTTCGACAGAACTGACAAGAGAGCTGAACTCCAGAGGTCAGGTGAGAGTGGCATCCCTTGACACCAAGGCAGCAGAGTGTGGCATCAAGGAGCCCGAGCAAAACTGGAGTCAATGGGAATCGGGGAAAACTCTCTGCTGGTTGGAGTCATGCCTAGCACAAAGGAAGATTTTGTGGTTGTTGGAGGTCATCTCAGCTCCAGAACATCACTGCAGGAATTCCTCATGGTCATGTCCTCAGCTCAACTATCTTCAGCTGCTTCATCAATGACTTTCCTTCCATCATAAGGTCAGATGCGGGGGTGGTCGCAAAATGGTCAGCACTATTTGTGACTCCTCAGATACTGAAGCAGTCTATGTCCAAATGCAGCAAGACCTGGACAATATCCAGGCCTGGGCTGACAAGTGGCAAGTGACATTCGCATCACACAAGCATCAGGCAATGACCATCTCCAACAAGAGAGAATCCAACCATCGCCCCTTGATGGTCAATAGCATTACCATCACTGAATCCTCTACTATCAACATCCTTGAGGTTACTATTGACCAGGAACTGTGGCTACAAGAGCAGGTAAGAGGCTAGGAATCGTGTGACAAGTAACCACCTCCTGACTCCCCAAAGCCTGTCCACCATCTACAAGGCACAAGTCAGAAGTGTGATGGAATACTCTCCACTTGCCTGGATGAGTGCAGCTCCTACAAACTGAAGAAACTGGACACCATCCAGGACAAAGCAGCCCGCTTGATTGGCACCATATCCACAAACATTTGCTTCCTCCACCACTGATGCACAGTAGCAGCAGTGTGTACCATCTACAAGATGCACTGCAGAAATTCACCAAGGCTCCTTAGACAGCACCTTCCAAACCCACAACCTCTACCACCTAGACGGACAATGGCAGCAGATAGATGGGAACACCACCACCTGGAGGTTCCCCTCCAAGTAGTTCACCATCCTGACTTGGAAATATATCGCCGTTCCTTCACTGTCGCTGGGTCAAAATCCTGGAACTCCCTCCCTAACAGCACTGCGGGTGTACCTACACCACATGGACTGCAGTGGTTCAAGAAGGCAGCTCACCAACACCTTCTCAAGGGCAACTAGGGATGGTCAATAAATGCTGGCCCAGCCAGCGAAGCCCACTTCCCGTGAATGAATTAAAAAAAAATGGTAAAATGCAGTCTGTTTCTTTGGTCAATGTATAACAGCCTGTGGAAGTATTTAAAGAAGAGCAGGAAAGTTCTTTTGGTATCCCAGCCAACACTTATCGATCAACCTACCCCACTAAAACAGATTAACAGGCCATATATCTCAATGCTGTTTGCAGAGCCTTGTTATGTTTAAATTGGCTACTGCTCTGTGTACATAACACCATGAACTGCATTTCAAAAAGTAACTTATTGACTATGAAGTACACTTTGAGATACCCTGAGGTTACAAAGGACACTATATTGATGAAAGTTTGCTTTTTTGTTGTACAAGCATCATATTTATCTTACCACCACACATGTGTATTTTGAAGGATGATTGTTCCAGAAAGTGGTCTTCGCCCCAATTTGGTGGATGAAGTCTGTTCGCAGGATGACCAGAGATATGGTCAGTGTTTAGTCATTCCCTTTATGGATAAGATTCCAGCCATACCTTGCTGAAGATCATAGACTATTACCCTGCCCTATTCTCTCTCCAGTTTCAAGCTGCAGGAGTTTCAGTGCAGCCTCTTCAAAAAATCAAGAAAATGTGTGGCTTGCCCTCTATGCAGATTTGCCCATTTCTACTATGTGTTGCCTTACCTTGCAAGCATAGGACTAGTTGGGAGATGTTGGGAAGTTTGAAAAAAACCTTAAAGTGTTCATCCTGCATATCAGGCAGCTGCATTTTGTTGAAGCTTGTTGTGTGGGCTCACTTCCATCAATGTTAGTGCTATTAAAATCCCAGTTTGATGCGTTGGTTAGAAATTGCTTTTCCTACACAGTGTGGGCATGTATACGGAGCTGAAAAGAGCTGTGAGGCTGGCTAAGTGTATTGCAAGTGACCTAAGTTGCATTGTAACAGGTGAAAGGAAACACCTTGTACTTGGCTGATTTCCTGTGTAGTTGGCAGTGCTGGGCCACCTTATAGGGGTTGATATTCTGAGGATGTGAAACTTCATTCTCACCTGCTGCTGTTCTCTCTCAATATGGGGTAACCACTCTTATCAATTGTGCTACTTGATCACCTGCAATTTAAATGCTCACCTGGGGAGGGGATGCCTTTCAGCGGCAAGCACACCAAACTTTCTTTAACACCTCTTGAAGGAGTAGCTGCACAACTGCATTATTGAAGGCCACACCATTGCTTTCCAGGGATTCACTTACTGTGTCTGTCATCCTCTTGATGTCAAAAAATGACCTTCTGTTTAAGAGCTGCAGTGTTGTTGGATTGCTTTGCTTCCCATTGATTGAGTTCCAGGAGGAAGACATGATCCTAGCCAACTATATATAGTCAGCTTGTGGTTACCCATTCCTAATTCACATGAGAACAAACTTCACAGGACATCAGTCCACAGCCTGAATGTTGTGACCAAAAAATCTGCCCCACAATTCCATAACACATTCAGGGTGATTTTCATAAGTCCTCTTGAATTTCTCTTTTGATTTTATTTTCATTTGTCTTGTTATCAATAATTCCACATTTAATGAAGTATGTTGAAATTGTCTACAGTGAAGGGTGAGCTCATTGTTAGGAATGCCATACTGGAAAATCATGAGGTAGTTATATATTTATATATAATGAAGACATCTAAGATCTTCATGAAATGGAATAAAGACAGCTGTCCAGTGCAAATGATCTTCCACATGTATTAACTTTGTGGTTTGAGAGGATCTGATTTAAATTGTCTCCTTATTGGAGATTTGCAAATAGGAATGAATAATGTTCAGCATCAGAAACCAGCCCCCTCCTGACTTCATGATGGAGGCAGCTGAAGATGTTTGAACTGAGAATAACACCCTAAAAAACTCAACTGGTGATGTCTTGAGGCTGCAATGAATGGCCACAGACAACTCACAACAGTCTATGTGTCACTGAAAGGGTTTTTCTTTGATCCACATTAACCTTAGTTTTCCAAACACTATTTTGTTTTATACTTGATCAAATGATGAGTTGATGTTGAGAGCAACTACGCTTCATCACTGACCCCCGCGGACGAATTCAATATTCACATCTTTACACTGTGGCTGAACTGGCCATGCACAAACTCAAATATCGCTTCCTTGATTTTATATTCAATGTGCTGCTGTATAAACTTTGAATCCCATTTGGCAACTCTAACTTTTCTTGACTGCCTTTAATGATCTCTGTTTCTGGTCCCGATCTCTCTGTTGCTCCATTTTGTTAAGTATCTTTATTTAGATTCTTCACTTTTTTTCCCCCAAAGGGACTTAGCTACCACTCAGTAAACCAGTCTATAGCATTCTGCATTCTTTCTCACATTTTGTCATGCTCCCTATCAATAATATATTATCCCTCCTGTGCCTTTGACCAAATCATTTATATAATGAAGTTTCAGTCAATTGCTAAAACCATTATCCATGTCCAATGTGAGAAAATTCCAGTCAGTTGACCCTTAGTCATCTGTCTAGCCAAATAGCTACTTTCCCTTCAATGCTATGCGCCTGAATTTTAATAAGACATTTCTTGTAAGAGATAGGAGCAGAAGTAGAACAAATGGCCCCTTGCACCCGCTCCATCATTCATTAAATTCCACCATGGCTAGCCTTCTCCCTCAACTGCACTTTCCCACCCATTCCCCATATCCATTGATTCCCTGAGAGATCTCAGCCTTGAATATACTCAACTATACAGCATCACAATCCTCTGAAGTAGAGAATTCCAATGATTCACAACCCGCTACGTGAAGAAATTTCTCCTCATCTCAGTCCAGAATGATTGACATCCTTTATTCTGAGGCTGCGCCCCCATGTTTTAGATTTCTCAGGCAAGTGAAGCAACATTTTATCATCTCCCCTGTGCCCAGTGTGGTACCTTATTAAATGCCTGTCGAAAATCTACATATGCGTCAGCTATGTTTCTTTTATACATGCACTCTAAAAGAAATTCCAAAAATATTCAGTTGTTAGCCTAGTCTGGACTGTGCTCCAGTATTTCTCTTAAACAAATAAAACTATTTACATGCCTCTACATTCTTCAAAAAAACACATAACTGGTAAAGTAAGGTGTGAAGGAAAGAATCTAAGGAGCTCAAGCTACATTGACAAATGCCATCTAACTCAATTCTTATTCAAAAATTATTTTAATGTTTAATAAATACATTGATCCAAGCAAAATAACTGACCTAGGCACTCCTGTGGGTGACAAATGTACTGCCAAGTTTTTGACTGAATCTTGTAACACCTCATGCCAGATATAACGGTTTCCCACAGTGTTAATGTGGGAAAAATAAGTTTTTCCTTTGATGCTGCAGTGATTGTCTGACTGTATGAATTTTCACTCATGTCCCAGGCTCAGATTGGATGTTTTTCATAGTTGAGGCGCTGACCTTATCGGATAGTTGCAGAAGTGGGGCAATCAACTGCTTCTCAACCACCATGGCATTTCTTCACACCATTCTGACCCATTTAGGGTCAATCCTGACATCTCCCCTGCTTACCCACACTTGTATCTCCTCTCCTTTCCTGGACCTGGGACCTCTATCACTCATCACTCATCCTTCTCCTATTGATTGCTCTCATACTCAGCCTGACCTCTCTCTTGGTCTCCTCCTTGCACACAGGCCAGTGCAGCCCAGCTCATGAGCAATGATGCAGATGTATCAACCATTCTTGCTTAAAAAGGAACGTTAATGAAGGAATGGATTAAGAACCATCAAAGGGCAGGTGCGCTAAAATGTTTGACACATTTATGTTTAATACTGTGCTTCTCAGACAAACTGTTGAAATCACCACTAACAATTTGCATTTACATAGTGTCTCAGACATGGTAAAACAACCCAAGGCACTTCACAGGAGTGCTATCAAACAAACTTTGACATCGAGCCACGTAAGGAGATACTGGGACAATTGGCCAAAGGCTTGGCGAAAGGGGTAGGTTTTAACAGTTGCCTCAAAAAAGGAAGAGGGAGGTAGAGAGGTATAGAGGTTTCAGGAGGTAATGCCAAAGTTTAGGGCCTAGGCAGTGAAATGCACTGCTGCCAGTTGCAGAGCAAGGAAAATCGAGGATATGCAAGAGGCCAGAATTGGAGAAGTGGAGAAATCTCAGAGGGTTGTTAGGGCTGGAGGAGGTTAACAACAATAGGAGGGATGAGGTCACTGAGCATTGCCAGACTGGGAGCAGAATTTTAGATCAGCTGAAGTTCGTGGAGTGTCCAAGCTGGAAGTCTGGTTCAATGAGCTTTGGAATGGTTGAATCTAAAGGCAACAAAGGCAGAGATGAGGGTTTCAACATCAGATGAGCTGAGGCACAGGCAGAAATGAATGACCTCATGGAGGTGGAAGTAGGCAGTTTTGTTGGTGTGAATACGTAGGCAAGAGCTCAACTCAGGGTAAAATTGCCAATGCTGCAAATGCTCTGGTTTTACCTTACACAGAGGCCAGAGAGGGGATGGACTGGGTGTGCATAGTATTTTGTGGCAGAGATCATAGACAATGGCCTCAATCTTCCCAATATCTAGAAGCACAGGCCAGGAAGAGCATTAGGCAACAAGTTCAAACATCAAAAGCAACATAACACAATGAAGTTGTCTTGTGCTGGTGACCATAAACCAAACAAGAAATAAAATATTTTTGCAGCATGCATCTCTTCATTGACGATGTCCAGTAGGCCATAAGATGTAGGAGCAGAAGTAGGCCATTCAGCCCATCGAGTCTGCTCCACCATTCAATAAGATCATGGCAGATCTGATAATCATCAACTCCACTTTCCTGCCTTTTCCCCATAACCTTTGATTCCCTTACTGATTAATTGCATCTACTGGTTCCCCTTTATCTACCCTGCTTGTTATCTCAGCCTTGAATATACTTAACGACCCAGCCTCTACAGCTCTCTGTGGTAGAGAATTCCACAGATTCACTACCCTCTGAGAGAAGAAATTCTTCCTCATCTCTGTCTTAAGTGGGCGGCCCCTCACTCTGAGATTATGCCCTCTGGTCCTGGACTCTCCCACAGGGAAATCAACCTCTCTGCATCTACCCTGTCAAAATCCCTCGAAGAATCTTATATGTTTCAATAAGGTTGCCTCTCATTCTTCTAAACTCCAATGAGCACAGGCTCAACCTACTCAAACTCTCCTCATAAGAAAGTCCCTCCATACTTGGGATCAACCAAGTGAACCTTCTCTGGACTTCCTCCAATGCCGGTATATCTTTCCTTAGATAAGGGGATCAAAACTGTTCACAGTATTCTAGGTGTAGTCTAACTAGTGTCTTGTATAGTTTTAGCAAGACTTCCCTAATTTTGTATTCCATTCCCTTTGAAATAAAGGCCAACATTCCATTTGCCTTCCCTATTACCTGTTGACGTTGTATGTTAGCTTTTTGGGATTCATGAACAAGGACTCCCAAATCCCTCTGTGCTGCAGCTTTCTGCAGTCTTTCTCCATTTAAGTACTCTTTGTGTCATACTCACCCCTTGCCTTCCCACCTATTTTTGTATCATCCGCAAATTGGCGATAGTACATTCATTTCCCTCATCCAAGCCATTAACATATATTGTAAATAATTGTGGCCCCTGCACTGATCCCTGTGGCACTCCACTACAGTTATGGGTTGCCACCCTGAAAAATGCCCCTCTTATCCCAACTCTCTGTCTTCTATTAGTTAGCCAATCCTCTATCCATGCTAATATACTACCCCCAACACCATGGGCTCTTACTTTATTAAGTAGCCTTATGTGCAGTACCTTATCAAATGCCTTTTGGAAATCCAAATATATTACATCTACTGGTTCCCCTTTATCTACCCCGCATGTTACCTCATCAAAGAATTCTAATAAATTTGTCAGGCATGATTTCCCCTTCATGAAGCCATGCTGACTCTGCTTGATTACATTATGCATTATAATAGACTCCAATGTTTTCCCAATGGCAGATGTTAAGCTAACTGGCCTATAGTTACCTGTTTTTTGTCCCCCTCCCTTTTTGAGTTAAGGTGTTACATTGGCAGTTTTCCAATCCTCTGGGGCTTTTCCAGAATCTAAGGGTTCTTGGAAGATTACGACCAGTGCATCCAACATCTCTGCAGCTACTTCCTTCAATATCCTAATACCATCAGGTCCAGGGCACTTCGCAGCCTTTAGCCCCATTAGTTTCCCTAGTACTCTTTCTCTAGTGATAGTTATTCTGTTTATTTCCTCTACCTCCCCTTCCCACCCACCTTTTGCTCCTTGATTATTTAGTATTTTTGGAATGTTATTAGTGTTTTCTACCGTGAAGACTGATGCAAAATGTTTATTCAGCTCCTCTGCCATTTCCTGGTTCCCTAGTATTATTTCCCCAGCCTCATTCTCTAAGGGTATCATTCCCTAATGATATCTGCGGCCTCTGTAATGTAGGATTTCAGCCCAGTAATACTACCGTGTTATCTTTAACAGTGAATTATAGAAAATGCAAATATGTAAGGGTTAAGTAAAACATTTCAACCAACCTCCCTATATTTAAATGACAACAGAAGAGAGGTGAATAGCTGGTGAGGCTTAATTTTCTTAAGTATTTAGTTTTCGAATCTAGTAGAGGAAGGGCAGGGTGCTCTGACCTCTGGAGTGCCCATTCTGTTCCATGTGGGAACTCCAGGTCATCTCCTATGTCCTGTTGGCAGCTTCGATCACCTAGCTTCGAAGCTGAAGCAGCATCTGGCGTCACTGTGTCACACACACGAGACTGAGAGCTTCATGGGTAGCACATTTATAGATTTGGTTACCCTCCAGCTTAAGAGTATGCAGGGAGAGAGGGAGTGGGCAGCCACCAGGCAGTCAAGAAGCAGTAGGCAGATAGTGCAGGAGTCCCCTCAGTGCATCTCACTCTCCAACAGTATTCAGTTCTGAATACTGATGAAAGTGATGGTTCAACTAGGAAGCACAGCCAAAGCATTTAGGGAGCTAAGTAGGAAAGTAGCAAGCAGAACCTCAAAAATAGTAATCACCAGATTACTCCCTACACCAAGTGGAAGTGAGTATAGAAATAGGAGGTTAGATCAGATAAATGCATGGCTGAAGGGCTGTAGCAGGAGGGAGGGCTTTAGGTTCTTGGGACATTGGGACCAGAACTAGGGATGATGGGACCTGTGCAGGCCAGATGTGTTGCACCCAAACAGAACCAATTTCCTTGCAATAAATTTGCTGGTGGCATTGGTGAGGGTCTAAGCCAACTTGACAGGGGTGTGATAACCAGGAGGTAATATTAGAGAGGGATACCAAAGTGCACAGAATATTGGGAGAGGCAAATAGTACAAGGGTAGGAAATAGTAAGGTAAGGGTTCAAAGTAAGGGGAAAAGTGATTAAGTCTAAATTAGGTTTACAGTGCATGTATGTGAGCCTGCAGAGTGTGGTAAATAAGATTAGTGTGTTGCAGACGTAGATAACCATGTGGAAATATAATGTAGTGGTGATAATAGAGACCTGGCTCAAAAAAGGGCAGGACTGGGTATTAAATATTCTTGGATACAAGGTGTTCAGGAAAGGAAGGAAAGGAGGGGTGGCAGTATTGATGAAGGAGAACATTGAAGTGCTGGAGATAGAGGATGTCTTAGACAGGTCAAGGGCAGAATCTATTTGGCTGGAGATAAAGAACAAAAAAGGTTAAACTACATTGCTTGGTGTAGTTTATAGGCAACCAACTAGTGGGAAAGATGTAGAGGAACAAATTTACAGAGAAATTACAGAGAGTGCAAGAATTATAGGGTAGTTATAATAGGGGACTTTAATTATCTGGGTTTAGGCTAGGAAAATAGTCATATAAAGGGCAAAGAGGGTCAATGGTTCCTAGAGTATGTTCAAGAGAATTTACAACAGTAGTATGTGTACAGTGCAATGAGAAAGGAGGAATAGCTAGACCTGATTCTTGGAAATGAGGTGGGCCAAATCGAATAATTGTCAGTAGAGGAACATTTAGGGGACTGTGATCATTATTATTTCATAAGATGTAGTTTGGTTATGAAAAAGGAAAATAATAAGCCAGAGTAAGAATAATTAATGGTGGAAAATTAACCTCAAAATGGGGTAAGAATAGATCGCGCCCAGGTAAATTGGAATCAAAGGTTGGCAGGCAAACCTGTAACTGAACAATTTGCTGCTTTTAAAGAAGCTTGAGTACAGTTAAGGTATATTTCCATGAATGGGAAAGCTGGGGGGAAATCCAGAGCTCCCTGGATGATGACAGAGACAGAGATTAAGATGAAGCAGGAAAAGGTGCTTATGACAGATGTCAGGTGGATAGCACAATTGAGAACCAGTCCAAATATAGAGGGCTCAGAGGGGAAGTGAAAAAGCAAATAAGAGAAGCAAAGAAAGAGTTTGAGGAGAGACAGGCAACTAACATAAAAGGGAATCCAAAAGTCTTCTATAAGCATAGAAATAGTATAGGGGTGGTAAAAGGAGGAGTGGGGCTGATTTGGGACCAAAAGGGAGATTTATGTATGGAGGCAAAGGGCATGGCTGAGGTATTAAATGGATATTTTTTATCCATATTTACCAAGGAAGAAGATGCTACCCAGGCCATGGTGAAAGAGGGTGTAGTTCAGACACTTAAAGAGTTTAACATTGATAAGGAGGAGCTATTGGATAGGCTGTCTGTACTTAACATTTATAAGGGACCTGGACCAGGTGAGATGGATCCAAGGATACTGAGAGAGTGGAAATTATGGAGGCACTAGCTATGATTTTCCAATTTTCCTTAGACTCAGGGATGATGCCAGAGGTCTGGAGAAATGTACATGTTACATGAGGAGCTTCAGTTTCATAGAGAGATTGGAGAGGTCAGGGGCTGTTCTCCTTGGAGAAGAGAAGGTTGAGGGGAGATTGGATAGAGGTATTCAAAATCGTGAGGGGTCTGACAGAGTAGCTAGGGAGAAATCGTTCCCATTGGTGAAAAGATCGAGAACCAAAGGGCACAGGTTTAAGGTAAGTGGCAAAAGAAGCAATGGCGACATGAGGGAAACTTTTTCACACAGCGGGTCTGGAATGCACTGCCTGAGAGTGTGGTGGAGGCAGGATCAATCGAGGCTTTCAAAAGGGAATTGGATCATTATCTGAAAAGGAAAAATATGCAGGGTTTGTGGGTTAAAGGCAGAGGAATGGCACAGGGTGAATTACTCCAGCACAGACAAGATGAACCAGGTGGCCTCCTTCAGTGCTGTAACCATTCTGTGATGCCTTCTCAGATTCTGTGCTTCATGACTCGCAGTGGCAGAGGTTAGCACCACAGAAGGCTTTTCAGTAACTGGTATAAGTGAAAAGATATTTCATCAGAAGGGCAGTTTATGGAAGGGGTTTTACATGTGAGAAGTCACCATGCCATTTGCAGCATGAGGTTGAACCTTGATTACAGATTATCCTCTGCAACTTTCACACTCCATATAATTTCAATTATTTCAAGCACAAAATGACTTCCTGTGATACTAGAGATCGGGGAACAACATTAATGGACTATTTGAAACCTTTAGCGCTTTTAAAAAAATTGCACTTTTCCTCCTCTTGTTTGTAGTTCTACAGGAAACACCAGCCTTCTGATACCTAATCCAAGTGAACATTCCTCGCGGTGCAGCAAGTCCTGCTCACCCAGCACCCTTGTGATTGCTGACCCACATTGTTTCTTGTTCACCAATGATTCCAATTTAAAATTCTCATCCTTGTGTTCACATGGACCTTCCTCTTCTTAAGCTCCTTGAGCCCTGCTACCCTCTGAGCATTCTGCTTTTCTCCAGCTCAGGCCTCACCATTTGTCACCGTGCCTTCAGCCAGTTGGGCCATAAACTCTGTATTCCCTCTCTAAACTTCTTTGCTTTTCTACCTCTCTCTTCTCCTTGAACAAGCTTCCTAAAACCTACCACCTTGATCAAGCTTTTGGCCACCTGTCCGAGTATGTGCTTCTTTGGATCAGTGTTGATTTTTGCCTGATTGTTTACTTGTAAAACGCTATTGGATACTGTATGAAGTTAAAGGCGCTATATAAATGCAAATGGTTGCTGTTGAACATTGACTGCCAGTGAGTCATTTAATTATAGAGGACATTACAGTGAAGCACATATTTTGCCCTCACTCAGTGTCCACCACGTGTAGCAGGAGTTTCTGCACAAAGGAGATGGCTCTTTCTCCCGTTCTAAGTCCAACGAGACCAATTACAACCTCTTCCCCTCTACACCACAATGCCAGCTGAGATCAGTGAAGCCAGCAGAGGCCTGAAACTCAATGGGCAGAACCTTCGGGTTGGAGAGCGAGGGCAGGTCCCGCTCGCCAATGTGTAAAATGACGCGTGGCGATGTCAAGCGTATGTCCCAACCTCACCGAGCGTCATTCAGATATTCAATTCAGCCAGCACACACAGGAGTCGGCTGCGCGCCCACTTAACTGTCAAAGGGCTATTAAGGCCGTTTAAATTCCAATTGAACTAATTAACTGAGCTGCCCATCCAACCTTAAAGTTGGTGGTGGAGGGTGGGGGGCAGGCGAAGAGCCCAGGGGGCCTTCGCATTTATCATGAAACCTCATCCATGGGCAGGATGAGGGTTCATGGAGGTTTTAAAACATTAATAGAAATTTTTAATAAAATTCATAGGCTTGTCCCAGCTCATGTGACACTGTCACATGAGGAGGCACATCTTTAACATTTTTATTTCCTTTATTATAATTCTTAAAAATCAAAGTAGTCTCCCTGAGGCAGCTCTGTGCCTCAGGGAGATTTCTGCACTCTCTCGCGCGCAGGCCCCGACTCAGGCTCCTCCCCTCCGCCTGCACAGGGAGCGCTCAGCACTTCCGGGTGCACGTCACACTGGGCGGGCCTTAATTGACCCACCCACGTAAAATGGCTGTGTGCCGGCCTGCATCCGCTCTCGGCCAACACCGCCGCCCCCCCCACCCCCCCGCCCCCCAACCCGGACGCGAAGAAAATTCTCCCCAACAGAATTTCACCCAGTTCCCCAACATAATCCTGGGAAATGTTTGGATCCTTTACGAGAAACAGCATAAAGAGCTGAAACAGCTGCTTTTTTAAAAAATGTATTCATTTACTGGATGTGGGCTTCGCTGGCTAGGCCAGCATTTATTGCCCATCCCCAATTGCCCTTGAGTAGGTGGTAGTGAGCTGCCTTCTTGAACCGCTGCAGTCCATGTGGTGTAGGTACACCCACAGTGCTGTTAGGAAGGGAGTTCAAAGATTTTGACTCAGTGACAGTGAAGGAACGGCCGATATATTTCCAAGTCAGGATGGTGTGTGACTTGGAGGGGAACTTGCAGGTGGTGGTGTCCCCACGTGTCTGCTGTCCTTGTCCTTCTAGATGGTAGAGTTTGTGGGTTTAGAATGTGCTATCGAAGAAGCCTTGGTGAGTTGCTGCAGTGCATCTTGTAGATGGTACACACTGCTGCCGCTGTGCATTGGTGGTGGAGGGAATGAACATTTGAGTTGGTGGATGCGACGCCAATCAAGTGGGCTGCTTTGTCCTGGATGGTGTCAAGCTTCTTCAGTGTTGTGGGAGCTGCACTCATCCAGGCAAGTGGAGAGTATTCCATCACACTCGTGGCTTGTGCCTTGTAGATGGTATGAAATCTGAAGTTCCAATGGGAGACAGGGAAAACCTCTTTGTAATTCTACAGCTCAGAGATTGAGCCTGGGACCTCACTGGCATTTACGGCTCAAATCTACATCACATGATTCATTTACCAACACCCAGCACACTCCCCGCACCCATCTGGAAGGGGGATGGGAACTAGTCTATAATTCAGGTTATGCTTCAAATGAACTGAGAAATTACAATTTTAGCTATTATTTTTGTTGCAATTGCATTCTGAAAAATATATGGAACAAAATTGCACCATGTTCAAAGCATCGTGTAGTGGAGACACATGCAACAGGAACTTGGAGCTGTAGAACGTTATCAATTATGAGTTATACAGGTCAGCTCCCAAGAAGAGTATTTGAGAGCTACATGTGCAATTCAGTTGACACAAATCTAAGCAGCTTTAAGTTGCATTCCAAATGTAAGATGTACTGATTGGGGGATGATTTGGTGAATAAATGTTGACATGTCTTGGAGAAGGTGCTGAAATTTGTCATGTTGGAATTGCGTTTTGGTGCAAGGCTTATAGAATGGTGCCAACACTTGGCAACAGACAACATGGGACTACATTACGATCAACATGGCACTCCTTATTTAATAAGATCAAACCAAATTTTAAAAATAATGTCATCTCTTGCTTTAGCCAAGGCCATCCTCAATTTATCAAAACCACAAATGTTAACATCACTACATGTAAACCTTGCGGTAAAGCTAATATAATGGGGGAAGAAAATCACAGAATTCAAAATTCCCCTCTGAAGCGTGAGATATATTGTGTGCTTTAGTCACCTAACTGATGAAGCCTACCCATTTTGCGCTTGTTAACCCACTTCCTTTGTCATTAAGAAATGATACATATTTTATATACATTTGCTTCTTTATTAGATTTTCCAATTTCTGATGCCACATCTAGTTTAACACCTGAATTATTATAAACCAGCTTACAAAGCAGTAACATATATGAACCACTCCAGATGTCGTTTCTGAGTTATTCTACGGACATGGATGTATTCTTTAAAATGCTGAGATTCCTTCAGTATGGAATTGTCACAGCCTGCGTTACCTTTTGCTAATTGTTTTCAATGGCAATATCCTCCAGATCCCCCATGACAATTAACTCCAAATTATGGCCTCCTGGTTGTAACTGACTGCTCATTGCACTGCACCGAGTCTCATCTTCAATACCTGCCCTGCACCCAGTATGAGGATCAAAAAGTGTCTCAATATATGGTTGATTCCCTTGTTCCCCTGTGCATCTCAAGTCAGTGTTAGTCCATTCGTTTAAAGGTTCCTCCTTTTCCTGTACGTCCAGGAGAATTGCTGGCGCTGACATTTGAGAAGGTGACCTGATGGCTGATACTGAAGTTAAAGGAAAGGACAGAAACCCAGGATATAACACATAGGAATTATTAAAAAAATCTAGTGATGCATTTTGACCTGTTGAGGGTATGGACACCTGGAAGTATTTGCCAGTTTCTGGATCGTACAATGTCTTTGTCTGCACTTGGATAGGGATATCTACAAAAAAGTACTGGCCAGATTCAGGATCTTGAAGCAATTTTCGCTGGCTTAATGGAAATGAGTGTACGGATGCAATCGGCCGTGTACTATTTAATGCCATGATGTTGGGTACAGCTGGAATAACACACGAATCAGTTGGCAGTGTAGGTACCGGAGAACAAACAATAGGTATTTGTGATATGGGTACACGTGGGGGAGACACTGGTGCTTTTGAGATAGCCATATTGGTTTCCGTGTCATCATCACTTTGCTTTTTCTGCTTGCTATCAGTCCTTTTTCTCCTGGTGGCTAACTTTTTGGCTCGGCGTAATGCTTTTTCAGACTTCGGAGGAACAACGGGAGGTTTCCCTGCTGTTTTTGAATCTATACTACACGTCGAGTCTGGCCGAGGATTCATCACTGCCGACCTGCCCGTCGCCATCTCCTCAGAGTCAAGTTTGTCACATTCTGGGTTTCTTTCTGGCACAAACATGTTTGGTGTTTCCTTAAAAGTATTCACATCCCCACCCTCAGGTGCTGATTTGGGCATAGCTGGTTTCATACTTTTAGTTACTGAGGATGTTTTCAACATGTTATCTTTGATTTTAATCATAGTAGGCCTTGGTGACTTTGTGATATTATTTCCTGGTCCTCGTATTTCTTGCTTTGAAAAAATGCTGTAGAATTTTTCTTCACACAACATGTCCAAGGGACTATTGTCTTTTACTCTATGTCCTGTTAAATCTCTTGGCATTTTCTCTTGGAGATGACTCTGAAACTCCATAGGTAGGTTTTGATTCTCGTCTTTCCTCTCAAAATTTGCAGCTGGGTCACTCAATGCACAATATTGCAACTCATTCTTTTCAACATCTTTCAGCACCTCAGCTGCAGGATAACTATTCAAAAAACTCCTTTTGGCATTGCCGGCAGCGCACCTCTCAGTTGAGTGGTCACCCATCACACGTTCTGCATCCTGAGAGCAATCATCACCTAAGACAAAATAGGACTGGTTGGGTAACTTAAAGTCCTGCATAACTTTGCCTTCTTTCGCAGAATGAGAAGATATCTCATTGCTTGACACATCCGCTTCCAACATTGGTCGACAAGTGTCTTCTGCTCTTTGTAATGCCAACTTGTCACCTTGCTTTCTGAAATTATTCTCATTTGGGCAGTTAGCTTTGCACATGTGGCTGAACAAGGGACATTCAGGTTTCCTGTTGCGATGGAATCGATTTTGTTTCTCTTCTGCTTTTTCTTGCACTGCCTTTGTTCCCTCTGGGCTATTTCTTGCCAACACTGATTTTTTCTGTAAAGTTGTAGAAGGGCAATCTGTTTCCCTCTTTTGATTGAGTTTGTTCAGCTGATATGCAACCTTGGTGTCCAAGCCCCTCTCTGCCTGAATTTCCGTTGCTATCATTGCAGATTGAGGCCTCGCATTTTTGGTTCGCCAAGTGGGGTAAGTTCCTGCTTCTTTAACTGTTTGCGGGGACCTTAAGTTGAGATAGTCATCTTTTTTCCATGTGTCTGGCTCAGCTTTATGGATTATTGCAACTTTACTGAGACACCCAGCAGTAGGTGTTGCAGTTACGGCATTGGGCATTTTGTCAGGTTTTTCCTGTTCACTGGAGTCACCCATATAGTCTTCCTGATTGTCCAGCCTTAAAGGTGCAGAAGCCGTTCTTTCATTGGCTCGATGTATGCTTTGGAAAATGTGGTCCTTGTTTCTGCCTTGCTCAGAAAGGTTCTGTGGAGTAACAGCAGATGAGTAGGTGGATTTTACTCGTTTCCTGACATCTTTGAGGTTATACAGCAGGCTTGAAGCCTTGGATTTATAACTATCACGCGATTGGTAATCAGTACGTCCTTTAAGCTCATTCCCCTGTGTCACAGGAAGTTGAATCAGAGGAGGTGTCAGTACAATTGGCTGGTTTGTTGACACGCCTGTTCCATTTGCATTGTGGACAATACTTGGTGTTAGGAGTTTTGAAATACTGAAAGACGGACTCTCCTCTCGAGGAAGTTGTTCAGTCAATGTTGGAGCTTCTTTAAGGTCAACTGCAAGGTGGCCTTCTGTGGAGGCAACTTCCCCACTCGCAATTTCTGAATCCACTTGCTTTTTATACTGTGGATTTCTTGAGCTTCTCCACAGCTGGAAACCTTTTTCCTCGTCCCCATTTTCTATTGCACCGCCACTATTCTTTTCAGGGCTAACTACCTGCAAACTATTGTCTTGCTCAGCATTTTCTTTGACACTATAATTATTTTCTTCAGGCATAAATGGGCGAAAATCTGAATCCTTACTACTGGGCGAACAGTTCACCGGCTTCTGTGTTGTGTTAGTTCTGAGTTCATTTGGGGACTGCACTTGTACCAGTGAATGTGCCCTTCTGCAACTGATAATATCATCACACAAGTTCTGCATCTGCATACTGGACTGAAGATTGACACCTTCAATGTGGTCATCCTCCTCAAACAGAAACTTACTGTGATCGTGCCAGGATTTGAACGCGCTGCACTCACTGTGAAGGAAATTGCTTTTTAAATCCGGTTTCTTCACCTTGCTGGCTTTTTCAGATGGGCTTTCATCTGACTTTTTACTAGAATGTTGAAGAATTGTCAAGTCAGTGGGGTGACCTAGCTTTCTGTGCTGTGCACTTTTCATGTACTTCAAAATATTGGCTTTGCTGCCTTTTCCTGGTGGAAGTTGCTTCTTGTTAACCCAATAATTTTCTTGACATGCGGCCGAAAAGCTTGATTTCTCTTTGTGCATGTTGATGACAGCTGATGAGTCCCACTGTGCAATGTTTTTAACGTCACTTTCCTCTGCTAATTCAGACTGTCCACTCATAGCTTGTTTTGCAGTCAAAATGAGGTCTCCTGTGAAATCATTATCACTTTGATCAAATGCTTCAATCAAAGAGGAAACTTTTGACTTTTGTATGCTCGGTTTCTGACTTGATCCAACTGTTTCCTTTAGGAAACCATTTCCTGTGCTACCTTTAGCGTCGTTTTCTTCGACAGAACACTGTACTGTTGATTCCTGGAATGTGTCAGGTAATTCTTTTGGTTGTTTTTGGATTAGTTTCGATGACTTATTGCAGTTCTTCAATTCGCCCGTAGAAAGCTTGCTCCTGTCTGAACTTGGGAGGTCACTTGCCTGATTCACACTGACAGCTGATGGAAAGCTGGATATATCCAAATCATTACAGATGCCTTCTTCTGCAACACACAAGCTCTTAAAAGCACGCTCCGTAAGTCTACTTACTTCTCTATCTGCCTCATCCAAAATGCTTCCAGCACTCGACGTATCACTAAAACCATCCACGTGTTTTGGACGACCCTGCATGATCCTTGGTTTTTCTGCACTCCAGTTATCCAAAGAGTTCATAATCCTGATAGGCTCACCAGAATCTGTTTTATTGACATGCACACATTCAATTCTACTCCCCGTTGGGTTTCTAAAACATTTGGCTTCGCACTTAATATTTCTGGAGCTTCTTCATTCTTCATCCATTCAGATACCCAGTCATGAAACAAGGGCTTCTTTCCTGTGTAAAGAAAAATACCGTTATTTCCTTTTGAAAGATTTATCTTGTGGTCGTTGTAACAGTGAATTAAGGCTGAACATTTGTCACTGTGATTTAATTTTTGTGCTCTAATTAAGCAAAACTACTAGCTTCGGATGCATTCAAATTTTGAGTTAAAGGAAAATTGAGACTGGAGATAAAACCAAAATACTTTGGATGTTGGAAACCTGAGACACAATTGAAAATATTGGAAACATGCAGGTCAGGTAACTTGTGTTGACAGAACACAAGTCAATATTTCAGTGTAGAACCCTTCCTTAGAGCTAAAATATATGAACAGCATTTAAAATTGAACAGAACAAAGGAAATGGGGAAGGCTGGGGAGAAGAAGGACACACAATGTCCACATATACAGCAAAATAAATAGAATGGCCTGAAAAGGTTGGGTCTGAAACATCTTGTTTTTTTTGAATAGCCCACCAACTGATTCGACATGAGGTGAAAAATTAACTCGTTGGAAACTTCAATTTCTTTCATAAAAGCATAAGCTGGAGAAATTCTTTCTCTCAGAGGGTTATCCGACTTTGGAACTCTCTGTCTCAGAAGGTGATGTAGGGAGGGTCATTGAATATTTTTAAAGCAAGGGTAGATAACTTTTTGTTAGGCAAGGGAATCAAATGTTATTGGGGATAGATGGGAGTGTGGAACTTGAAACTCAAACAGATCAACCATGATCTTATTGAATGGCAGAACAGGCTCGAGGGGCCAAATAGCCTACTTCTGCTCCTATTTCATATTCTTGTATGTTTATATGAATAATAAAAGGCCTTTGACCTTTCCAGGCCATTTCAACTAAGCAGAAGAGACACTATGACGAAATATAAACCTACACACATCTACTTGTGTTCAACATATTCTGTACTCAGTTCAAGAACATATCTAAACAAAGAAATTTATCCTTAACTCATGGTTTCTTGACCTTACCAGTTTCTATTCCCTTCATCTAAATCATTCCTAACCCCAACCTTCTCATCCATTTTCTTCCCTCCCCTTCTCCATCTTCCTTGGGCGCTGGTGTCCTGAGGAGTCAGTCTGCCCAAACTGGCCAATGGCACAGCCCAAACCCCAAGTCATCTTGTTAACTTTCACTCCCTATCCCTCCTCGAACTGGAGGCATGTTGGATGAGGATAGGCCAAATCTATTGTAAGAAAATTTGAAGAAATATGCTACATTCAGAAAGGAAACAGAAAAATGTGCCAGAAATGATGAATACCTTGGGTTCAGAAGCCTAACTGAGCTCTATTCAGTTCCCTCCCCCACCAACCCCACCACTGTTGGCCGCTTTGCTTATTTGGCAAGTGTATAAATTATTACAATTGTAAATTTATCTGTAATTGTAAAACATAAATTGAATTCTAATCACAGAGAGGGAGGGGAATCTGAAGTAGGGGGCAGCCTTGAAATGTTAGATAAATTTATAAAGTTGGTGTTATTATCTATTTTCTATTATCAGATGTTGACACTTACATTGCCATAATTTTTTTTTTGCTTATTTGTTCACAGGGTTTGGGCTTTGCTGGCTGGGCCAGCATTTATTGCCCACCCCTAATTGCCCTTGAGAAGGTGGTGGTGAGCTGCCATCTTGAGCTGCTGCAGTCCATGTGGTGAAGGTACACCCACAGTGCTGTTAGTGAGGGAGTTCCAGGATTTTGACCCAGCAACAGTGAAGGAACGGCCGATATATTTCCAAGTCAGGACGGTGAGTGGCTTGGAGGGAAGCTTGCAGGTGGTGGTGTCCCATGCGCCTACTGCCCTTGTCCTTCTAGATGGTAGTGGTCGTGGGTTTGGAAGGTGCTGTTGAAGGAGCCTTGGTGAGTTGCTGCAGTGCATCTTGTAAATGGTAAAGTTAAAAATATATTTTTTTATAATGTGTAATAAAAATGTTTTATATTTTTTGCCGAACTCTTATGAATGGAATTATTTATGATGTTAATTCCAAGATCACCAACCTTTTTTGAAGTAACAGGAAGCATGTTTTAATTTTTCATTTATTTTTATATTAATAGGGTAGTTAATCTGTCTTTGCTCATTTGATTCATAAAAAAGCATGAACAAGAGAAGGAGAGTAGAGAGTTCAATCCGTGGTTAGCTCAGGTTCAAATTTAGATCTACAAAATAAGACATGAAATAATATCTTATCTCAGAAAACTTAAATAAAGCTAAAAATTCACATTTTATTGACTGGAAATGGATTAGTCCATGGGTCAGGTGAAGATATAATAGATTTGATTTTATCTTAAAATCAAGATCAGAATATTTGATCTTAATCTCAGACTGGCTTCTTACAACTCCCGAGAGTTAATTCTATGCTTCCCATAGAGAGTCACGTCTCCGGGAAGCACCGATAGGAGATTGGGGCTACAATGTTGCAGATCTACCTCCAACCTCATGGCCCCCTTAAGAACGGCTTCCTCACTGTGAGTACTGAGTTAGCCCATATTTTCTTTGTGTTCAGAAGGTCCCATCTAATCCTAGGATGTAGTTCCAAAGGTGCTGGTTACTCTCCAGTATCTAAATCGAGAGGCTAGTGTGAAACTTAACAATAAGCATTGAGTTAGATGGGGAGGATGGTGGGTGGGTATGCGAATCCAGCCTTATTCCATTCGAGCCAGACATCGACAGCGGTATGTGTTCCACCAGGAATGATTAGACATATGAACTTTAAAAACAGAAAGTGAGAGATGCTCACACTATCAAATTGACAGTGCAAATTATCACCCTCCCTACCATCAGTAAGACAAATGGTGGATGGGGTGGCCAAATTCAATGAAACCCACTCGGAAATTTTTCCCTGACTCCTTAAGGCAATGAAACAAGCTTTGAAGGTCATATTAAACCACAGTACATTATTAAATAAATGAGAAAGAAAGGCTTGCATTTAATAGTGTGCTTTTCATATCCTCAGGCCTTCTTGAGACTCTTCAGAACCAACAAATTACTCTTAAAGTGCACTCATTGTTCTTATGTAGCCAAAACAACATCCAATTTGTGCATGGCAACAGTGAACAGCTAACCTGTTTTTGATGTTGGTTGATTGAGGGAGGAATATTGGCTATGTCACTGGAATAACTTCCCTACTCTTCTTTGAACCATACCATGGGATCCATCATGTCCAATTGAATAAGTAGATGGAGCCTCAGATGCTATAAGTCTCAATTTTCTTAGGAATACAGGGTAGGACTAATCTCAAAGGTAATCAGAGCCAAAAAGCATGTGTAATCTGGCTGATTTTCTCCTCTCCCTAGCCCTAAAGTACTGTGGCCAATAGTAACATTCCTTTTTGTGTCTCAACTAATATCCACTAACTTTGCACTTAACAAAGCATATCAGATTGAACTAGGACTATCCCAATGTGTATGGCTCAGTACCATACTGGGGCATGTATTTATCAATAAGCTAACTTTATCTCAATCTTAAAATGTCTTGGCACTGCTCTAACTATAGACTGGGTGGCACAGTGAGTTAAGCACCAGTTTTTCATCTCTGGAACTCTGGAACTGTTAGGCAGCAATAGCCCAATCTGAAAAGTGGAGTCTCAATCCAGTTTACCAGCTCACCAAATCAAGTTGTCTGTGATTGGCAAATTGTGAGAGTAGTGGAAAAAATGTTACAGGGGGTCTTGGGCTACTTCAGGGCTGAGATATGTTGGTGGGCCAGAGTAGAGGGCGATTTGCTTTACTGTAATAAAGTAAACTGCAATACCTGACTTGGGTGTGCTTGATACTTAGATGGTTCCATTCTGTAGTAGGTTGGGCCTGTACTCATTGGAGTTTAGAACAATGAGAAGCGACCTTATTGAAATATATAAGATCCTTAGGGGGTTTGACAGGATAGATGCTGAAAGGCTGTTTTCCCCTTGTGGAAGATCTAGGACCAGAGGACATAGTCTCAGAGTAAGTGGTCACCCATTTAAGACAGAGGTGAGGAGGAATTGCTTCTCTCAGAGGGTAGTGAATCTGTGGAATTCTCTACTGCAGAGGGCTGTAGAGGCTGGGCTGTTAACTATATTCAAGGTTGAGATAGACAGGCTTTTAATCAGTAAGGGAATCAAGGGTTATGAGGAAAAGGCAGGAAAGTGGAGTTGAGGATTATTAGATCAGCCACGATCAAATTGAATGGCGAGCAGATTTGATGGGTCGAATGGCCTACTTCTGCTCCTATGTATTATGGTCTTATGGTCAGCTTCCCTCACCTTAGTGTGCATAAATTCCAGAAGCAACGTAGACTGAAACAATGTGTTTCAATGCATTTGCTAAACGAGAACTTGAAACCAAGAGGAAGGATCATTTAAAAATACCCTTTTTCTTTTTAAGATGGATTGTAGAATGCTCTATGCAACTGAACAGATTTGAATTATTCTTAAACATAGATACTGACTATATAAAATAAGAAGCACAATTTGAACAGTAATTACTGTACCATATGGCTAATGCAATTCAGTATAAACATACTTATTTGATGTACACTTCCACTTGAATAAATATTAGCTTTAGAATAAAGAATACATCTTTTCAAGTTACTTGTGAACAGGTTATATTTAATGTACAATTCGCGGAAGCACCCAATCAAATATTTTTAAATGAAATATATCTGACTCTTACAAAATAAGCTTGGACTTTATGCCGTTGAATGTCTGCTTCCCTATTTTTCTCAAATAAGTGAGATATATCCACTGCATGAATTAATTGAGGAGTTTGAATTTAAAATTTTTTAGCAGGAATTGTCTGCTGATAACTGCCCCACCAGTAGAAGGCAGAGTGGTCCATGAAGTACAGCATCTCCTTACTGACTGCTACTTACTGAAGTATCGAAGTACAAGACCAGCTGAAAAAGTTTTGAGAGAAAACAGCCTGACACTGAATCTGCCTGCCCTTGATAGTGGCTTGGCGACGCGGATACATTGCATGTAATTAAAACAGCCCATAACAGGTGCCACAGGATCTCCATGCTGTCTCCTTTGGCTGTGTCGGCTTAGGACACCAGAATCCTCCACAGATAGGTCAGTGATTTAAGTCATTCTGTAAATGTGGGTCCTGCAAATGATTTTCCCCATATGCTGCGGGCCACCCTCCAGTGGTCCCAGTGAGATTGCAGTCTTGTTGCTGCTTGAGCCAAGGGCTCAGATAAAATGTTCTTGTGGCTTCATAGATTAACTATAATTCACCGTACCTGTATTTTTCCCTTCATGCCTCCGGCCACAATGATTCCATTTGGTGACAAAAAAAGGTGCAATCGAGGCAATTGTAACAAGAAGTATTTGGAGAAAGTGTCCTGCTGAGTCAATCATTCGTTCCTCATTGCTTGATGCATACTTTAGAAACGTCAAATGGGCAAGTGATGATTACGTCCCCTTGCCTTCCTCTGAGGTGAAAGGTCAGCCTGGCCCAGTCGATATCCACGATTGCTGCCATTGTCATTTCATGGACAACCAACAGGAGGTTTCAGAAGTTGTTGAAGCTCAGCTGAGTTAAGCCACGTAGATGTCAAAGTCAGACTTTGCACCTGGAACAACTGCATTTTGCAATGCACAAGAACTGAGGCCATAAATTTTTCAGATTTATCAAGTCATTTTTCAATTGTAAAAGAAAATATATGCCTTCTTAATAATGCCCTAAAATGTAGTGGACACCTTTAAATGGACGAGTAACTTGTGTTTCAATTCCAGTTGAACAATAAATAACACACATTTATACACTATAGAGGAAAAGCATTGTCCTTACACGTACCTGCTGTGTCAGCTGAAGTAGCAAGGCTTGTGTGCATTCCGACCAGGTTCCTGTACGTTTATAGACTGCTGTCCCACCTTCATTTGGTCTCATTGCTGCCCATCTATAGTGAGAAGTTAAATTTAGTGCAATGAACTAGATCCTTTGCTAGTAAAACTTTGATTAAGCATAGCTGTGACCTTCAGCAATTTTGACATTTCTTGAACTCTCGATAGATGGAAAGAGACCAAGCCCATTATTAACATCAGAAATGCTGAGTGTAAACTAATATACTAGGCAAAATGGATCACGTAGAATCTTAAGCTGCTGATCATTCATACTCATAAAGTATTCTAAACATATGAGTTTGTGATTGATCCATTCGTTGATTCGATGTTGGTGCAGTTTCAAAATGGGATCCCTCTGGAGAAGACACGGAAGAACTTTGTCCTTGATAAAGGTAAGTTATGCTTTTCTTCCCTCTTGTGTGTCCCTTTTTTTTCTATGCCCTCCTAAAAACCCTGCCTCAAGCTGGGGTAGAATCACACAGGTTACAGAACCCCTTCCTGACTTCACCCAAATAGCCAGTTCTCATACATAGGCCGAAGCAGTGAATGTAGGCTGCATGTTTGACAAAGAATTCCATCGTAGTCAAGCTCAGTCCCATCCTCACCTGATGATTCCATACATGCACTTTTTTGGCAGGGCGCCAATGTGAATGGGGTGTGCAGCCTGATTGTTTCTTCCTGCTGGACTCAAGGCTGACCTTTCTGAGCTCAGCTAATCCTCCACAGATCAAGGTTGAAACCTGGGACTGTGCTGATCCCTATGGCTCCATTGTAGGGACATAGTGGCGAAGCAGCTAACAAGTGGCTGTTGCCATGATAGCAGCATCAATGTTAAGTAGTATATTATCGCATCTAGTTCATACATTTTAAAAACTGTTATTTGCCATGGTTTACGCTGCTTTCCCTAGTCCTGAGAAATTGATAGCTGGAGTGTGGAGATGAAGTGAACATATTTCACAGAATCACAGTGCAGAAGAGGCCCTTCGGCCCATCAAGTCTGCACTGACACGAGAAACACCTGACCTACCTACCTAATCCCATTTACCAGCACTTGGCCCATAGCCTTGAATGTTATGACGTGTCAAGTGCTCATCCAGGTACTTTTTAAAAGATGTGAGGCAACCTGCCTCCACCACCCTCCCAGGCAGTGCATTCCAGACCATCGCCACGCTCTGGGTAAAAATGTTTTTCCTCACATCCCCCCTAAACCTCCTGCCCTTCACCTTGAATTTATGCCCCCTTGTGACTGACCCTTCAACTAAGGGGAACTGCTGCTCCCTATCTACCCTGTCCATGCCCCTCATAATCTTGTACACCTCGATCAGGTCACCCCTCAGTCTTCTCTGCTCCAACGAAAACAACCCAAGTCTATCCAACCTCTCTTCATAACTTAAATGTTTCATCCTGGGCCACATCCTGGTGAATCTCCTCTGCACCCCCTCCAGTGCAATCACATCCTTCCTATAATGTGGTGACCAGAACTGCACACAGTACTCCAGCTGTGGCCTCACCAAGGTTCTATACAACTCCAACATGACCTCCCTACTTTTGTAATCTATGCCACGATTGATAAAGGCAAGTGTCCCATATGCCTTTTTCACCACCCCACTAACATGCCCCTCCGCCTCCAGCAATCTATGGACACACACGCCAATGTCCCTTTGTTCCTCAGAACTTCCTAGTGTTTTGCCATTCATTGAATACTTCCTTGTCAAATTACTCCTTCCAAAGTGTATCACCTCACACTTTTCAGGATTAGATTCCATCTGCCACTTTCCTGCCCATTTGACCATCCTGTCTATAGGGAAGGGGAGGTCAGCCACACCATTTTGAATTCTAATTGGATTGGGAAGCCCACATGTCTATGCAATACAATTTGAGGTCCAATCATACAAAAATGTTAAATAGATGGAAAATCTGACTGCAGCTGAACTATGCTGGTTTCCTATTGCTGTTGGCTTTCTAATTGATGAGGATATTAAAATGCTTTTTGTTCGAGAGCTTTCACAATGTTTTCGTTGGAGCAGAGAAGACTGAGGGGTGACCTAATCGAGGTGTACAAGATTATGAGGGGCATGCGACCCATTCTAGTTCCCTTTACAAGAAAGGACATTACCAGCACACCATGGTCCAATTTTCCTGACTACATAGTGTAAAGACAGATGCAATAAAATGTGACGGGGATCTCCTGGTTCCACAGCTCCCTCAGATAAAGGGAATTTTTCTGCACTGTTTGCCTTCCACAACTCCAGCACGGCAATAGACAATAGGTACATTAATGCTCCCCTACCCCCTTATACCTCTGAAGGTTAGCCCAGAATGTTCCTGCTTCCTCTACTCTTCAGCACTGTTAAAGGAAAGGGCATCATCACATTCCTAACCTGGAGCTCAGCTCCTCCAACGAGAGGATGTGACACATTATGGTGCCGCTTCCCTTAAACCCAGATGCATGCTTTTAGATTGTGTATTCTATGAAGGTACACACTCATAGATTTGCACTCAATGGACTGCAATTCCATATAAGAAGGTTTGTAGGGATCTGTTACTGGCACAGTTAGTTCTGCTGGAGTATGTGCCTAAAATCTATGTAATCTTGTAGATTGATTGAAGCCAAGGACACCTTGCTTCCTCAATTTCTAATGACTTTACATTTAAAAAGTAATTAGCACCAAACATAATAATAAAAGCAAAATACTGCAGAAGATGCTGGAAAAACTCAACAGGTCTGGCAGCATCTGTGGAGAGAGAAACAGAGTTAACGTTTCGAGTCCATATGACTCTTATTCAGAGGTCAAGATAGGTAGTAATGTGAAAGATTTTATACTGCTGAGGAGAGGGGGAGGTGGGTGTTGGAGCAGGTGACCAAAATAGTAGGTCAGGGATAGGGGGGAGCTCAGGAAAGATTTGACAAAGATGTCATGGACACAAGACAAAGGGAGTGTTAATAACAGTGTTAAGGACTATAGAAGGTGCTAATAGCGGCATAAAGGTAAGAAAGCAGAACATGTTAAAAAGCAGAGCGAAGGTCAGTGCTCTGTGAAAACAAAGCATAAGAACAAATTACAGAATGGCCCTGTGGGGTGAGGTGGTTGGGAAAAAAAATTAAAAAGATCAAAATGAAGGACAGAGTTCATGGTCTGAAGGTGTTGAACTCAATATTAAGTCCTGAAGGCTGTAAAGTGCCTAATCGGAAGATGTGGTGCTGTTCCTCCAGTTTGTATTGGGCTTCACTGGAACATTGCAGCAGGCCAAGGACAAAAATATGGGCATGAGAACAAGATATTGGGCATAACTTCCAACTAGCGTCAGAAAAAGATTGCCCAGGGGAATTAGAAGAAATAAATATGTGCTCACCAGCCCTTGAAAATTTCGCTGACATTTCCATTCGCTGGAGTTGCTTGGGGCCTACATTGAAAGAGTCCTTGCAGGCCCCAGTTGAGTGCAGGGTCTGGTGGATTCAAGGATGCTGCTCCCTCTTTTATATAGCACTGTCGGGGAGGTGGGGGGGAGGGGAGGGGGGGGCGAGGGGGTGGTGAGGATTGGAGGGACGGAGGTTGGGGGTGGCAGTGTCAGAGGTTGGGGGTTGGGGGTGTGGGAGGTCAGGTTCGTTGGGGGTGTAGGGGGAGTCCTTTTGGGTCAGTCTGGCTGTTTACAATATTTACTGAGAAGTTAGAAGAGGTTTTAATTCTTCTAACTTTTTCTGAGTAACAATTGATGTGACCCGAAGTTTGCAATTTAAACCATATTTTTTGGATGGTTCCCAGCACAGGGCAATTGTCCAGAGGGAGTATGCACTTTTGGGCAATTGCTATGCAAACCCTTACCTGGGAGCCTCTGAGAGGGATTCCTCAGTGCATCTTTGAGGTATCCCCCCAAATCCGACATCGGGAAGCTTGGGGTTTATGGCCCGATGAATTGAAATGGCAAGTGAGAGGAAGGATGGGGGGTAATGATTGTGGACTGACCGAAGGTGTTCCACAAAGTGGTCACCCAGTCTGTGTTTAGCCTCCCCAATGTTGCACCAAACATGCTTGTTTTTAATTACTTGCCTGCAATCTTTACCGCTGATAACCCGCTTCATCCTTCCAATCCCACCTCCTTCTCCATCCACTCCTGGAAAAAAAACTCCCTTGGGTCACTCACAGCAGCACTTTGGTATTCTGGACAGCCAAGCCTCTTGCCTTCTATTTGCCATGTACTTCAGCAGCAACCGATCTGCTCAGTCACCTACTCTCCTCCATTTTGGATGCCTTTGTTCCAGGTAAGACCCTTACTCTTGCACATTTTGGACATTCCCCTCAGTTAGGCCACCTCCTTTGCTTTCTTACATCCAAAGGACAAAGTTTATGCAGATAACTGCTTTAGCCATTCTTCAGCAGATTTGGTTAGATTATGTAAAGCATATTGGATCCTGCTCTCCTCTGTCAAAACTGCTCACTACTCCAGGACCATCCGTCAATGAAAAGCTAAGCTTTTCTCCACAATTAGGCTTCTTGTTGACCCCTCCTCTGTCCCTTCCACCTTTCCCTCCAACAAGAAGTGTGAGCATGGACATCTTTACCACTGAGATTGAGACCCTTGTTTATCTGTCTCTGCCGCATGTCTCCCTTCCCCTAGCCCATCAAACCAAACTCCTCCCTGTCCTCACCCTTAACTTATATCTTTCCAAAATTCCCCTTGTGCTCTCTATATCTTTTCTCGTCCATGAGACCCAATTCCTGCACTTCCCACCTTACTCCCACCAAACTGTTAACCATCAACTCCCCTTCCTGCTCCCCATTGTTAATTGTTCTCTCCTCTCAGGTACTATCCTCCTCCATTTCAAATCTGGCCCCATCACTTCCCTTTTCATTGAATCTCGTGTCATAAGAACGTAAGAAATAGGAGCAGGAGAAGGCCATATGACCCACTGAGCTTGGTCCACTATTCAATAAGATCATGGCTGATATTGGGCTTCAACTCTATTTCCCCACCTGCTCTCAATATACCCTGATCACCTGAGGGACTAAAAATCAGTCCATCTTAGGCTTGAATTAATGACGAAGCATCCACAAGCCTCTTGGGTAGAGACTTCCAAAGATTCACAACTGTTAGTCCTAAACTCAAATTGCATCAATGACTCAGATGAGGGGAGGGAAGACATGGTAGCTAAATTTGCAGATGAGACAAAGATAGGTAGGAACGCATGTTGTGAAGAGGACATGAGGAGGTTGCAGATGGATATAGATAGTTTGAGTGAGTGGGCAAAGATCTGGCAAATGGAGTTTAATGTGGGAAAATGTGAAGTTGTTCACTTTGGCAGGAAGAACAAAAAAGCAGAGTATTACTTAATGGAGAATGGCTGTATAATTCTGAGGTGCAGAGGGATCTAGGTATTCTAGTGCATGAGTCACAAAAAGTTAGTTTGCAGGTACAGCAAATAATTAAGAAGGCTAATGGAAAGCCATCCTTTATTATGAGAGGGGTAGAACATAAAAGTAAGGTTGTTATGCTTCAGTTATACAGGGCATTGGTGAGACTGCACCTCGAATACTGAGTACAGTTTTGGTCTCCTTATTTAAGGAAGGATGTAAATGCATTGGAGGTGGTTCAAAGGAGGTTTACTAGATTGATGAGTGGGTTGTCTTATGAGAAAAGATTGGACAGACTGGGCTTGTTTCCACTGGAGTTTAGAAGAATGAGGGGTGGTTTGATTGAAGTATATAAGATCTTGAACAGGCTTGACAAGGTGGACGTGGAAAGGATGTTTCCTCTTGTGGGTGAGTCCAGAACCAGGGGGCACTGTTTTAAAATTAGGGGTCATCCTTTCAGGACAGAGGTGAGGAGAATTTTTTTCTCTCAGAGTGTTGTGCGATTTTGGAATGCTTTGCTTCAGAAGGTGGTGGAGGCGGGGTCATTGAATATTTTTAAGGCAGAGGTAGGTAGATTCTTGTTAGGTAAGGGAATCAAAGGTTATCGGGGTTAGATGGGAATGTGGAAATCGAAACACAAGAAGATCAGCCATGATCTTATTGAATGGTGGAGCAAGCTCGAGGGGCCAAATGGTCTACTCTTGTTCCTATTTCTTATGTTTTTATGTACTTAAGTTCTTAAAAGTTTGGCCCCTTATTGTGAAACTGTGTTCCCCTGTTCTAGATTCCGCAGCCAGGAGAAACAACGTCTCAGTATCTAACCTGTCAAGCCCCTTCATAATCTTGAATGTTTCAATGAGGTCACCTCTCATGTGTCTGAATTCCAGACGATATAGATCCAAGTTACTCAGCCCCTCATCATAGGACAACTCTTTCATTCCAGGGACCAATCTAGTGAACCTTCGCTGTACTGCGACCAATGCAAATATATCCTTCTTTAAATATTGTGACCAAAATTGCACACAATATCCCAGGTATGGTCTCACCAAAGCCCTGTGCAATTTTTTGGATCTGAGAAATGTATAAAAGACTTCATTGTAAATGACCCTCTAGGTAAGAGTGATCATAACATGATGGAATTCCACATTCAGTTTGAAAGTGCAAATTGTGGATCCATATCTTGTGTCTTAAGCTTAAATGAAGGCAATTACAGGGGTGTAAAGACAGAGTTAGCAAAAGTGGACCTGGGTAGATAGGTTAAAAGGGAAAATGGTAAAGAAACAGTAGCAGACATTGAAGGAGATATTTCAGAACACTCAACAAGATATATTCCATTGAGGAAGAAAGACTCTAGTGAAAGGATTTGCTATCTGTGGCTAACCAAGGAAGTTCAGGGTATCAGATTGAAAGAAAATGTGTACAATACTCTGAAGATTAGTAGTAGACCAAAAGACTGGGAAAGTTTTAGAAGCTAGCAAATGAAGACCAAAAATAATAAAGAGGGAGAAATTGGAGTGTGAGAGAAAACTAGCAAGAAATATAAAAATAGGCAATAAAAGTTTCTACAAATATATAAAAGGTAAAACAGTAGCTAAAGTGAGCGTTGGTTCCTTTGAGTGTGAGACTGGGGAATTGATAATGGGAAATGAGGACATGGCAGAGGCTTTGAACACCCATCTTCACAGTAGAAGATACAAAAACCACCCCAAAATAATAGAAAATCAAGAGCCAAAAGGGAGGGCGGAACTTAAAACAATCACTATGACTAGAGAACAAGTAATGTGAAAACTAATGGATCTTAAAGCTGCAAAGGCCTCTGGGCCTGATGGCCTGCATCCTAGAGTCTTAAAAAAGTGGCTGCAGTGATAGTGAATGCATTGGTTGTAATCTCCCAAAATTCCCTAGATTCTGCAAAGGTCCCAATGGTTTGAAAAACCACAAATGTAACACCTCTGTTCAAGAAAGGAGGGAGACAGAAAGCAGGAAACTATAGGCCAGTTAGCCTAACAACGATCATTGGGAAGATGCTAGAATCTATTATTAAAGAGGTAGCAGCAGGACATTTAGAAAATCTTAAGGCTATCAGGCAGAGTGAACATGGTTTTGCTAAAGGAAATCATGTTTTACAAATTTATTGGAGTTCTTTGAGGATGTAATAACCAGGGTGGATAAAGGGAAACCAGTGGATGTAGTGTATTTAGATTTCCAAAAGACATTTGATGAGGTGCCGCATAAAAGGTTACTGCATAAGATAAGAGTTTTTGGCACTGGGGATGATATATCAGCATGGATAGAAGATGTGCTAACTAGCAGGAAACAGAGTTGGGATAAATGGGTTATTTTCAGGATGGCGAATTATAACTAGTGGAGTGCCACAGGAATCAGAGCTGGGGCCTCAATTATTTACAGTCTATAGTAATGACTTATATGAAGGGACCAGCTGTATTGTAGCCAAATTTACTGACATTACGAAGGTAGGTAGGAAAGCAAGTTGTGAGGAGGATACAGTCTGCAAAGGGATATGGATAGGTTAAGTGAATGGGCAAAACTTTGGTGGGTGGAGTATAATGTGGGGAAATGTGAAGTTGTCCACTTTAGTCAGAAGAAGAGAAAAGCAGAATATTATTTGAATGGAGAGAGACTACAGAGAGATCTGGGTGTCCTTGTCCATGAATAACAAAAAGGTCAGCATTCAGGTAAATCAAGTAATTAGGAAGGCAAATGGAATGTTGGCTCTTAGTGCAAGGGGGATAGAGTATAAAAGTGGGGAAGTCTTGCTACAACTATACAGGTCATTGGTGAGATCACACCCAGAGTACTGTGTACAGTTTTGATCACCTTACTTAAGGGGGAAGATATTTGCATTGGAAGCAGTTCAGAGGAGGTTCACTAGACTTATTCCTGGGATGAGGAGTTTGCCTTATGAGGAAAGGTTGAGCAGGTTGGGCCTATACTCATTGGAGTTTAGAAGGGTGAGAGGTGATCTTATCGAAACTTTCCAGATTCAGAGGAAGCTTGAAAGAGTAGATGTTGAGAGGATGTTTCCTCTCGTGGGAGAATCAGGAACTAGGGGACAGAGTTTCGAAATGAGGGGTTTCCTGTTTAAGATGGAGGTGAGGAGGAATTTCTTTTCTCAGAGGGTTGTTAATCTTTGGAATTCTTTTCCCCAATGAGAGACTGGTCATTGAATATATTCAAGGCTGAGTTAGACAGGTTTTTGGTTGCCATGGGAGCCAAGGGTTATGGGGGAGTGGTGGTGGGTAGGAAGGAAAGTGAAGTTAAGGCCACAATCAGATCAGTGATGGTCTTATTTGATGGTGGGGCAGGCTTGAGGGGCTGCCTGCCTTTGGAAACTAACTTCTACCAGTGGTAAACATTAATGACAACAGCCAGCAGCTCTCTTTGTCAGGCCACCATGTGTCAGCTCAGTCCTATAAGCCAACAGTCTGATTTTAACATTACTGGCCAGTGCACAGCTCCCAGTGACTCCGGAGAGCCCAAAGTCAGAGTCATTAAAGTCCTAAGTCTTGTGCAATGCAGTCATTGGAGTGATGCCATGATCTTAACTTCACCTTGCAGTATAAGCAGCATTGCCAACTCTGGTTGGATGTAATCCTAGAGGCTTTGTCACATGACCTCCCAGCTCCCAAGCCCGGTTCAAAAAGCCTCTAATGTTTTTACAGCTAATAAACACAAGTTTTCAAAGAAAATGAAGAAGACGCACAATGGTTTCAGTGCCATTTCTCCTGGGTGTTGCCTACCACAAGCGGTAATCTTTAATTTCTGGAAACTCCAGGGCAATCCTGGAGAGTTGGCAACCCGAAGTTTCAGCAGAGTAAACTCTGAATGTAGGGGAGATCCCACTATTTTGTAGCAGCATTTCCACTGCAAGTGGTTCAGCAACACAGGATGGGCAATTAAGCTGCAGATAAAAAAAAATGCCAGTTCCTACCTCTGATATTGTTCATCTCATGGGGCAGTTTAATACCTGCTTATTCATCACCAACCAGACTTTCGTAACTGTTCGATTTACACTGTGCAGCATCCTAAACTGTTCTTTGCTAAAAATAAAAGAGCATTTTTGTAAACATGTTGAGTTTGAGTTTTGATGGAACTAAGTCTGATCTATAATGAGTTTGATGGAAATTTGGAAAAACCATTGCTGATTTGAAGTCCATTATTTATATAAAAGCAAAAAACTGCGGATGCTGGAAATCCAAAACAAAAACAAAAATACCTGGAAAAACTCAGCAGGTCTGACAGCATCTGCGGAGTTAACGGAGTTAACACAGTTAACGTTTCAAGTCCATATGACTCTTCAACAGAACTAAGTAAAAATAAAATAGAGGTGAAATATAAGCTAGGTTAAGGGGGGGTGGGACAAGTAGAGCTGGATAGAGGGCCAGTGATAGGTGGAGATAACCAAAAGATATCACAGACAAAAAGACAAAGAGGTGTTGAAGGTGGTGATATTATCTAAGGCATGTGCTAATTAAGGGTAGAAAGCAGGACAAGCAAGGTACAGATAGCCCTAGTGGGGGTGGGGTGGGGTGAAAGAATCAAAATAGGCTAAAAGGTAGAGATAAAACAATGGATGGAAATACATTTAAAAATTATGGAAATAGGTGGGAAAAGAAAAATCTATATAAATTATTGGAAAAAAGGAGGGGGAATTGGAAAGGGGGTGGGGATGGAGGAGAGAGTTCATGATCTCAATGTTGAACTCAATGTTCAGTCCGGAAGGCTGTAAAGTGCCTAGTCAGAAGATGAGGTGCTGTTCCTCCAGTTTGTGTTGGGCTTCACTGGAACAATGCAGCAGGCCAAGGATGGACATGTGGGCATGAGAGCAGGGTGGATGTTGAAATGGCAAGCGACAAGGAGGTCTGGGTAATGCTTGCTGACAGACCGAAGGTGTTCTGCAAAGCGGTCACCCAGTCTGCGTTTGGTCTCTCCAGTGTAGAGGAAACCGCATTGGAAGCAACGAATGCAGTAGACTAAATTGAGGGAAGTGCAAGTGAAATGCTGCTTCACTTGAAAGGAGTGATTGGGCCCTTGGACGGTGAGGAGAGGGGAAGTAAAGGGGCAGGTTTTGCACCTTCTGCGGTTGCATGGGAAGGTGCCGTGGGAGGGGATTGAGGTGTAGGGGCTGATGGAGGAGTGGACCAGGGTGTCCTGAAGGGAACAATCCCTGCGGAATGCCGCCGGGGGGGGTGAAGGGAAGATGTGTTTGGTGGTGGCATCATGCTGGAGTAGGCGGAAATGGCGGAGGATGATCCTTTGAATGCGGAGACTGGTGGGGTGATAAGTGAGGACAAGGGGGACCCTATCATGTTTCTGGGAGGGAGGAGAAGGTGTGAGGGCAGATGCGTGGGAGATGGGCCGGACACCGTTAAGGGCCCTGTCAACCAACGTGGGTGGAAAACCTCGGTTAAGGAAGAAGGAGGACATGTCAGAGGAACTGTTTTTGAAAGTGGCATCATCAGAACAGATGCAACAGAGGCGAAGGAACTGAGAGAATGGGGTGGAGTCCTTACAGGAAGCGGGGTGTGAGGAGCTGTAGTCGAGGTAGCTGTGGGAGTCGGTAGACGTGACATTGGAGTGTTCAAAGCAAAACTTGATACCGAGTCACTGGCTGTTGATGTGAGCCCTGGGAAAGATGTGGAAAAGCCTTGGATGTACAGCTTCTCTCAAACCTGGTCTCCAATTTAATGGATTTCTCTGGACATCAAGACCACCCTTCTGTAGGGGACTGCATTGACTACACTGTAAGCATCAGCTTCTGTCTGTGATCTGTTGCACCTTTTTTGCATTGTGAGCTCCGAAAAGGATCTAGGGTCAGAGGAAGCCAGGTGAAAAGAGGAGAAAGGGTGAAGGATGGTGAAAGGATAGACATACGCCGTGAGGAGTTCCCTAGGGAGCTGACTGTCCAGGAGCCATCTTGGATGCACTGGCAATTGTGATCCAGGTCTATTCCACATCTTTTCCAGAGCTCACAAAGGCATCAAGTCATGTGAATAATCAACACTTTGACAACATTAGGCAGAGAAGTGAATGAACAAATGGACTTTTATGTTTTAAAACAGGTGTGTAGTTTACATTTTAGATGGATGGCAACTCAACTGCAGAAGAACCTTCTATGAACTCACATACAGTAGTTTACAGCAGAAATTATACAGATAAAGATGTGACAGAAGCCCTATTCCCCTTATATGTCTCTCACCTACTAACATTAATAATGATATGCTGGTTCTGATAAGTTTTTTCCTTTAAGAGGACAACACCTCACCAGTCCTGGAAAGGAGCCCAGATTTTTTAAAGGATGATCATGACTGTCATTTCAGTGCAATGACATGTCAGTCTTCTCTCAAAGCTATGACTGCAGGAGATGTTGAAAGTGCTGGGATGTGTCACATGGCTGAGTCTGCAGACTACTAGTGTCAGCCGATACCACGAGGCTTGTAAAATGCAAGAATATTTTGATTGAATCGGTGCTATTCCAGGTATTGAGGTAGACCATTGTCCTCAGATCAACTTGTTATTGTTGAAGTACTAACCCTGTCTATAGCTGAATCATCCTCCAGTAATCGATGTGTGGTTTTGAATTCTGGTTTGGTTTCTGATGGAGGAACTGAAGATAAAGATGAAGATGAAGAAGGACTTGCATTTACATAGCTTCTTGAGTGTAGTCAAACATCCCAAGGCACTTCACAGGAGTGTAATCAGACAAAAAGTCACATCCAGCCACATAAGGATATATTAGAATGCCACCTTTTGAGGAAGACAGTTCCAAAGACTCATAACCCAAAAGAGCCAAACAGAGCCTGGCAGAGCCAAACAGAGCTAAACAGAGCCTGGCAGAGCCAAACAGAGTCAAACAGGAGAAAAAATTTCTCCTCATCTCTGTCTTAAATGAGTGATCCCTTATTTTTAAACAGTGACCCCTAGTTCTAGATTCTCCCACAAGAGGAAACATCCTCTCCACATCCACCATGTCAAGACCTCTCAGGATCTTAAAGGTTTCAATTAAGTCGCCTCCGACTCTTCTAAATTCCAATGGATACAAGCCCAACCTGTCCAGCCTTTCCTCATAAGACAACCCACCCCATTCCTGCTGTTGGCCTATAAACTTTCCCTGAACTGCTTCTAACACATTTACATCTTTCTTTAAATAAGGAGACCAGTACGGTATCCAATACTCCAGGTGTGGTCTCACCAATTCCCTGTGCAACTGAAGTATAACCTCCCTACTTTTGTAATCAATTCCCCTCACAAAAAATGATAACATTCTATACGCTTTCCTATTTACCTGCTGTACCTGCATATTAACTTTTTTGTAATTCATGCACTAGGACAGCCAGATCCCTCTGAATCTCAGAGCTTTGCAATCTCTCACCATTTAGATAATATGCCTCTTTTATTCTTCCTGCCAAAATGAACAATTTCACATTTGCCCACATTATACTCTATTTGCCAGATCTTTGCCCACTCACTTTGTAGCTTCCTTATCTCCTCTTAACAGTTTACTTTTCTACCTATCTTCAGGTCATCAGCAAATTTAGTCATCGTTCCTTCAGTCCCTTCATCCAAGTCATTTATATAAATTGTAAAAAGTTGAGGCCCCAGCACTGATCCTTGTGGCACACCACTTGTCACATCCTGCCAACCAGAAAAAGACCCATTTATGCCAACTCTCTACTTCCTGTTAGCTGGGCAATCTTCTATCCATGCCAATTTGTTACCCCCTACACCATGAGCTTTCATCTTCTGCAATAACCTTTGATGTGGCACTTTATCAAATGCCTTCTAGAAATCTAAATACAGCGCATCCATTAGTTCCCCTTTATCTACAGCACATATGACTCATTCAAAGAACTCCAATAAATTGGTTAAACATGATGTCCCTTTCACAAAACCATATTGATTCTGCCTGATTGCCTTGAATTTTTCTAAGTGTCCTGCTATAACATCTTCAATATTAGTTTCTAACATTTTCCCTATGACAGATGTGAAGCTAACTTATAGAGATTTACATAGAATTTGTAGCACAGAATTCTAGGGGCAACCTTCTGGCATTTAATACTTAACAGCACTATGGGAGTTATTTCACCACATGAATTTCAGGCATTCAGGAAGGTAGCTCATCATCACCTTCTAAGGGTCAACTGAGGATAGGCAACAAATGTTAGCCTTGAAAGTGGTGTCCATGTTAACTGGCTGAACATCCATCTGGCAAAGGAAGAAACTGGAGCCAGTCTGACTTCAACAGAGGTTTATTTACAAAAGCTGGTATAACATAAGCACAGAATAATTTTCCCTTCTACACAGCTCCCCCACCCCGCCCCAGGTGGGAACTGGTTCTTATCTATGTATCCCAACCTTTCCCCAATAAGTGTCAGTTGCTCTTACTCATAATTAGAGCACGCACAGTTGTCATAGCACTTGCAACACTAATATCCATATCCCGAGAATGAATTGAAAAGAATGTGATATACATTATCTATGTTACCTTCTTGAAAATGGGCACCCACGTTATACTTCCAATACTGCATTGCTTCCTGACCAGTGGGAAACAGGGTTCTGACCATCTGTAACAAAAACAGAATTACCTGGAAAAACTCAGCAGGTCTGGCAGCATCGGCGGAGAAGAAAAGAGTTGACGTTTCGAGTCCTCATGACCCTTCGACAGAACTTGAGTGAGTCCAGGAAAGGGGTGAAATATAAGCTACCAGCTATTATTTCACCCCTTTCCTGGACTCACTCAAGTTCTGTCGAAGGGTCATGAGGACTCGAAACGTCAACTCTTTTCTTCTCCGCCGATGCTGCCAGACCTGCTGAGTTTTTCCAGGTAATTCTGTTTTTGTTTTGGATTTCCAGCATCCGCAGCTTTTTTGTTTTTTTTTCTGACCATCTGTGTTCAGTTATGTTTTAATATAAATAAAGAGCCAACCAAAGAGTCAGCTTTCTGGTAGGTCAAGGTTACTGCATTTACTTGGTTGTAAGATTAGGAATTTATGGTTTCAGCTTGGAGCTTAAACAGGTCAAATCCTCTTTCCCATTTCCTTGCTGGCTGGCTTAATTCCCAAATATGAAATTCCAACAAATCTGGGGGATCTAACTGAATTTTCAGATGGGACTGCAGCCAAAATGGAGGACTATTCATGCATCTGCAGGTAAGGACCACCACCTCA
This sequence comes from Carcharodon carcharias, assembly GCF_017639515.1. Lineage (NCBI taxonomy): Eukaryota > Metazoa > Chordata > Chondrichthyes > Lamniformes > Lamnidae > Carcharodon > Carcharodon carcharias. The sequence continues at coordinate 18,575,896 of NC_054494.1, read as the reverse complement.
AAGATGCTCAGATCCCTTGCCCTTCAAGGGCAAAGGGCAATCAGTGGAAAACATGGATCAACATTGACTCTTCCATCTGCGATCCAGGCCATTTTATTCTGGCCAGGAGTTTCCAACCCATCCACGTGAGTCAGAAAAGAAAAGGACATCCTGCCTATATGCACCTTTGACATCATGGAAGCCTCACATTTATAATTGCAGGACCCTGAACACAGCCTGCATGTTGTTCTGTTGTTGCTGTCCATCCTCGAATAGGCATTGTCAAATATATAAACAGGAAAAATTGGGAATAGGGGCAACAGCATTTTTGGCCCAAAGTAGAGAATGGAATCGACTGTGAAAGCAACTAGAGGCATCCCAGAACAACATGAAAATGTAAATATGTGAAAAAATCTAAAATGATGCTGGCACACAAGAGGAACCTGTTCATATTTCTTAAATAGGTTGAGGAGGATACACTTTCCTGCACCAAAGTTGAATTTATTTGTAGTGTGTTTATACTAATAGACTTTGGGCACCATTTGTTTTAATTTATTTGACACTGTGCTATGAAATCGCTTTAAAACGCAGACCACTGCAAGATATTTGTGCCACTGTGGAGATATGGATAAATATTTCTTCTCTAATCAGTCTTTCAGATGATTGGCTTTTAGGGATGTATACATTTTGCTGTGACACTGAGAAGTGGGTCTGCTTAAGTGGATATTATTGGTGGAGGAAACCCTCCAATTTATCCTGGATCTGATTTGTTGGTGTTAAGTAAGAATATAGATGTCATAAGGCTGTTCTTTTTGCTCGCTCCATGAAGGAGCTGTAGGTGGGACTGGGCCAAGTGCAGTGGGGTCAGGAGTGGGGGTGGGGGGTGGGAAGGGGCGTTAGGAATCAGACTGAGGCTTAACTTCTGATGTTTGCCTCACAGATAATAAAATTACACCGTGAACCTCAACGTCAAAACCTCCCGGTCAAAATTCATCAAGCAAGCTGGGTAAAAATGGAAGCTCAATAATATAAAAGCAAAATACTGCAGATGCTGGAAATCTGGAATAAAAACAGAAAGTGCCGGAAATACTTAACAGGTCAGGCAGCATCTGTGAAGAGGGAAACAGTTAACATTTTGAACAAAAACAAAAATAAAATTACCTGGAAAAACACAGCAGGTCTGACAGCATCTGCGGAAAGGAATACAGTTGAAAATTAACTGTGTTCCTCTCCACAGATGCTGTCAGACCTGCTGAGTTTTTCCAGGTAATTTTATTTTTGTTTTTGTTTTGGATTTCCAGCATCTGCAGTTTTTTTGCTTTTATCTTAGTTAACATTTTGAGTTGAATTTAACTTCTTCAGAACTGAAGGATGGTGATGATTTTATGGAGTAGAAAAGGGGGAGGGGGAGGAAGAAGTAAAGAGAAGGTCTGAGATCAGGTAGAGAGCAAGAAATTAAATAACAAAGATATCATGGAACAGAAGGCAAAGGGAGTGGTAAAGGTTGTACTAAAGAAACAAAGCATCTGTCCAGAGTGAGTGTGAATGGCAGAATAATGAACAGTTCTGTCCGAAAGCAAAATACATGAAAATCAAGATTCAGACTGGAACATGGCAAAAAAAAAATGAATCAAAATGGGGGAATGGCGTTCATGACCTGAAACTGTTGAACTTAATGTTGAGTTGAGAAGGCTGCAAGGTGCCTAATTGGAAGATGAGGTGCTGTTCCTCGAGCTGGTGTTGAGCTTCACTGGAACAGTGCAGCAGGCCAAGGACAGGAATCTGAGTGTGAGAACAAGGCGTTGGATTAAAATGGCAAGTAACAGATGCTCGGGGTCATGCTTGCAGACTGAGTGGAGGCCTTCTGCAAAGCAGTCACCCAATCTACATTTGGCCTCCCCATGTAGGGAAGACTGCATTATGAGCAGTGAAAAAAGTAGACTAAGTTGAAAGAAGTACTTGTAAATTGTTGCTTCAACTGGAAGGAGCGTTTGGGGCCTTGGGTGGCAAGGAGAGAGGAGGTGTTACATGTCCTGTGATTGGATGGGAAGGTGCCGTAGGAAGGGGATGAGGTGCTGGGGGTGATTGAGGAGTGGACTAGGGAGTTGCAGAGAGAACACTCCCTTCGGAATGCTGATGGGCAGGGGAGGGAAGGCGAGGGGAAGGTGTGTTTGCTGGTGGCATCGTGCTGGTATAAATGGTGGAGAATGATTCTTTGTAGAGGCTGTGGGGGGTGGTGGAAAGTGAGGACAAGGGGAATGCTACCATGGTTCTGGGAGGGAGAGGAAAGGGTGAGAGCAGAAGTGCAGGAAACGGGTGGGGCCTGATTGAGGGCCCTGTGAACATTTGGGGAAGAATTTTCGTTTAAGGAAAAAGGAAGACATATTAGAAGTGTTGTTGTGGAAGGTTGCATCATCAGAACAGATGCAACGGAGACAGAAAAACTGGGAGAATGAAATGGAGTCCTTACAGGGGAAGGGTGTGAGGAAATGTATTTAAAGTACCATTCTGATTTGGTGGGCTTATAATGCATATTAATAGACCGCCTATCCTTATAAATTGGGACAGAGAAGTCAAGGCAGTGAAGGGAAGAGTTGGAGACGGACCATGTGAAGGTGAGAGCAAGATAGAAATTGGAAGCAAAGTTGATGAAGTTTACCAGTTCAGTCAAGAAAAGGAAATGGATAAAAATTGATGTGTGTTTTGTAATAGAGGCTCCGCATGTTACCAATGTCAGACAAGCCACTCAAAAAAACAAGTGATAACTCTACAGTTGGACAATATTGGTAGGACAGATGACACGTACCACCTAAGATACGTGCTGGGGACATAACCCTGACTAATACAGTTTTTCCCACTCTTGGCTATTGATTCAAGCATTGTGAAGTGTGTAAGACCATAAGCCATAAGACATAGGAACAGAAATTAGGCCAATCGGCCCATCGAGTCTGCTCTGCCATTCAATCATGGCTGATAAGTTTCTCAACCCCATTCTCCCGCCTTCTCCCCGTTACCTTTGATCCCCTTACCAATCAAGAACCTATCTATCTCGGTCTTAAATACACTCAATGACCTGGCCTCCACAGCCTTCTGTGGCAACTAATTCCATAGATTCACCACTCTCTGGATAAAGAAGTTTCTCCTCATCTCTGTTCTAAAAGGTCTTCCCTTTACTCTGAGGCTGTGCCCTCAGGTCCTAGTCTCTCCTACCAATGGAAACATCTTCCCCACGTCCAGTCTATCCAGGCCTTTCAGTATTCTGTAAGTTTCAATGAGATCCCCCCTCATCCTTCTGAAGTATAGTTTATATATGTACAAAAAGTTAGGTACAGCAGAGAACTCTTAGTGCCAGAATGATCTCCTGAACTAGTTTCAATCAGCTAAGGGGTCTGGGGGAGGAATTTCCTACATTCCAAGCCCCTCCACCTCCCATCCAAAAAATGGCATGGTATTTTATCTGGCTTTTTGCCTCTCTGAAATGGGGTAAGGGCTATTTATTGTGGCACACAATACAAGCTGGATGGACCAGGAAGTCTTTTCTTGTCCCTTATTTTTCATACACATTGTGCATACAGGAGTTCATACTCAGCCACACAATAGGCAGAAATTAGCAATATGATTTCATACCTTGGGAGACCAAAACTCTATGCAAATGATCTGAACAAGTAATTTACTTAGTTCTTGTCACAACCAAATAGGTGGGCCAATTGTCCAATGCCTGGTGGGGAAGGAATCAGGAATAGGACAGAGTCATCGGTTGCCAAGTGTCATGCCACTAGAATGAATGGAAACATGAGATTGGTGTATAGATTCATGCATTAAATCGATGCTGCACAAAGAGTTATAAAGGAATGTGTCATGGTGTTCATAATATAAATCACATATCATCAGACTCAATCTCATGCAAAGGGAAAGACTCTCGCACGTGGGTGATCAACCTCTCACACTTAGAGCACTGAATATTGCCTATAATTTTTAAACACAGATGCAATTATTTCAATTATCAGTTAACTGGTATATTTTCTATCAAATCAAATGAACAAAATACTTGTTAACTTTTGGACTCTTAGTGCCGGCACAGTTGACAATACAAATCCCTGACTGCTCATGAGCAGAGGCACAAGTGGGGATGGGGGAAGGGTGGGTGGGTGTGGAGCGTTGCTGTTAACCTTATGGGTCCCCTATGCAAAGGGTTCAGTTTGGGGATTGGAACCACTCAGGGATCGCTGGCTGTACGATCACATGGGTTGCTCAGCCAAAAGCTGACATACGCACTCAATTTTTGTAATTAAGCAAAATCCAAGCAAATTTAGACAAAAGGTCATTGAGCTGAAATATCAACACTATTTCTCTCTCCACAGATGCTGGCTGACCTATTGAGTGTGTCCTAACATTTTCTGTTTCTATTCCCAAAATCAATTTACATCATCGGAGCAAAGCGACAATCACAATGGCTCCACAAAGCCGAAGTTGCATGCTTTACCCCTGATTCCTTGCAGCCTTTAATTGTGTGGACACACCTCGATAGGCTTTTGTGTTGCACAATCAGCTGCTGCTGCTGCCAGCAGTATCGCTCAATGGGAGCACAGTGAGCTCTCAGCCCAATGTACTGCATTTCCAGAGAGCCAGTCTGTGCGAAACATCCCATATTGCAGCCAAGGCTGGGTGACAGGGATGGTTTGTACAAACCGACTGCCCAGATGCAGAATATGTCAGGTGACTGGATCCACTCAGGAGCCCCATGCAATTGGGACACAGCTGCTGGCACACGTTTGTTCATTGTTTTGTAGCACTTTGCTGAGTGTTAGCCTACAAAACAATTTTCAGAATTAATTGTCTGTAAATATGTGACAGGACTTTCAGGTAGAATTAAGTTCCAGTCAGCAAACTATTTACCTCAGGCAATAAGTGTAGGACTAGAGGCTTTCTAGTATGGTTGACTGTTTAATTGTTCCCTGGGCCAAATAAAAAGTTGTAATCAAATCATGTTAATTTGAATTTAAATTAAAGTCTTAACATGCATATTTAAATCTAAGTTTTCCAAGTACGATGGCAAGGAAAGTTGCTCATCTTCCCAGTGCGTCAAAAAGTGCCAAGCTATCTGCAATTTTCCAACCCATAATACTCTTGTAAAGGCAGCTCACCTACAGGATTTGTCTTTTTGGATATCAAGGTAACTGAACTGAGAACATTTGTAAGCCTTCAGGCTTATGAAGTTCAAACAAGAGCTAGAAATAAAAGTTTAGGTAGAATAAGTCGGCAGAGCTGCTACTGGTAACCGGTCAGAAGGTGGCTCTTGGTATCCCTGAAGTAGGCTTTTAATGCTGCATTTACTTTCTTGCAGTAATGTCCATGATGCCTCCCATCAGCTAAAATCAGTCTGTGGGCTTGTTCCCTAAGTTGCCTGTTCCCTTTATCGTCTGCCTGAGTATTTATCTGTTGCAGTTTAACACAACCCTTTCTTGAACCTTTCCTCTCCCTGAATCACTTTTGCAGAGACTCATTTAAAGCCGCCTCCAATACAAAAGCTCGTCCTGCTTCAGTTACCCTTTGCTTCAGTCCCTTAAGTGCAGACATATTGTTTTTATATTCAAATCTGGGTGCAAGGAGCTTTTTCCTTACCCAATTTATTTTATTTTATGTAACCAATCTCTCCAATTACAATATTTTATATTGATAATTTGTGTTTAGATTGTAGTTCATCCGTGCAGTTTATATTGAAAAAAGTTGGTCATTCTAGCTAATTATCATAGCTTCACGTTCTCATCAATGGCAAGATCCAATTTTCTGAATTAACGCCCTATGATTGCATCACCCACTTAGGCCATTGCAGAATAGCACCAGTGGGCTCAGTGTCTTTGGTGTAACCACAGGAATCATATGTACTGTTTAAATTATTTAAATGTGGAGGTTGGTTAGCTCAGTGGGTTAGATGGCTAGAGTGTGATGCAGAATGACTCCTGCAGAGTGGGTTTGATTCCTGTACCAGCTGTGTGGTTCATGGAGGCCTGGCCCCCTCAGCTTACCCCATGCTTGCAGAGTTTTGTCACTCCAGCTACATATAATCAGTTGGCTCTCTCGCCCTTTCTCTAATGGAGAGAGATGCCTACGGCCCTGTGTGTGGACTATGGTTAATTACTTACTTATATTGCCACAGTGGCATCAGCGGCATCTGATACATCAGTATCTGGTGTCACCCGTGCAAACTAATTAAAATGTTATATTTATCCAGTGGGTGTAGGTTCCCGGCCTTAATCTTCCATCCAAATGTGACTTTTTCAACATGTAATTTAGATGGTTAATCCTATGAGTTGCGAATGTAGTTATCAGTGATTACAATGTCCCTATTTACATGGAGCTACGATCCAAGTGGTAAGACAGAAGTAGCACTGGGATTACAGGCTGGTTGAGGAATCAAAGGTTAAAAGCCTTTGATTTCCATAGTGTTCAGACAACTCTAAAAGAAGGGGTAGTGTTGAAAGGGGGGTTCACTGTTCCATGAACTAACCAGACAGATATAAAAATAGTCTTGAATGAAAGAACAGACAAAATCTCCTGCCTTTCATAATTGCCCGAGGTATCTCACAGCCATTAATTGCCTTTGAAGTGTATTCATCGTTGCAATAGAGGGGAATGCAGCAGGCAATTTGCACACAACAAGCTCCCCAAAATAGCAATGAGATAAATGATTAATTAAACAGTTTTTGCTGATGTTGGTTGAGGGATAAATATTGACCAGGACACTGGGGAGCGTTTCCTTAGTCTTTCAATATTACCATGGCATGCCTCGAGTCACCTGAAAGGACAGACAGGACCCCCTCAGCTATGCTCACAGTAATATAACCCAATTAATTTGCGAACAGGGTTGTGGAATAAACTTGCCCATGGAGTACCCACCAGGCACAATGGTCTAACTTATGATGATCGGTGCCAGTATCGCCACAGCAGCAAATTGCAGGGGCATCAGCCTGCTTGGTGGTTCCACCTTTACAACTGGATTACTGGGGATTAACAGTGACTGGATTGGCACCTTTCATGGAGAGATTGTGCTGGTGTTCCTTCCCCTGCCTCAAGGAAGGACTAAAGGGAGCAATAGACCCGGCCTAGAGTTATTTCACACTCCATGCTGCCACATTTAGCTTCAAAAGCAAGCACAGGAATAGGAGCTGGAACAATATCACCATTTGTTCCTAATGCACAACTGACGCAGCCCTTGTTAGTTGCCATTGATATGTCTTGTTAAAGTCATGCGAGCTAAGTAAACCATCCTCCAAACTGGAATTCACAGTTAGGAACACAGGAAATAGGAACAGGAGCAGGCCATACAACTCCTCAAGCCTGCTCTTTCATTTAATGAGATCATAGCTGATCTTCAACTCAATACCATTTTCCGGCACTACCCCCATATCCCTTGACGCCTTTGCTATCTAGAAATCTATCAATATCTGCCTTGAACATACTCAATGATCGAGCCTCCACAGCCCTCTGGGTAGAGAATTCCAAAGATTCACCACTCTCTATTGTGAAGTTTATTCCCGCTGAGTGAAGAAATTCCTCCTCATCACAATGTTAAATGGCCTACCTCTTATTCAAAGACTGTGTCTCCTGGTTCTAGCCAGCCATGACCCCCCCGTCCCTTCACCCCCATCCCCCCATCCCACCAGCCGGAGGAAACATCCTCCCTGTCGAGCCCTGTAAGAATTTTCTTTGTTTCTATGAATATCGCTTCTCATTCTTCTGAACTCTAGAGAATACAGGCCCAGTCTCCTCAATCTCCCCTCACGGACAATCCTGTCATCCCAGGAATCAGTCTGGTGAGCCTTCATTACACTCCCTCTATAACAAGTATACCCTTTCTGGGTAAGGAGACTAAAACTATACACAATACTCCTGGTGCAGTCTCACCAAGGGTCTATACAATTGCAGTGAGACATTTTTACTTTTGTACGCAAATCCCTTTGCAATAAAGGTCAACATACTGTTTGCCTTCCTAATTGTTTGCTGCACCCGCATGTTACCTTTTAGTGACTTATGAACAAGGACACCCAAGTCTCTTTGAACATCAACATTTCCCAATCTCTCACCATTTAAAAAATGCTCCGCATTTCTGTTTTTCCTACCCAAGTGGATAACTTCACAGTTTCCGCATTACATTCCATCTGCCATGTTCTTGCTCATTCACCCAACCTGCCTAAATCCACTTGAAACCTCTTTGCATCCTCGACACAGCTCATATTCCTACATTTAAAAAAAAATTCATTCACGAGACATGAGCATCGCTAGCTAGGCCAGCATTTATTGCCCATCCCTTGAGAAACTGAGTGAGTCGACCACATTACTACAGGTCTAGAATCACATGTAGACCAGACCAGGTAAGGACACCACCAGAATGGTTTTTACTACAATTGACAATGGTCTCATGGTGCATCATTAGACTTCAAACCCAGATTTTTATTGAATTCAAATTCCACCATTTGCCATGGTGGGATTCAAACCCAGGTTCCCAGAGCATTACCCTGGGTCTCTGTATTACAAGCCCAACAACAATACCATTACACCACCTCCCCTTGAGTTTTGTGTCACCAGCAAACTTGGAAATATTATATTTGGTCCCCACATCCAAATCATTGATATAGATTGTGGATAGCTGGGGCCCAAGAACTGATGCTTGTGGTCCTCCACTAATCACAGCCTGCAATCCTGAGAAAGGCCTGCTTATTCCTACTGCCTGTTTTCCATTCGTTAACCAATTCTCAGTCCATGCCAGTATATTAACACCAATCCCATGTGATCTAATTTTGTTTACTAACCGCTCGTGTGGAAACTTATCAAAAATCTTCTGAAAATCCAAATATACCATGTCGACTGGATTCCCCCTTATCTATTCTGCTAGTTACATCCTCAAAAAACTCCAACATGAGGGAGAATTTTCACGTTGGTGAGTGGGGGGCGGGTCCCACATGTCAATGTGTAAAATGATGCGCGGTGATGTGGGGTGGTGGTGGGGGGGGTGGCAGACGAAGGGCCCAAGCGGCCTTCGCATTTTTCATGACACCTCATCCACGGGTGGGATGAGGTTTCGTGAAGGTTTTATTCAATTAGTAAATACATTTTGCTCATTTCATAAACACGTCCCAGCTCATGTGACACTATCACCTGAGGGGACGTGTGTAAATGATTTTTAAATTTCTTAATTAAAAATTCTCAATATGAACTTCATCTCCCTGAAGCAGCTCCATGCCTCAGGGAGATTTAAGCGCAGGCCCTGACCCAGCCTACTCTCCCCGCCTGCACAGGGAGCGCTCAGCGCTTTCAGGTGCACGTCACGCTGGGTGGGCTTTAATTGGCCCGCCCGCGTAAAATGGCGGCGCCCAGCCAATCACGGGTGGCGATCGGCTCCACGCCCGCCCCCTGCCTGCTCCCAACCAGCTGCCCGACAGGGAGAAAATTCTCCCTCTGATTTCCCTTTCACAAATCCATATTGACTCTGCCCAATCCTACCATGATGTTCTAAGTGTCCAGTTATCACACCCTTTATAATGGATTCTAGCATTTTCCCCACTAGAATCTGTTATAAAGGTTGGAAGTATCTCCGCATTCATCATAAGAAACCCAATGAGTCAGGCCAGAGAAAAGTGTTTTCTGAGCATATAAAATTGCCAGACCATTGCTATGTTCCATACTCAAGTGTGGTCTATTTTAAATCGCCACTGCTCCAAGCGATCTCCATACTTTTCCAGCTTTAGAATGGCATCACTAATGGTTTTACAAGCAGTCTATAAGTGTTGCACTGGCTTCACATTTTACAGGGATGCCTTTTAAACTCAGCCAAGCTGACTCCGTTATCTACAACGTGCGAGAAAAACAGTGTGTCAAATATGTACATTCGATTTTTCATCTGCCTGTTTAAACTGTTTTCCTCAGTTTTTCTTCCTCACCCCTGAGGGTGCAGATTCATGGTACAGGATACTGGCCTGATGTTGTCATATGCTGTACTGATATTGTAGTATGCTGTACTGGTATTGTAGTATACTGTACTGGCATTGTAGTATACTGTACTGCTATTGTAGTATGCTGTACTGGCGTTGTAGTATGTTGTACTGGTGTTGTAGCATACTGTACTGGTGTTGTAGTATACTGTACTGGTGTTGTAATATGCTGGTCTGGCGTTGTAATATGCAGTACCGGCGTTGTAATATGCTGATCTGGTGTAGTAATATGCTGTACTGGTGTTGTCGTATGCTGTACTGGTGTTGTAGTATACTGTACTGGTGTTGTCTATGCCGTACTGGTGTTGTAGTACGCTGTACTAGTGTTGCAGTAGACTGTACTGGTATTGTAATATGCTGGTCTGGCGTTGTAGTATACTGTACTGGTGTTGTTGTGTGCTGTACTGGCGTTGTTGTATGCTGGTCTGGTGTTGTAGTATACTGTACTGGCGTTGTAGTATGCTGTACTGGCGTTGTAGTATACTGTACTGGTGTTGTCGTATGCTGTACTGGTGTTGTAGTATACTGTATTGGTGTTGTCGTATGCTGGTCTGGTGTTGTAGTATACTGTACTGCTGTCGTATGCTGGTCTGGTGTTGTAGTATGCTGTACCGGCGTTGTAGTATGCTGTACCGGTGCTGTAGTATGCTGTACCGGTGCTGTAGTATGCTGTACCGGTGTTCGAGTATGCTGTACTGGTGTTGTAATATGCTGTACTGGTGTTGTAGTATGCTGTACTGGTGTTGTCGTATGCCGTACTGGCGTTGTAGTATGCTGTACTTGTGTTGTAGTATGCTGGTCTGGTGTTGTCGTATGCTGTACTGGCAGTGTAGTATGCTATACTGGTGTTGTCGTATGCTGTACTGGTGTTGTAATATGCTGTACTGGTGTTGTAATATGCTGTACTGGTGTTGTCGTATGCTGATCTGGTGTTGTCGTATGCTGTACTGGTGTTGTCGTATGCTGTACTGGTGTTGTAGTATGCTGTACTGGTGTTGTAGTGTACTGTACTGGTGTTGTCGTATGCTGTACTGGTGTTGTAGTATGCTGTATTGGTGTTGTAGTATACTGTACTGGTGTTGTAGTATGCTGTACTGGTGTTGTAGTATACTGTGGTGGTGTTGTCGTATGCTGTACTGGAGTTGTTGTATGCTGCACTGGTGTTGTAGTATGCTGTACTGGTGTTGTAGTATGCTGTACTGGTGTTGTCGTATAGTGTACTGGTGTTGTCGTATGCTGGTCTGGTGTTGTAATCTGCTGTACTGGCGTTGTTGTATGCTGTACTGGTGTTGTCGTATGCTGTACTGCTGTTGTCGTATGCTGTACTCGTGTTGTAATATGCTGGTCTGGTGTTGTCGTATGCTGGTCTGGTGTTGTCGTATGCTGTACTGGTGTTGTAATATACTGTACTGGTGTTGTAATATGCTGGTCTGGTGTTGTCGTATGCTCTACTGGCGTTGTAGTATGCTGTACTGGCATTGTAATATACTGCACTGGTGCTGTAGTATACTGTACTGGTGTTGTAGTATGCTGTATTGGCGTTGTAGTATGCTGTACAGGTGTTGTAGTATACTGTACTGGTGTTGTTGTATGCCGGGCTGGTGTTGTAGTATGCTGTACTGGTGTTTTCGTATGCTGTACTGGTGTTGTCGTATGCTGGTCTGGTGTTGTCGTACGTTGTACTGGTGTTGTAGTATGCTGTACTGGTGTTGTCGTATGCTGGTCTGGTGTTGTCGTATGTTGTACTGGTGTTGTCGTATGCTGGTCTGGTGTTGTCGTATGCTGGTCTGGTGTTGTAATATGCTGGTCTGGTGTTGTAGTATGCTGTACTGGCGTTGTAGTATGCTGTACTGGTGTTGTCGTATGCTGTACTGGTGTTGTAGTATGCTGTACTGGCGTTGTCGTATGATGTACTGGTGTTGTAGTATACTGTACTGGTGTTGTCGTATGCTGGTCTGGTGTTGTAGCATACTGTACGGGGGTTGTCGTATGCTGTACTGGTGTTGTCGTATAATGTACTGGTGTCGTATGCTGGTCTAGTGTTGTAGTATGCTGTACTGGCGTTGTAGTATGCTGTACTGGTGTTGTCGTATGCTGTACTGGTGTTGTAATATGCTGTACTGGTGTTGTAGTATGCTGGTCCGGTGTTGTCGTATGCTGTACAGGTGTTGTCGTATGCCGTACTGGCGTTGTAGTATGCTGTACTTGTGTTGTAGTATGCTGGTCTGGTGTTGTCGTATGCTGTACTGGCATTGTAGTATGCTATACTGGTGTTGTCGTATGCTGTACTGGTGTTGTAATATGCTGTACTGGTGTTGTAATATGCTGTACTGGTGTTGTCGTATGCTGATCTGGTGTTGTCGTATGCTGTACTGGTGTTGTCGTATGCTGTACTGGTGTTGTAGTATGCTCTACTGGTGTTGTAGTGTACTGTACTGGTGTTGTCGTATGCTGTACTGGTGTTGTAGTATGCTGTATTGGTGTTGTAGTATACTGTACTGGTGTTGTAGTATGCTGTACTGGTGTTGTAGTATACTGTGGTGGTGTTGTCGTATGCTGTACTGGAGTTGTTGTATGCTGCACTGGTGTTGTAGTATGCTGTACTGGTGTTGTAGTATGCTGTACTGGTGTTGTCGTATAGTGTACTGGTGTTGTCGTATGCTGGTCTGGTGTTGTAATCTGCTGTACTGGCGTTGTTGTATGCTGTACTGGTGTTGTCGTATGCTGTACTGCTGTTGTCGTATGCTGTACTCGTGTTGTAATATGCTGGTCTGGTGTTGTCGTATGCTGGTCTGGTGTTGTAGTATGCTGTACTGGTGTTGTAATATACTGTACTGGTGTTGTAATATGCTGGTCTGGTGTTGTCGTATGCTCTACTGGCGTTGTAGTATGCTGTACTGGCATTGTAATATACTGCACTGGTGCTGTAGTATACTGTACTGGTGTTGTAGTATGCTGTATTGGCGTTGTAGTATGCTGTACAGGTGTTGTAGTATACTGTACTGGTGTTGTTGTATGCCGGGCTGGTGTTGTAGTATGCTGTACTGGTGTTTTCGTATGCTGTACTGGTGTTGTCGTATGCTGGTCTGGTGTTGTCGTACGTTGTACTGGTGTTGTAGTATGCTGTACTGGTGTTGTCGTATGCTGGTCTGGTGTTGTCGTATGTTGTACTGGTGTTGTCGTATGCTGTTCTGGTGTTGTCGTATGCTGGTCTGGTGTTGTAATATGCTGGTCTGGTGTTGTAGTATGCTGTACTGGCGTTGTAGTATGCTGTACTGGTGTTGTCGTATGCTGTACTGGTGTTGTAGTATGCTGTACTGGCGTTGTCGTATGATGTACTGGTGTTGTAGTATACTGTACTGGTGTTGTCGTATGCTGGTCTGGTGTTGTAGCATACTGTACGGGTGTTGTCGTATGCTGTACTGGTGTTGTCGTATACTGTACTGGTGTCGTATGCTGGTCTAGTGTTGTAGTATGCTGTACTGGCGTTGTAGTATGCTGTACTGGTGTTGTCGTATGCTGTACTGGTGTTGTAATATGCTGTACTGGTGTTGTAGTATGCTGGTCCGGTGTTGTCGTATGCTGTACAGGTGTTGTCGTATGCTGTACTGGTGTTGTACTATACTGTACTGGTGTTGTCGTATGCTGTACTGGTGTTGTAGTATGCTGTACTGGTGTTGTAGTATACTGTAGTGGTGTTGTCGTATGCTGTACTGGTGTTGTTGTATGCTGTACTGGTGTTGTAGTATGTTGTACTGGTGTTGTAGTATGTTGTACTGGTGTTGTCGTATGTTGTACTGGTATTGTAGTATGCTATACTGGTGTTGTCGTATGCTGGTCTGGTGTTGTCGTATGTTGTACTGGTGTTGTCATATGCTGTTCTGGTGTTGTCGTATGCTGGTCTGGTGTTGTCGTATGCTGGTCTGGTGTTGTAGAATGCTGTACTGGCATTGTAGTATGCTGTACTGGTGTTGTAGTATGCTGTACAGGTGTTGTAGTATGCTGTACTGGCGTTGTCGTATGCTGTACTGGTGTTGTAGTATACTGTACTGGTGTTGTCGTATGCTGGTCTGGTGTTGTAGTATACTGTAATGGTGTTGTCGTACGCTGTACTGGTGTTGTCGTATACTGTACTGGTGTCGTATGCTGGTCTAGTGTTGTAGTATGCTGTACTGGCGTTGTAGTATGCTGTACTGGTGTTGTAGTATGCTGGCCTGGTGTTGTCGTATGCTGTACTGGTGTTGTCGTATGCTGTACTGGTGTTGTAGTATACTGTACTGGTGTTGTCGTATGCTGTACTGGTGTTGTAGTATACTGTACTGGTGTTGAGTATGCTGTACTGGTGTTGTAGTATACTGTAGTGGTGTTGTCGTATGCTGTACTGGTGTTGTTGTATGCTGTACTGGTGTTGTCGTATGTTGTACTGGTATTGTAGTATGCTATACTGGTGTTGTCGTATGCTGGTCTGGTGTTGTCGTATGTTATACTGGTGTTGTAGTATGCTGTACTGGTGTTGTCGTATGCTGGTCTGGGGTTGTAATATGCTGGTCTGGTGTTGAATTATGCTGTACTGGTGTTGTAGTATGCTGTACGGGTGTTGTCGTATAGTGTACTGGTGTTGTTGTATGCTGGTCTGGTGTTGTAATCTGCTGTACTGGTGTTGTTGTATGCTGTACTGGTGTTGTCATATGCTGTACTGGTGTTGTAATATGCTGTACTGGTGTTGTAATATGCTGTTCTGGTGTTGTCGTATGCTGGTCTGGTGTTGTCGTATGCTGGTCTGGTGTTGTAGTATGCTGTACTGGCGTTGTCGTATGCTGTACTGGTGTTGTAGTATACTGTACTGGTGTTGTCGTATGCTGGTCTGGTGTTGTAGTATACTGTACTGGTGTTGTCGTACGCTGTACTGGTGTTGTCGAATACTGTACTGGTGTCGTCGTATACTGTACTGGTGTCGTATGCTGGTCTAGTGTTGTAGTATGCTGTACTGGCGTTGTAGTATGCTGTACTGGTGTTGTCGTATGCTGTACTGGTGTTGTATTATGCTGTACTGGTGTTGTAGTATGCTGGCCTGGTGTTGTCGTATGCTGTACTGGTGTTGTCGTATGCTGTACTGGTGTTGTAGTATACTGTACTGGTGTTGTCGTATGCTGTACTGGTGTTGTCGTATACTGTACTGGTGTTGCCGTATGCTGTACTGGTGTTGTAGTATGCTGTATTGGTGTTGTAGTATACTGTACTGGTGTTGTAGTATGCTGTACTGGTGTTGTAGTATACTGTGGTGGCGTTGTCGTATGCTGTACTGGTGTTGTTGTATGCTGCACTGGTGTTGTAGTATGCTGTACTGGTGTTGTCGTATAGTGTACTGGTGTTGTCGTATGCTGGTCTGGTGTTGTAATCTGCTGTACTGGCGTTGTTGTATGCTGTACAGGTGTTGTCGTATGCTGTACTGGTGTTGTCGCACGCTGGTCTGGTGTTGTAATATGTTGTACTGGTGTTGTCGTATGCTGTACTGGTGTTGTCGTACGCTGTACTGGTGTTGTAATATGCTGGTCTGGTGTTGTCGTATGCAGGTCTGGTGTTGTAGTATGCTGTACTGGTGTTGTAATATACTGTACTGGTGTTGTAATATGCTGGTCTGGTGTTGTCGTATGCTCTACTGGCGTTGTAGTATGCTGTACTGACGTTGTAATATACTGCACTGGTGCTGTAGTATACTGTACTGGTGTTGTAGTATGCTGTATTGGCGTTGTAGTATGCTGTACAGGTGTTGTAGTATACTGTACTGGTGTTGTCGTATGCCGGGCTGGTGTTGTAGTATGCTGTACTGGTGTTTTCGCATGCTGTACTGGTGTTGTCGTATGCTGGTCTGGTGTTGTCGTACGTTGTACTGGTGTAGTAGTATGCTGTACTGGTGTTGTCGTATGCTGGTCTGGTGTTATCGTATGTTGTACTGGTGTTGTCGTATGCTGTTCTGGTGTTGTCGTATGCTGGTCTGGTGTTGTAATATGCTGGTCTGGTGTTGTAGTATGCTGTACTGGCGTTGTAGTATGCTGTACTGATGTTGTCGTATGCTGTACTGGTGTCCTATGCTGGTCTAGTGTTGTAGTATGCTGTACTGGCGTTGTAGTATGCTGTACTGGTGTTGTCGTATGCTGGTCTGGTGTAGTCATATGCTGTATGGTGTTGTCGTATGCTGTACTGGTGTTGTAGTATGCTGTACTGGTGTTGTCGTATGCTGTACTGGTGTTGTAGTATACTGTACTGGTGTTGTAGTATACTGTAGTGGTGTTGTCGTATGCTGTACTGGTGTTGTAGTATACTGTACTGGTGTTGTCGTATGCTGTACTGGTGTTGTAGTATACTGTACTGGTGTTGTAGTACGTTGTACTGGTGTTGTAGTATGCTGTACTGGTGTTGTCGTATGCTGGTCTAGTGTTGTCGTATGTTGTACTGGTGTTGTAGTATGCTGTACTGGTGTTGTCGTATGCTGGTCTGGTGTTGTAATATGCTGGTCTGGTGTTGTAGTATGCT
The DNA here is from genome assembly GCF_017639515.1 of Carcharodon carcharias. NCBI lineage: Eukaryota > Metazoa > Chordata > Chondrichthyes > Lamniformes > Lamnidae > Carcharodon > Carcharodon carcharias. Next base: position 18,559,394 of record NC_054494.1, on the reverse strand, counting down.
GTACTGGTGTTGTAGTATGCTGTACTGGTGTTGTCGTATAGTGTACTGGTGTTGTCGTATGCTGGTCTGGTGTTGTAATCTGCTGTACTGGCGTTGTTGTATGCTGTACTGGTGTTGTCGTATGCTGTACTGGTGTTGTCGTACGCTGGTCTGGTGTTGTAATATGCTGTACTGGTGTTGTCGTATGCTGTACTGGTGTTGTCGTATGCTGTACTCGTGTTGTAATATGCTGGTCTGGTGTTGTCGTATGCTGGTCTGGTGTTGTAGTATGCTGTACTGGTGTTGTAGTATGCTGTACTGGTGTTGTAATTTACAGTACTGGTGTTGTAATATGCTGCTCTTGGTGTTGTCATATGCTGTACTGGCGTTGTCATATGCTGTACTGGCGTTGTAGTATACTGTACTGGCGTTGTAATATACTGTACTGGTGCTGTAGTATACTGTACTGGCATTGTAGTATACTGTACTGGCATTGTAGTATACTGTACTGGTGTTGTCGTATGCTGTACTGGTGTTGTAATATGCTGGTTTGGTGTTGTAGTATGCTGTACTGGCGTTGTAATATACGGTACTGGCATTGTCGTATGCTGTACTAGCATTGTAGTATACTGTACTGGTGTTGTCGTATGCTGTACTGACATTGTAGTATACAGTACTGGTGTTGTCATATGCTGGTCTGGCATTGTCATATTCTGTAGTGGCGTTGTAATATACTGTACTGGTGTTGTCGTATACTGTACTGGCGTTGTAGTATACTGTACTGGTGTTGTAATATGCTGGTCTGGGGTTGTCATATGCTGTAGTGGCATTGTAATATACTGTACTGGTGTTGTCGTATGCTGTACTGGCGTTGTAGTATACTGTACTGGTGTTGTAATATGCTGGTCTGGCGTTGTCATATGCTGTAGTGGCATTGTAATATACTGTACTGGTGTTGTCGTATACTGTACTGGTGTTGTTGTATGCTGTACTGGCGTTGTAGTATGCTATACTGGTGTTGTCGTATGCTGTACTGGTGTTGTAGTATGCTGTACTGTTGTTGTAGTATGCTGTACTGGTGTTGTAATATACTGTACTGGCATTGTCGTATGCTGTACTGGCATTGTCGTATGCTGTAGTGGCATTGTTGTATGCTGTACTGATGTTGTAGTATGCTGTACTGGTGTTGTAATATACTGTACTGGTGTTGTAATATACTGTACTGGTGCTGTAGTATACTGTACTGGCGTTGTAGTATACTGTACTGGCGTTGTAATATACTGTACTGGCGTTGTAATATACTGTACTGGTGCTGTAGTATACTGTACTGGCATTGTAGTATACTATACTGGCGTTGTAGTATACTGTATTGGTGTTGTTGTATGCTGTACTGGTGTTGTAATATGCTGGTTTGGTGTTGTAGTATGCTGTACTGGCGTTGTAATATACTGTACTGGCATTGTTGTATGCTGTACTGGCATTGTAGTATACTGTACTGGTGTTGTCAGATGCTGTACTGGCATTGTAATATACTGTACTGGCATTGTCCTATGCTGTACTGGCGTTGTCGTAAGCTGTACTGGCATTGTTTTATGCTGCACTGGTGTTATAGTATGCTGTACTGGTGTTGTAATATACTGTAATGGTGTTGTAATATGCTGGTCTGACGTTGTCGTATGCTGTACTGGCGTTGTCGTATGCTGTACTAGCATTGTCGTATGCTGTACTGGCGTTGTCGTATGCTGTACTGGTGTTGTAATATACTGTACTGGCATTGTCGTATGCTATACTGGTGTAGTATGTTGTACTGGTGTCATAATATACTGTACTGGCATTGTCGTATGCTGTACTGGCGTTATCGTATGCTGTAGTGGCATTGTAATATACTGTACTGGCATTGTCGTATGCTGTACTGGTGTTGTAGTATGCTGTACTGGTGTTGTAATATACAGTACTGGCATTGTAATATACTATATTGGTGCTGTAATATACTGTACTGGCATTGTCGTATGCTATACTGGTGTAGTATGTTGTACTGGTGTTGTAATATACTGTACTGGCATTGTCGTACGCTGTACTGGCGTTGTCGTATGCTGTAGTGGCATTGTAATATACTGTACTGGCATTGTCGTATGCTGTACTGGTATTGTAGTATGCTGTACTGGTGTTGTAATATACAGTACTGGCGTTGTAACATACTATATTGGTGCTGTAATATACTGTACTGGCATTGTCATATGCTATACTGGTGTAGTATGTTGTACTGGTGTTGTAATATACTGTACTGGCATTGTCGTATGCTGTACTGGCGTTGTCGTATGCTGTAGTGGCATTGTAATATACTGTACTGGCATTGTCGTATGCTGTACTGGTGTTGTAGTATGCTGTACTGGTGTTGTAATATACAGTACTGGCGTTGTAATATACTATATTGGTGCTGTAATATACTGTACTGGCATTGTAGTATACTGTACTGGTGTTGTCGTATGCTGCACTGGCGTTGTAGTATACTGTACTGGTGTTGTCATATGCTGTACTGGTGTTGTAATATACTGTACTGGTGTTGTAATATGCTGGTCTGGCGTTGTCGTATGCTGTACTGGCATTGTCGTATGCTGTACTGGCGTTGTAATATACTGTACTGGCATTGTCGTATGTTGTACTGGTGTTGTAGTATGCTGTACTGGTGTTGTCGTATGCTGGTCTGGTGTTATCGTATGTTGTACTGGTGTTGTCGTATGCTGTTCTGGTGTTGTCGTATGCTGGTCTGGCGTTGTAATATGCTGGTCTGGTGTTGTAGTATGCTGTACTGGCGTTGTAGTATGCTGTACTGATGTTGTCGTATGCTGTACTGCTGTTGTAGTATGCTGTACTGGCGTTGTCGTATGCTGTACTGGTCTTGTCGTATACTGTACTGGTGTCCTATGCTGGTCTAGTGTTGTAGTATGCTGTACTGGCGTTGTAGTACGCTGTACTGGTGTTGTCGTATGCTGGTCTGGTGTAGTCATATGCTGTATGGTGTTGTCGTATGCTGTACTGGTGTTGTAGTATGCTGTACTGGTGTTGTCGTATGCTGTACTGGTGTTGTAGTATACTGTACTGGTGTTGTAGTATACTGTAGTGGTGTTGTCGTATGCTGTACTGGTGTTGTAGTATACTCTACTGGTGTTGTCGTATGCTGTACTGGTGTTGTAGTATACTGTACTGGTGTTGTAGTACGTTGTACTGGTGTTGTAGTATGCTGTACTGGTGTTGTCGTATGCTGGTCTGGTGTTGTAATATGCTGGTCTGGTGTTGTAGTATGCTGTACTGGTGTTGTCGTATAGTGTACTGGTGTTGTCGTATGCTGGTCTGGTGTTGTAATCTGCTGTACTGGCGTTGTTGTATGCTGTACTGGTGTTGTCGTATGCTGTACTGGTGTTGTCGTACGCTGGTCTGGTGTTGTAATATGCTGTACTGGTGTTGTCGTATGCTGTACTGGTGTTGTAGTATGCTGTACTGGTGTTGTAATATACTGTACTGGTGTTGTAATATGCTGGTCTGGTGTTGTCGTATGCTCTACTGGCGTTGTAGTATGCTGTACTGACGTTGTAATATACTGCACTGGTGCTGTAGTATACTGTACTGGTGTTGTAGTATGCTGTATTGGCGTTGTAGTATGCTGTACAGGTGTTGTAGTATACTGTACTGGTGTTGTCGTATGCCGGGCTGGTGTTGTAGTATGCTGTACTGGTGTTTTCGCATGCTGTACTGGTGTTGTCGTATGCTGGTCTGGTGTTGTCGTACGTTGTACTGGTGTAGTAGTATGCTGTACTGGTGTTGTCGTATGCTGGTCTGGTGTTATCGTATGTTGTACTGGTGTTGTCGTATGCTGTTCTGGTGTTGTCGTATGCTGGTCTGGTGTTGTAATATGCTGGTCTGGTGTTGTAGTATGCTGTACTGGCGTTGTAGTATGCTGTACTGATGTTGTCGTATGCTGTACTGGTGTTGTAGTATGCTGTACTGGCGTTGTCGTATGCTGTACTGGTCTTGTCGTATACTGTACTGGTGTCCTATGCTGGTCTAGTGTTGTAGTATGCTGTACTGGCGTTGTAGTATGCTGTACTGGTGTTGTCGTATGCTGGTCTGGTGTAGTCATATGCTGTATGGTGTTGTCGTATGCTGTACTGGTGTTGTAGTATGCTGTACTGGTGTTGTAGTATGCTGTACTGGTGTTGTCGTATGCTGTACTGGTGTTGTAGTATACTGTACTGGTGTTGTAGTATACTGTAGTGGTGTTGTCGTATGCTGTACTGGTGTTGTAGTATACTGTACTGGTGTTGTCGTATGCTGTACTGGTGTTGTAGTATACTGTACTGGTGTTGTAGTACGTTGTACTGGTGTTGTAGTATGCTGTACTGGTGTTGTCGTATGCTGGTCTAGTGTTGTCGTATGTTGTACTGGTGTTGTAGTATGCTGTACTGGTGTTGTCGTATGCTGGTCTGGTGTTGTAATATGCTGGTCTGGTGTTGTAGTATGCTGTACTGGTGTTGTAGTATGCTGTACTGGTGTTGTCGTATAGTGTACTGGTGTTGTCATATGCTGGTCTGGTGTTGTAATCTGCTGTACTGGCGTTGTTGTATGCTGTACTGGTGTTGTCGTATGCTGTACTGGTGTTGTCCTACGCTGGTCTGGTGTTGTAATATGCTGGTCTGGTGTTGTCGTATGCTGGTCTGGTGTTGTAGTATGCTGTACTGGTGTTGTAGTATGCTGTACTGGTGTTGTAATTTACAGTACTGGTGTTGTAATATGCTGCTCTTGGTGTTGTCATATGCTGTACTGGTGTTGTCGTATGCTGTACTGGTGTTGTCGTATACTGTACTGGTGTCGTATGCTGGTCTGGTGTTGTAGTATGCTGTACTGGCAATGTAGTATGCTGTACTGGTGTTGTAATATGCTGTACTGGTGTTGTAGTATGTTGTACTGGTGTTGTAGTATGTTGTACTGGTGTTGTAGTATGTTGTACTGGTGTTGTCGTATACTGTACTGGTTTTGTCGTATGCTGTACTGGTGTTGTCGTATGCTGTACTGGTGTTGTAGTATGCTGTACTGGTGTTGTAGTATGCTGTACTGGTGTTGTAGTATACTGTAGTGATGTTGTAGTATGCTGTACTGGTGTTGTCGTATGCTGGTCTGGTGTTGTCGTATGTTGTACTGGTATTGTAGTATGCTATACTGGTGTTGTCGTATGCTGGTCTAGTGTTGTCGTATGTTGTACTGGTGTTGTAGTATGCTGTACTGGTGTTGTCGTATGCTGGTCTGGTGTTGTAATATGCTGGTATGGTGTTGTAGTATGCTGTACTGGTGTTGTAGTATGCTGTACTGGTGTCGTCGTATACTGTACTGGTGTTGTCGTATGCTGGTCTGGTGTTGTAATCTGCTGTACTGGCGTTGTTGTATGCTGTACTGGTGTTGTCATATGCTGTACTGGTGTTGTTGTACGCTGGTCTGGTGTTGTAATATGCTGTACTGGTGTTGTTGTATGCTGTACTGGTGTTGTCGTATGCTGTACTCATGTTGTAATATGCTGGTCTGGTGTTGTCGTATGCTGGTCTGGTGTTGTAGTATGCTGTACTGGTGTTGTAATATACTGTACTGGTGTTGTAATATGCTGGTCTGGTGTTGTCGTATGCTGTACTGGCGTTGTAGTATGCTGTACTGGCGTTGTAATATACTGCACTGGTGCTGTAGTATACTGTACTGGCGTTGTAGTATACTGTACTGGCGTTGTAATATACTGTACTGGTGCTGTAGTATACTGTACTGGTGCTGTAGTATACTGTACTGGTGTTGTCGTATGCTGTACTGGTGTTGTAATATGCTGTACTGGTGTTGTAATATGCTGGTTTGGTGTTGTAGTATGCTGTACTGGCGTTGTAATATACTGTACTGGCATTGTCGTATGCTGTACTGGCATTGTAGTATACTGTACTGGTGTTGTCATATGCTGTACTGGTTTTGTAATATACTGTACTGGTGTTGTAATATGCTGGTCTGGCGTTGTCGTATGCTGTACTGACATTGTCGTATGCTGTACTGGCGTTGTAATGTACTGTACTGGCATTGTCGTATGCTGTACTGGTGTTGTAGTATGCTGTACTGGTGTTGTAATATACTGTACTGGTGTTGTAATATGCTGGTCTGGCGTTGTCATATGCTGTAGTGGCGTTGTAATATACTGTACTGGTGTTGTCGTATACTGTACTGGTGTTGTCGTATGCTGTACTGGCGTTGTAGTATGCTATACTGGTGTTGTCGTATGCTGTACTGGTGTTGTAGTATGCTGTACTGTTGTTGTAGTATGCTGTACTGGTGTTGTAATATACTGTACTGGCATTGTCGTATGCTGTACTGGCGTTTTCGTATGCTGTAGTGGCGTTGTTGTATGCTGTACTGGTGTTGTAGTATGCTGTACTGGTGTTGTAATATACTGTACTGTTGTTGTAATATGCTGGTCTGGTGTTGTAGTATGCTGGTCTGGTGTTGTAGTATACTGTACTGGTGTTGTAATATGCTCATCTGGTGTTGTAATATGCTGGTCTGGTATTGTATGCTAGCTCGGTTCTGTAGTATACTGGCCTGGTGCTGCAGCATGGTAAATTGGCGTTGTGTTGGGTTGACTGGTGTTGTATTATAGTAGACTTTTGTTGTAATAGTGTAAATGAGTGCTGTAGTATGATAGACTAGTGCTGTAATATGATAGACTAGTGCTGTATCACTGCACCAGCCCACCCTACAACACTGGTCTATCAAACCACAGCGCCAGCCTGCCCTACTACAGCATCAGTATAATAGCACTAGTCTAGCCAATTACAATAAGAGTTTTCTGTACTACAGCACCATTGTGATATGATAGGTGGTGCTGTAGTAAGTTAAATCAGTGCTGTAGTAGGGTAGACTGGTGCTATAGCATAGTAAACTCTTATTGTAATAGGGTAGGCTGGTCCTATAGTATGGTGGACTAATGCTGTACACATAAGAGCACAAGAATTAGGAGCAGGAGTATGCCATTCAGCTCCTCAAACCTGCTCCACCATTTGAAAAGATCATTGCTAATCTGATTGTGGCCTTAACTCCACCTTCCTGTCTGCCTCTCTCCCCATGTAACCCCCAATCCCCATAGCCCTCAACTCCCTTGTCTATCCAACTTCTGTCTCATTCAGCTATGAATATATTCAATGAGCCAGCCTCCACTGCTCTCTGGGGTAGAGAATTCCACAGACTAACGGCCCTCTGAGAGAAAAAAATTCTCCTTCCTTATCTCAGTCTTCAATGGGAGATCCTTAATTTTTAAACTGTGTCCCACAGTTATAGACTTCCCCACAAGGAGACACATCCTCTTAGCATCTATCTATGAAGTCCCTTCAGGATCTTTTATGTTTCAATAAGATCACGTCTCATTCTTCTAAACTCCAGTGGGTTTAGTCCCAACCTGCTCAACCTTTCCTCATAAGATTGCCCCTTCATCCCAGGAATCAGTCTTCACTGCACAGCTTTTAATGCAATTATATCCTTTCTTAAGTTAGGAGGCTAAAACTGTCCATAGAACTCCAGATGTGGTCTCACCAACACCCTGTACAACACTTCCCCACTCTTATACTTGATTTCCATTTGCATTAAATGCCAACATTCCACTTGCCTTCCTAATCACTTGCTGTACCTGCATACCAGCTTTTTGTGATTCATGTACCTGGACACCCAGATCCCTCTGTACCATATGGTTCTGCAATTTCTCTCCATTTAAATAGTATACTGCTTTTCTATTCTTTCAACCAAAGTGGACAAGTTCATATTTTCCCACAATATACTTAATTATAGTAGACTCCATTATAGTAGACTCCTGTTGTAAAAGGGTAGGCTGCTGCTGTAGTCTGGTAGACAGGTGCTGTATCAGGATAGACTGGTGCTGTGGTATAATAGACTCATGTTGTGGTATGGTAGACTGATGCTGTAGTACGATAGGCTGATGCTGTAGTACAATAGGCTGGTGCTGTACTATAGTAGACTCATGTTGTGGTATGGTGAACTAGTGCTGTAATAGGGGAGACTGATGTCAGCTGCCCATTGGAGTCTCACAGAGATGACCACTAATCCAGTGTGAGTCCAGAACATGAGTGGTGGCAGGTTATTTGACTACAGAGATTAACAGATCCAAAGCTGATCCTGGTCATCCACTGCACTTTCCCGCATAGGTCGCTAAATAGCATTCTTCACTGATGTTTTCCCATCCCAACCTAGAGTTTTTGTGGCCACTTATCGTTCCCATATTAGTCCAGAGACGTTGTGACTAGTTGTAATGTCAGGAGTAAAATGAAAGGTTTTCTAAGAAGGTAACTGAAGGCATGGCCATCAATAGTGGAGCAATGAAAATTGCAGATGACCAAGAGGTCAAGATTGGAGAAGCACAGGTATCTCTGAGGTTCATAGGCTTGGAGGAGGTTAGAGATAGGGAGGCTTGAGGCCATAGAGGGGTTTGAAAACAAGGATGAGAATGTTAACATCAAGGCATGGCCAGATGAAGAGCCAATGTAGATCAGTAAGCAGGGGAGCAATGGGTGAATGAGACTTGGTGCTAGTTAGGATGCAAGCAGCTGAGTGATGAATGAGGTCAAATCCATGCTAAACTGCACATGGTATTACCAGCAAGAACCTTTTGTTTATGAAGACAAACATGACACACAGTATATTAGATGGTTTCAACATTCCGATTTTCCATCTGTGTTAGGAGAATGCTAAATCAATTAAAACGGGAAATATCTGATGGCAGTTAGAAATATATATTGTGATATTTTACTACTTTCTTTTCTACATTTACCTTATGGCCTGATTGAGATTGAAGGTCACTTTGCCAGGGATCAGCAGGAATGAACTGGTGGCTTACAGCATGACATCTATTTAGTACATTGTTACCAGTGACAGGTAGATACAGATGAGGAAACCATTGGGCCAATTCATCCAAAGAGAACCTCCTTTCACTGTAGTACCACAGATCCTCAAACACCCAGACTGTCTTCCACCTCTATGGCCTAACAAAACCCCAGGGGAACCAAATCTGTGATGACAGCTTATTTCATGTTAACATTTCTAGATAATTAGATAGGCAGTTAAGGAAAAGGAACAGTGAAGGGATATGGAAACAAAATGCACACGTGGGATTAGACTGTTGCTCATGTGGAGTAAACACCAGCACAACCAAACAACCATATTTTATAATTTCTGTATAATTCTATGTTCCGTTCTCTCCACAAATGCCAACCAGTGCACTGAGTTTTTCTGCTGTTATATGTTTTCTTTTCAGAATTCTATCATCTGTGGCTATGTGCTCTTGGAGTAAATATTTTGTTCTGCACCATTAACTTCATTGCTTCACAGTTCAAGTGCCACGTAGAAAGAAAAAGCACATATATAACCTGCACCTTACCATATCTCTCTAAGCATCCAAAAGTGTTTCACATGCAACAAATTATTGCTGAAGCATAGTTACTGTTGCAAACAAAGCAGCCACTTTTATAACTGGAGCATGTTCCGATAAAAGACCATTTCAGTTTTTATTTGGTGGGGTTTGAGAAAGGATTGCTGGCCAGAAACATTAAGACGTGCTCTTTTAAAAATGTTGCAATGTGTATTCTAGCAGATCAGGCTTCTGGTAAACATCTCATCCAAAGGACGGCACCTCCAACAGTGTAGCACCTACTGCGGTAAAGTATCGCTCCAAATTATGTGCTCAAACTCTACAGTGGGGTTTCATTATTCAATTTTCTGGCTCAGAGGGAAGTGGTAACAACTACCTAAAGCTGATACTGAAAAATCTATATGAGCATAAAGTCTTGGGGAGGGAATTTTGACTTTGGGTGGCTGTGTTATGGGGTGATATTGAGTGAACTGCCTGTTATAGACCTCTATGAAATTTCATGCCCTTTCATTTCAATGAAAATTGGGAGAGATGTGTTGTATTTTATGCCTTGGAGGATATGGAGAGATGATACAGGAGTTTATTCAATGCTTTAAAGTGTCTGCTCTCTCATGTTGACAGCTGCTCGCATACAGTTTCCCTTTCTCAGTCACCACACCCAGGTTTAACAAATCCACACAGAGAACAGAGAACAGATACCAGACATGCATAATCAAACGCCAAGCAATTGAATGCTGCAAAATGTTTAACAGACGTTTAACAGGCAAGTTGATATCAACCATTTTACACAATCTCCCAATGTCTCAATTACTACCCAGTTGTTCTCCATTTTCCCACAAAATAGGGTTGTATTAAGCATAAAATGAATCATTTACAATAAAACTAGGTAAACAAAGTCACCATCAGAATATTAAGAGGAGCAACCTTTTGCAATATTATGATGAAACACTGAAGGATAATAGATGTTTGCAAATATTCATATTGGATTTGACAAAATCAATGGGGAAATTTATTGTTAGATAGCGTTAATATTCATTATGTATATAAACCGGATTGGTCCAGCATTTACACAGTTTGATTAACAAACCACCAAAGTATGTTTGATAATCCTCCTGTGATGTGCCTTGAGAGGTTAAAAGTGCTTTATAAATGCAAGTTGTGTGTTCGATACGATCAATCACATTGAATTTAGAAAGTATCTCAAAGCAAGGCTGAGAGTTTATTTATGTTCTGAGGCCTAGTTCAGGCCTTGCACAGTTTGAATCTGCATTCCCAAACTGGTAGCATCAGACTAATGAGCACTTCAGATGAAGAGAACATTACATGGCTTAAGCAATGGGCTTTCAAACCAAAATTGGAACGATCATCACTCAGAACTGTGAAGAAAATTCTGCTCGAAAGGGCGTCTAGTCGCTCAAGCATGACCCGGGCAGACCAGAGAGTCCATCAGCTCCAAGTATCTTATAATAATAGTTCAAAGATCACTCGCTGAGGATAGGTGGGAACAGTACTACCTAAAGAGCTATAAGTTCTGTTCCTGAGTGAAGGCATGAACAAGCAGATCTGATGCACTAGGAGCAGGGAAGCATGAGATGATAAACCCAGACAGAGAACATGATTTCATAACTGCTATTTGTAGCATCTCTAATGCAGCACTTTTAGCATCTGTTTTATGAATTGAGAACGCAAGGTGAAGAGCCAAAGCCCATAATGTAGGAGACCAGTGAGCTTAATTAGATTACGAGAGAAGATAAGATAAATCAGGACTACGTGAATGATGCCAAGCTCCAGCTTTAAACATCTACTGTAGAATGACGGGAAGGGAGAAGGGAGTAAAGAGTTCCATAATTTCAGCAAACCTTTGGATATAGTGCCCCATGGCTGGAAACTATGGAAACAGGTGGAGTGCTGCTGAAGGGGATCAAAAATTGATTGAAGCAGAGGAGGCAAAAGTTTTATGTGGATCTGGTCAACATACAAGGCAGTAACTAGTGGGCCTTGTACCCAATCACTGTTGGGGCTATCGCTGTTTACAATGCAGATAAATGGCTTGAAAGTGTAGAGAGAAATAAAACTCGGTATGGTGTATGGATGGGGGCCGGGGGCAGGTGGTAACGATGTAGAGGTGAACCAACTGAGGCTGATCAAATAGCAAAGGACTTAGACAAATTGGAGAGTTGAGTTGATAAGTAGAAAATTTCATTTAGCAAGTAAAAGTATGAAGCTATGAGATTGGGAACAGAACAACATAAGCTAAGCTGTGGCATTGTACTGGAGATAACACAGGAGAGGGATCAAGAGTGTGGGAGGTTGGTGGATGTGAAAGTATTGATGAACAGATCACGGAAAGTATCAGCAAAGTGGGAGCAGTAAAGAGAGCAAAGAGAAACCTACACTCAACAGGGCACCCATCTCAGGGAATAATCTTAGGTTTATCTTAGATATGGCCATAGTTGGATTGTACTGTGTGCAATTCTGATAACTGAATTATGAGAAAGACATCCAGACATTAGAGGGGTGCAGCAAAGACCAATGTAATTGATAGCTGGGATTAGACACTTGAGTCATGAGGAGAAGCCACAGAAGCTAGAATTGTTCACAACAGAAAAGACTTGATGGTGGACACATTGAAGATTCTAAAATGTGAGAGGCAAGATCAGTCACCGTTGGCTGCCTGTTAATTCGAGGATTCGAGGCTGTCCATTGATTCGAGGATGATGTCAACTCAGGGTCGTGATTTTCTGTCTTGGTCCTTCATGGGTGATTCTTGACCCACAGATCTTTGAGCACATGGGGCAGGATGTCTTATGAGGTAGTGGGATGCAGAGTGCAGGATTTGCTTCCTTTCCTTTCCTTGTCTGCCACTGCTCCACCTCATCATTAAGGTATGGTGACTTAAAACATGATGCAGCTCAATGGACAAGTTGTCGCCATTCTGAATGATTCGAGCAAGCTCCTCGTAATCATTAATGTCAATGCTGCATTTCAAGGTGAGCTTCAGAATGTCTTTGAAATGTTAACTTTGTCCTCCCCTAAAACACTGGCCATTCGTGAAGAAGATAAACATCAATACAGACTGTACACTGAGGGGATAGTTTCAGAGTTAGAAGAGCAAGGGTGAAAAGGCAGTTTAACTACTTTATCCAGAAGGTAGTAAAAACATGGACCAGATTACCAAAATTGGTAATGAGGGTTGATTGTATTAGCACATTCAAGAAAAAAAATCAATCTTAAGATCATAAGAAATAAGTGCAGGAGTAGGCCGTTTAGCTCATCGATCCTACTCTGTCGTTCAATAAGATCATGGCTCATCTGACTGTGGCCAGACTGCCACTTTCTTTCCTGTTGCCCATAACTCTTGACTCACTTGTCAATCAAAAATGTATCTCACTCAAACTTGAATATATTCAGTGGCTCAGCCTCCACTACTCTCTGAGGAAGACAATTTCAAAGATGAACAACCCTGAGAAGAAATACTTCCTTATCTCCATCTTAAATGGGAGATGCCATTATCTTTAGCTTATGCCCCCTAGTTCTAGATTCCCCAATGAGGGGAAACATCTTCTCTATGAAAGGTATTGCAGGGTGCAAGATTTCCAAGACAGTGAGACTGGACAAATGATCTTTTCTGCTCCTGTATACTCCCATGAACTCGAGTTTTGATCCTGGTGCAGATTAATTTAGAGAATGGGGCTGTGCAAAATGCCTTGGCTTCAACAGAGCTGTTACAGTACAACTATAACACTGGCATCTACACAGCAATGTGGAAAATTGCCTGGGTATGTCCTGTACACAAAAAGCAGGATGAATCCAACCAGGCCAATTGCCGCCCCATCAGTCTACTCTTGATCATCAGTAAAGTGATGGAAGGGGTCAGCAACAGTCCTATCAAACAAAGCTTGCTTAGCAATAACCTGCTCACTGATGCCCAGTTTGGGTACTGCCAAGGTCACTCAGCTCCTGACTCATTACAGCCTTGGTTCAAGCATGGACAAAAGAGCTGAACTACCGAGGCGAGGTGAGGGCGACTGCCCTTGACATTAAGGCAGTGTTTGACCGAGTGTGGCATCAAGGAGCCCAAGCAAAACTGGAGTCAATGGAAATCAGGGGAAAACTCTCTGCTGGTTGGAGTGATACCCTAGCACAAAGGAAAATGGTTGTGGTTGTTGCAGGTCAATCATCTCAGTTCCAGGACATCTCTGGTTGGGTTCCTTAAGATAGTGTACTAAGTCCAATCATCTTCATCAATGACCTTCCTTCCATCATAAAGGCAGAAGTGGGGATGTTCGCTGATGATTGCACGATGTTCAGCACCATTCGTGGCTCCTCAGATACTAAAGCAGTCCATGTCCAAATGCAGCAAGACCTGGACAATATCCAGGCTTGGGCTGGCAAGTGGCAAGAAACATTTGCGGCACACAAGTGCCAGGCAATAACCATCTGCAACAAGAGAGAATCTAACCATCACCCCTTGACATTCAATGGCATTACCATCATTAAATCCCCCACTACCAATATCCTGTGGGTTACCATTGACCAGAAACTGATCTGGACCAGCCATATAAATATTGCGGCTAGAAGACCAGGTCAGAGGCTAGGAATCCTGTGGCGAGTAACTCATCTCCTGACTTCCCAAAGTATGTCCACCAGCTACAAGGCACAAGTCAGGAGTGTGATGGAATACTCTCCACTTGCCTAGATGAGTGCAGCTCCAATAATACTCAAGAAGCTGACAAAGCAGCCCACTTGATTGGCACCCCATCCATAAACATTCACTCCCTCCACTGACACACAGTGAGAAGCACTATGTACAATCTATAAGATTCACTGCAGGAACTCACCAAGGCTCCTTCGACAGCACCTTCTAAATGCACAACTGCTATCATGTAGAAGGACAAGGGCAGCAGCCATGTGGGAACACCACCACCTGGAAGTTCCCCTTCAAGCCATTCACCATCCTGACTTGGAAATATATCACCATTCCTTCATTGTCACTGGGTCAAAACCCTGGAACTCCCTCCCTAACAGTACTGTGGGTGTACCTATACCACATGGACTGCAGTGGTTCAAGAAGGCAGCTCACCACCACCTTCTCAAGGACAACTGGGCAATAAATGCCGGCCTAGATGGCAATGCCCACATCCAATGAATGAATAAAAAAACAGAGCCTTGAGCTTCTATACAGTATTATAGTTTTTATTAATGGATTACTGTTCGGGTCAGTGGATTAATGCAAAATATTCCAACAAATTTTGCAACATTAATATCAGAGTCACCAGAATAGCCATTACAAACTTGCAGAGCTGTGTCCCTGACATCAAATTAATGATGGGAAATGTGCACAAAAACAATGGAAATAAAAAGAATAAAGTGAAAGGTTTGGTCATCAGAAAATCACTTTCTGAAGGAAGAGGTTTAGGAAAATAAGTCTAGTTGAACTGATTTGAAAAAGCAAAGTAAACAATTGCTGACAAAATCAGCTCCTTTAAAATTGAATCTAAAGGGAAGAATTGTTCTGGTTATTGCATAACGCGATCATAACTCCATTCATGAAGATCTTACTTGACTGCTATTTCATTTTAAACATGTTTCTGATTTCAACGAGAGGAAATCTCCATGTGTGATATGTACATTGAACAATGATGTTCCCTGTAAACTGCGTGAGTGAATAACCATACAGCAAACCAGAACTCTCCAACACCTGTCCACCATCTACAAGGCACAAGTCAGGAGTGTGATGGGACACTCTCCATTTACCTGGATGAGTGCAGCTCCAACAACACTCAAGAAGCTCGACACCATCCAGAACAAAGCAGCCCACTTGATTGGCAACCCATCTACCACCTACAATATTCACTCCCTGCACTGCTGACACATAGTAGCAGCAATGTGTACTATCTACAAGATGCACTGCAGCAACTCGCCAAGGATCCTTTGACAGCACCTTCCAAATCCACGACCTCTAACAGCTAGGAGGACAACGGCAGTAGATGAATGGGAACACCACCACCTGGAAGTTCACCTCCAGGTCACTCACCATCCTGACTTGGAAATATATCACCGTTCCTTCACTGTCGCTGGGTCAAAATTCTGGAACTCCCTCCCAAATAGCACTGTTGGTGTTCCTACACCACATGGACTGCAGCGGCTCAAGGTGGCTCACCACCACCTTCTCATGGGCAATTAGAGATGGGCAATAAATACTGGTCTAGCCAGCAACACCCGCATACCATGATTGAATAAATTTTTAAAAAAAACTTACCACACAGATAACAATCAGACAGCACACAATATTCCCTTTATTTTTCATGTCTGGCTGTGCAACCATCTTAAAGAGATCCGCCCAGTGCAACAAACAAGCTATGCACAGCAAAAAGAAATTAGAGGCAATGTTGGTGACCAGAGAGGCCACTTCATGTGGAGAGGTAGTACAATGTTACAAAGAAGCCAAACAGAAAGATTGACCTGATATCTAAGAAGCTAGCTACCCTATGAGACCATGAGAACCAACCAACCAATTGCAGTCTCAGGCTACCTCTATCTTGACATAATCTTGTGAACAGGTATGGTTCTTTGGTCTGCCTGAAACCTGCAAATCTTCCATTGCAAAAAGGTGTCCATGTCCGATTGTTGCAGACTGCCACATTCCAAGGTCTAGGACTAAAGCTTAGGGCAGCTAATACAGAGGTGCAGCGGGGAAAGGCTACCATCTAAGGCCTTTCAGCCATAGTGCACTGAGGGGCTGGAAAGTGTGTAGAACCCCTCATGACATATGCTTGACATGTTATAAATATAATGCATATTGAAACTGAATTGAGGCACCTCAATGTGCAAAATGCTGTGAGGAGAAAAGTTGAATTCTATTGCACTTCCTCTATTTTCAAATGTTTGGGAATGTAATTTTACAGATTTAATGAATGAAGCATATTATTGGAAAGAAAAAGCTTGCGTGCAGGTTTGGTTGGACTCAAGATGCCATCTGCGGGATTTTCCACTCCCACCCGCTGCCTCGATCTTCTGGTCCAGCCGCAAGTGAATGGACTTCACTTACTCGAGGCAGGTCCCACCCATGATGGGGCCGGAAAATCCCGGCCCATATCCCACCTTGAAACGAAACACATCCCTGTTACAGGAAAACTGTGGATGTATTTGGGGGACCTTTGGCAGCTTCCAGAGTGTTGGATAACCAGCAAAGATAAGGAAGCTCTTGTTGTGTCCTCAACTATTGCAGTGTTGAAATGAAATGAATGGAGTGCTCCATTCTGATGATTAATGCAAAAATTATTGGGAGAGAAACAATTTGATATGACTGAGGTTTGCAATGGTTTTGTTGAAAAGTAGATTGGCATAGAAGTGGAATGTTATGGTTGACACCTTTCCATTGGAATTACACAATTCCCTGGGTGTTTTATTGCTTTATGTCTATGTCTTAAAGTTTCATACAGATCAACATGTTTGTTTCTGTATATTCTTCAATCCAAAATATTCCATTTCTCAGTCATTCCGGGTTTGCTCGTGTGAATGTTACGCATCATTAAAGACCAAAACCATCAGCTATTTTGAACTACATTGCAAGGCAGTGGTGTGACTTTGTTCTAGAAATTTCTGTTTTCATTAGTGCCAAAAAAAGTACAGTTGTCAAGTAGGATGTTGGTGTAGAAAATTATCCTGCAAATAGCAACCGCAGATGGAGAGATTTAAAAAAAAACAACACTTTTGTGCCTGTGTGAAATCACTGCACTAAAATGATAATTAAAAAATTACAAAGTGTCATATTGAGCCAAAAATTATCTGTAAGTTCCTTTGGCAGCACAGATGGTGAAAGGTGATGTGGCAACTGGCCTTACACAGCCTAAGAGAAGATCAAGGGGGGAAAAAAATCAATTCACTTCTATTATGATCCAGTTTCTAAGAGCTAATCTGCTCAATTATTTAAATCATAATCGAATTGGATTGAATCGTATCATTTATTACTTTCACTTAGGTTTGTCCTTCCTGGAATTGAGGAAGCAACACCTGGTTACCATGCCAACCCCCATGCAGCATTTGCTCTGGAGAGAAGCAGCACTGGGAATGGAGGGGAGAAATTTGGCACCCGTACCAATCTTATCGCACTCATCCCACATTCCTGTGTATTCTACTACATTCCTCTTTATGCTACTTTACACCTGAAAAATAAACTTGCATTTATGCAGCACATTCAACCCCAGGATGACCGAAAGCTCCTACAGTTAAATAAATGCATACTTTTCAATTTACTTCTGTTATGTGGGAAACATTGGGCAGAATTTTCTGCCTGTCGGGTCCGACCCAATCTCCGGTGGGCGGGGAGCCAATCCCCACCGGAGAAGTGGGCCCCGCCACCATTTTACGTGGACGGGTCCAATTTAGGCCCGCCCAGCGTGACGTCCGGTGGGAAGCGCTATGTGCTCCCTGTGTGGGCTGGGGGGGCATCCACCAAAAGCGAGAGTGGGCTCTTTCACGCATGCGCACGATAAAGCGCACATCTCCCTGAGGCTAAGTGCCGCCTCAGGGAGATCGGTGACACTTTAAAAAAAATTAAAAATAGAAAGAAAAATTCCCTAACATGCCCCCATTCATGTGACAACCTAAAATGAGTTGGGACATGTTCATAAATTACAGTAAAACTTTATTAAACTTTTTAGAACCCTGCATGAAACCTCATCCCACCGGTGGATGAGGTTTCATGTTTTTTCTATTGCCCGCCGGAGCTCCTGGCCTGCCCACTAACCTTAAGGTTGGACGGACAGGTCCTTTAATTGTTTAAATGATCCTGTTAATGGCCTCAATTTTTGTATTAATCATCAGAATGGAGCACTCCATTCATTTCATTTCAACACTGCAATAGTTAAGGACACAAGAGCTTCCTTATCTTTGCTGGTTATCCATCACCCTGGACGCTTTTGCTGTGCCCTCCGCCTTCCTGAAAATTTAAATGAGCCGGGATGACATGGGTGGTTCCGCCTGATGTCATCCTGAGTCATTTTACCCGTCAGCGAGTGGGGCCCCGCCCCCTGCTCACCAATGGCAAAATTCTGCCCATTGTAACCAGCATTCAAACAGCCAAATTCACATTGTGACAATGATCAGATGATCTGGTGGCAGAGGGGGTCTCTGACAATGCTGTATTAATGCAGAGGGGGTCTCTGACAGTGCAGTATTAATGCCAGCTTAGATTTTACATCTACATGTTTGGAGTGGATTGAACCCACAAATTCTGACTCAGAGATTATAGAGCAACACATTGAGCCACAACTTCCCTTAATATCTTGAAAACTTGATCTTATCACCTCTTGACGTTCTAAATTGCAGGGGCTATAGCCCTAATTTGTGTAATCTTATCTCATAGTTTAAACCTTTGAGTCCAAGTATCTTTCTGGTAAATCAGCACTGCACTCTCTCCAAGGCCATGCATTCGTCCTAAGTCCACCACTATTCACAGTACTCTGGGCATTGCCAATTGGTGCTTTGTGTATTTGTAGCACAACTTCTACCCCCTTATATTCTAGTCCTCTAGATATAAAGGTCAGCACTCCATTTGCCTTTTAGATTGGTTTCTTACCTGTCCAGGACATTTTAATAATTTGTGTATGTAGACCCCCTAAGTCTCTTTGGACCATGACTGTTCCTAGCTTTTCATCATTTAGAAAGTATTCTGATTTATCCTTTTCAGTCCAAAATTGATGACATAGATCTTGTCTCCATTGAAACCCAATTATCACAAAATCTGACTGTTTTGCAGGCTTGAACTAGCTGCTGGCTTGAACTATCAACCTTTTAATTAAGCAGCAAGGAGGGCAATCAACCGAACCAATGCTGGCAGGAAGAATGAAATCATCTTTCAAATTAAAGCTGTTGATCTTGGCAGGCTGACTCAATTGTTGGAGGTTTCCTCTTAGAAGGTGGTGGGTCGATGTCCTGATCCAATGGCAGAGTGTTTGAACAAGAGTGGGGAATGTTCTGAGTGTGTTGGCTGGCACCTTGAAAATCAACTGGGCATTTATCTCATTGCTGCTGGGAGGGGGGTGGGGGGGGTGGTGTGGTGTGGGGTTGGGGGGGGAGGGGAGGTGCGGGGTGGGGGCGGGGTGGGGGGGGGTGGTGTCATCTTGCTGTGTGCAGGAAGGCTGCAATATTTGTCAACATAGCAACAGTGACCATTCAATCCAACAATGCTGCAGGTTAGCATTCTCCCTCTTGCTCATTCTATACCTGCATCACCTTTGACATCTCCTCAACTGGAGTGGAGATGAGGATCACAAACTATGCAATCGGCGTTACACTGGCAGGAGAGTGGTGACTCTGGTGGCTGTGCCTGACACATATTCAAAAGTAAAACAGCTTGTTTAATTTAAAGAGACAGGTTAAACCTCTGAAGAAGGGTCATACAGATTCGAAACATTAACTCTGTTTCTCTCTCCACAGATGCTGCTAGATCTGTTGAGTAATTCCAGCATCTTCTGTTTTTGTTTCAGATTTCCAGCGCCTGCAGTATTTTGCTTTTATTTTAGGTTAAACCCAGGTCAGTTATGCAATCAACCCTAATTATTTTTACAGATAAAATATGTTGTCTTCTAGTTTTCCTGAGGTTCATTAGGTCATAAGAAATAGGAACAGGAGTAGGCCATTTGGTCCATCGAGATTACTCCATCATTCAATAAGATCCTGGCGGATCTGACTGTGGCCTTAATTCCACTTTCCTGCCTTTGCCCCATAACCCTGATCAAAAACCTGTCTAACTCTGCCTTGAATATATTCAATGACCTGGGCCTCTGCTGCTCTCTGGGGAAGAAATTCCTCCTCATCCGTATCTTAAATTGATGACTGGTTATTTCTAAACTGTGTCTCCTAGTTCTAGATTCCCCCCACGAGAGGAAACAGCCCACCATCTACTCTGTCAAGCTCCCTCAGAATCTTATATGTTTCAGTCAGATCATCTCTCATTCTCCTAAACTCTAAGGAGTATAGGCCTAGCCTACTCAACCTTTCCACATAAGACAATACCACTATCCAAGGAATCTGCCTAGTGAACCTTATCTGAACAGCTTCCAATATTCCTCCTTCAGCAAGGAGGCCAAAACTGTGTACAGTAGTCCAGGTGCAGCCTCACCCATGCGCTGTACAGTTGTTAGCAAGGCTTTAAACACCACCCCCCTTGCAATGAAAGGTTAACATTCCATTTGCCTTCTTAATGACTTGCTGTGCCAACTTCCTTTGTACAAGGGTGCCAGTTCCCTCCATACTGCAGCATCCTGTGGTCTCTCTCCATTTAAATAATATTCGGAGGATGTTTGCACGCTGGAGGGTATGGTTGAAGATCCAGACTCTGGCATTATGGTCAGCATCTTACGATCCCTCCTGCCCCGGCGGGATATTATGGCCCTGCCGAACTGAATGGAGATTTAAATGGCTCGCTGCATTCGCTGGCAGGGGGTGGGTGGGGGTGGGAGACACGCCGCAGCGGGGCTGTAAAGCCCTGGCTTTTATGTTTGTCGTCACCAGCCATACTGTAACACACGTGTCTCCCGCTTAAACCATCATACGATTTACTTTCCATCTGGGTGTGTAGGAGATAGCATCAAACAGCTTCAGTCAGATGGGAAAAGATCTTGTGTCCCACTTCCCTTCAAGTGAAGAACACTGGATCATCCAACTTGAAACTGTATCTGACTGACTCTGTGTGACAGAAGCCGATGCAGCTAATGCTGGTACAGCAGGTTGGGTTATAGGTAATCACGGATTAAACCATGACTGAAGGTCAGGAGAATATGGCTGCACATTTGAAAAGGCAGGTCTTTCAGGGGAGGTATGGCACTGTACTGTTTGTAATACTGGCCGGGCACCCCAGAGGTTGAGATTTCAAATTCCACCCTATGAAACTAAAGCTGAACAATGGAATTCATTAAATCTGACAATCTGCTGGCTACCACAAGGAAAATATGACCACAGGAGCTACTAGGTTGTCAGTAAAAACTCAATTTGATTCAACTGTGGATCTCAAAGAGGATTACGTCATTATCTGAAGAAGAAATTTTGCAGGGGCTGCAGGGCTGCACTTGCCGATATGCTCATGCTGAGAGCTGGCAGGGACACGATAGGCCGAATGGTCTCCATTTGTGCCGGAACAATTTTATGGGTCTAAAACTTTAGCATTGATGTCAAGGAGCACCTCTTCCTACAAAACATGAACAATGTGGATGGTCCTCCTGATAGCGGAGAGATAGAAACTCTGGAATGATTCAAAGATGTTGCGATGAGGGATGGAAACAAAGGTTTCTACAGAAGAAGACTGAGGCTTTGGAAAGTGTGCAGCAGAACACCACAGATCAACTCCTACTCCTGCTCCTATGTTCTTCACTCCCACTTTAAAGCATCTTGGTTACCCTGCAGAGAAGCATATTAAGGGGGTGATTTGATTGAGGTTTATAAAGCGATGGCATCAATTCTGTTTGTGTGAACAGTTGTTTCAATGAAATAGCTGAGGACTGGGGTCCCAATCCCAATTTATGTAAGGCCAGATCTAGGTTAGATGTCAAGAGGTGATTCTTCCCTGGAGAATAGTCGACCTCTGGAACAAACTGCTTCTTGTGTGGTGAATGGTGGTTCGCTGAGTTCCTTCAGGCCAGAGCTGAACTCTGTGGCTGGGGCGAAAATCACCTTCAACAATATTAGGGCCATACATGGTCTCCTGGACTATTTTTGATTTTCTAAGGCAGTTTGGGAGACAGTTTTCAGACTACTCCCAACACCTAACTGCTCCCTTCCTAGGACAGGAAACACAGGGCTGGACAGGAATGGCACAGATCAGGTTCACCGTTCCTACCTAGTGGCCCAGCATATTTGGTTTAATAAATGTGGTGCCTCCATCCCTGAGTTTTCCATTGAGCTTTCATTAGATCATTTATTTTTCCAGTGAGTCTAATGGGGCAGTGATAGTGGAAATGGCAAAAAAAAAAATGTCATCATGCCTGAGGTATAATGTCTGACTGCTGGTAGCTCAATGAAAATTTGGGCAAAAATATTGAAGTGTAAATGGAAGCTAAATGGAATTCTGAGGCATTTTGCTTGAGTAAATAAGGAGAAGCTGTCAGGTGGATCTGTAATCAAAGGACACAGATTTCAGATAATTGTTTAAAAAGTCAGTAGGGAGGGGAAGATGAGAAGCTTTTTAATGCAGTGTGTTGTCCTGAACTGCTTGAAAGGATAGTGGAAGCAGGCTCTCTCAGGACTTTCAAAGGGGAATTGGATATGTGTTTTTAAAGGAAAAATTTGCAGGGGTTTGGGGAAACGAGCAGGGGAGTAGGACAAATTGGATAAATTTCAAAGGGCTAGCACAGACATGATAGGCTTATTCACGAGCATGTGAATTAGGAGCAGGAGTAGGCCACTCGGCCCCTCAAGCCTGTTCTGCCATTCAATAAAACCATGGCTGACCTCGTGGCTAAATGACCTCCTACTGTGCTATAAGGTTCTATATTCATATTGACACAAATATAACTTGTAAATCATTCCCAATGTAATTCTTGAGCACACTAAAGCCAGAAGGCCATCGAACACTGGTTTGGGTTTGCCCTGGTGCAGTATATATCAAACCCTTTGGAGATCTTCTTAGCAAATGGTGCCAGTGGATCTGTCTTGACATGACAGGATCATTTAACCATCATTTGCACCTTGCCTTTCCAATTTCCTTCACAGGACACCAAACCCAGCTGGAGCTGAATCCACAGAAGCCAACCATCTTATGGCATCTCACACAAACAATCATTAGTTATGTGCAAATCTGGACTGCCTGGGAGTGTGGTGGAGGCAGATTCAGTCATGGCTTTCAAAAGGGATTTAGGTAAGCGCTTGAGAGTGAGAAAATTGCAGGGTTACGGGAAAGCTGGGAGCTGGATTAGATCTGTAGAGTATGGATTCAATGGGCAGAATGGTCTCCTGCTGTGCTGTAACCATTCTATGATCCTATGAAGCAACTAAGGCCAATTATAATGCTTCTACCAAAACCTTGGTCAAGATGAGCCAGCTGGGCACATTCTGGAGAACCCCCTCTGGTTTGTATGTCTCAAGGATGTCTAGGGTATTGTATTTATCCCCTGAGTTATTAGGACCCCTATTGATGACTTTACAGAAATTTTAAGCCATGACACAAAAATCATAACCCAATGCAACTGTAGTGTGAAAATAATAGGAAAACTTACAGGCAAAGAGTTCAAAATCATAAGTTGTTAACAGAGGGGGAAAGCCATTCAGCCCATCTTAGTTATTCTAGTCCAAAAAACCATTGGCTGAATAATAAGGGAAGGGGGATGTATGGCTTGTCCCCCGACCCTGAAGCAAAGTTGGAGTGGAGTCAACATGCTCCATGCCACCCCACCCCCACAGCCATAAACCACTGCTTGCGGGCTAAGCGAGGGCCATGGGACTTCAGCCTCTCACTGGGGAGGAAGTTCCACCATCTCAAGCTGCCGGTCAATCCGATTAGCCAGTAGCTCCATCAGTCCTGGCAGCAGCACGAGCGTGTCAGTGGTCACTGCTGGGGCTGCAGGAGAAGAAGGCCTTTGGATCCCTGGAGCAATTAAGTCCAGGGCATTAGACAGGGAGGGTTTGGGCAGGCCAGGGAGGGATCTTTGGGGGATGAGGTGGGCTCAATGCTGCCAGGGTTGGGGGGCGGTGGTGGTGTAAGCAGGAAGATGGGTTTTGATCTTGGAGGGGGGGGGTGGGGGGGAGGCAGGGGGGGGGGGGGGGGGGGGTGTGCTGCATCCCAATGAGCAAAGGAAAGCTCCCGGAGGTCAACACCACTCTCCTTCCTTCCCGCCCTTTGAAGAACTTTGTTACAAAATCGGCCTGCCTGTTCCTGCCCGAATGCCCATGCCATACGATTTATGGTGTGGGCAGCGTATTACCATGGTCAATTGGCTTGATTTCAAGCTTAATTGATCCTTGATTACTTATTTGAATATGATGGACGGGCTGCTAATTTTGGTGCTTACCCACCACCCCACCCCCCCGTATTATGTATTATGGGGGTGAGCTTGGAACACACCCAGTGGGGACATGTAAAATACAGCCCCATATTGTTTCCCTAATTTAGCAACTAATCGCTTTTTGCACAATTCTCAGCCTATTGTCTATACTACTCTATCTGGAAATCGATTGCATGTATTCATTCATCCCTGTGTGAAGGAAAACTCCAGATACCTGCCCTAAATATGCCTTGAAGGCAAGATACAGGGCTAATCAGAAAGGCAAACTCCAACTTCTTCATTGCAGTCATGGCTGGGCACAATTGTGCCTGTAATCTGTCAATTTGTAATTCTTGAACACAAACTATTTGAAAAAGACAGTGCTCAGCCTGATCTGTTCTACAGGCTTGGGTCCCTCAAATTGGGTGGCCCACCAAGTCTGATTGATCAGGGTAGTCATCGGTCAAATTGATGCCAAATCCTACTGGTAGGTTGGTTGCTCTCTCCCTGCCCACCTTCACTGTGGTTAATCATGCAGTTTGCTGACCCACCTTCCAGTTCAAGAAATCAGCCTGAAATTAAGAACTTAACCTTCAGCCTGCTGAGGTTGGAAAAAGTCCATTTAAAGATATAGCTAAAGTTTACATGTCATGGACAAAGGGTGGAATAATAGGGGAGGAACAAAGCTGCGCACGTTACAGCACATTGTACTGTAATGGTATAATTCCAGCTTGTGACAACACACGGTACTATGGACAATAAATTCCTTCTCTATTTGGAGATGGTGGCTGTTCAGACTTTCGTTAATGCTCCAGATTGACAGATATTACAGGTTCCATCCTCTTCACAGCATGACTTGCACTGGAATTCAACTTCATGACTAACAGACTAAAGAATAAGAAGAACATTTGCCAAACCATATGAGTGTCCTTGATTCCAAACAGAACAAGAATCAAACTGTTCATAAGTCAGGGTGGTCTTGGCAATGCTCCAAATAAGACACGCTTTGCTACTATTGTCTTCACATTGGGAGCTATGGATCAGTGTTAACGTTATCAGTTTTTGTTGCCTTTGGGCATTGCGATTATTGTGCCAATAGTCTACCCCTAAATTTACACAAATACAGCTGATAATGATCAACCTATAGATTTATATTTTGGACAAGGTTATTAAGGGAATCATATGAGACTACAGAATGTGTTACAAAATGGTTAGCATCAAGTTAACATAAAATTAAAAATATATAATTTTTAGTTATTTGGTAGGACAGAACTTGAGTATTGCTCAAAAAGAGACATGTTGAAGCTTTTTGTCTTGGGCTCATCAGGACACTTTGCAAGAATACCAATATAAGGGGAAAACAACTGAATGTGAAGAGAGTGCTGATTGATTGGCAAGTGGACTCTGATTGGACAAGGAAGCCATGTCAAAAAGCAGAAGACTGATTAAACTAACAGTGGACACCAATATTATGTAAGCCTGTAGGATATTGTGGAATAAAGGCAGTATCTTAACAGTTGGCTTAAAACCGTAGAACAAGATGCTTGTATTATCGAATGCTCTAGCTGAGGGTGCATCACTACCCTTTACTTCCACACTAATTCACATGCTTATGCACCTCATGGTGTCCTGTTGTAGCCTGACATCCAACCACAATAGGTAGTTCCTGCTGTTTGAACCATTCAGTTATTTACGGTAAAATTTAAAACAACTTAGACTCTCCATCACCTGTGGGAGAAACAGAAGCTGCACTAGAAGCTGACTTAACAGAGACTGTACCTGTTTTGTCATTCAAATCATAATTTCACCAAAGAGCGTTGTGATGTTCCTCATAGCTAGAATAAGCTCTCCCTTTAGCCAATCGCCACAATGATGTTTCTGTGTAAACTTATGAAAACTGAAAACCTGCTTTTAAAGTGCAGGTAATAATATGGTACAAACAGTATGAGTTAGCTGTTAACAATATGCAAATGCACAACTTGTCTGCAATAATGAAATATAAGATAGAGACGAATTCATATTTCAGCTAACTAGCCCCTAGTTGACAGCTGTGACTGAGATCCTTTCCTTATGTGTGGTTCTGAACTCTTTTGTTGCCAATGGTACATTCCACTACACATTAGGCACAGCTCCTCTGCAAGATGACCAAAGACCCATAGACAACACATGACATAGCTTAAGCAACACTCGGGCTGTCAATAAAGATTGGAAATGATTTATCAATCAGTGCTACTTTGATAATTTATACTTGACATATTAAGCAAAAGGAAACTCTTAAATGCATTCAAAATGAATAATCAAAAGTTCCACAATGTATGTAACTCCTGCCTACGAATCAAATTCATTGTACCCAGCTATTTTTGTTTACAACTGAGGTTTCATATATTTACACCAGAGATTTAGTTTCCCTTCGATTTTGAGACATGAATATAAATGAGAGATTAACTTACCATCACTGTATTTTTTTTCTGGTCACAGTTGAAGTGCTCGCATTCCTAATCCCTTCCTCAGTGCTTGTTTTCTGGTAAACCTATGAATGCTTTTCATACAGTTCAGGGCAGCTGTGGTGAAAAGCAAGTGATTTCTGTTACTCTTTCTGTGCCATCTTACCAGACAAAAATCATTTCAAAGAAAGGTACTCGCCAGACCTCTTAGAAATCTTGTGCGAACCACGAGCAGGAACTGAAAAATTTCAGGGGGAGTCAGCGTCAGTAAGAGGTACTTAAATAGACTCCAGGAAAGCAGAAACCAAAAAGAGTTGACGAGACGGGGAAGCTAGTACACGCATTGCAATACTGTCAGTGTCGAGTATCACATGGATGAAACAAACAGGCTGGTCAGCTATTTTTATATTTGGGTGGTTATTTTGATGGGCTACATACTCTATCTTCTAGAATGAATGCCTGAGCTACAGCTAAAACATTGTGAAGTCCCTGAAAATCATAACAACAGCTTTCTGACCTGGACTTGCTTTATTTTTCAAATAACTTGTTTTTGCATACATTAAAAGGAACCGAGGCTAAGCAGCACATCATCCTTGGTTGATTCTCTGTCCCATAAATAAAAATGTTGCATCATCAGGTCAAAATAAGTGCGGTCATACCTTTGCCAGTAGAATAGTCATCTACTGGAGCAAGATTTGAAATTTCCAGTGCAGCTCATCAGTTTGTCACCTTGCTGTGAATTAGAGACCCAGGGTTAACACGGAGTGATTTTGTGCTCTGCTTTAATTCAGTAAATCCATTATTGTGTTATTATTGTTTATGATGGTGCTGGGCATTTAATATAAAGCTAGATAATTGATATCAAATAAACATTTTTAATCTTGGTGAGCTTTTTGGACCAAACACAACTCAGCATTTTAAGAGCTAAACTTCAAAGCAATCTCCTGTGTGTGCTGTGTCGGCATTTGGGAACATTTAGAGTAGCAGGGAACTCATGGGGAAGTTGTCTTTAAGTTTCAGACACTTACCTCTCAGCAAAGAAGGTCAGAAGACGTGCACAGGATATCTCAAATAAGAGAACAGCACACTTTCCAGTTCTCTGCTTAGTCTAGTAATCCCCCCTGCAGCCTTATATGTAGACAAGCAATACTATAATAGGCGATGGATACGGTGACTAAGTTCCCCAGGGCCCTTGGTATAGTGATCTCACAGTACAAGTTGATGGACAGTCACACATGCGTTGTAGGATTACGGGGTAGGGCGGGGGGAATGAAAGCGGTTGGACGTCAGTCAGTGATTCATGAACGAAAGCAGCTATTAACTTATCCACTCCTAGATCTCTGTGACAGAGTTATAATCACAGGCTGCTTCAGCTCCCAAATATCAATAGCAATTCCAAATTTTTTTTATTGAATGGCTGATAATATTGAGAATCAACGAGTTTCATTTAGACAGAAGCGTCTTTGGATAAGTGTCCCACGATGCTTCATTGTGGCACGAGGAAAACAAATGCTGAACCAAAGCAGAGACTAGGAGAGGTGAACGAAAGCTCAAAGAGGGGCATTTAAAAGAGAATGTTAAAGGTGGTGGGGGAGATGGAGAGACAGAGGAGTTTAGATAGAAATGACACTAAATGGAACTTAAATGTTTGAAGGCACAGTTGCTGTTGAGGGGCAAGAAGAGGAAGGGCATTAATGGGGGTAAGACAGAGCAAAGTGGAGCTTAGGTTGAAAGGAGCTCATATCAGTTAATATTAGTTGTTCCCTACTCATATGGATTGCATTACGGGGATGTATTTCTGTGAAGATTCTCCCACCTGCCCACCACAGATGCACAGTTTATGTGTCTTTTTCCAGCAGTTCTGCATATCTTCTGCCAGAATATGGTGGGTGAGTAGGAAAAACCCACAGAAATTCACCCCCTTGAGTAGAGAGGATTAAGAAGTAATCTAATTGAGGTGTTAAAGAGAAGTGAAGGATTTGGTAGGGTAGAGAGAGAGAAACCATTTCCTCTGGTAGGGGAGTACAGAACAATGGGACATCACCTTAAGATTGGAGCTGGGCCTTTCAGGGGTGATGATCAGGGAACCACTTCTCCTGACTTAGGATAATGGAAATCTGGAAGTCTTTCTCCACAAAAAACTCTTAAGGCTAGTGGGGGGTGCGGGTGGGTGGGCGGGTGGTGGTGGGGGGGGTGGGGGGGGAAGCAGAGCATCAATTGAAGAATTCAAAACTTAAATAACTAGATTTTTCATCTGTATGGACATCAAAGGATATTGAATCAAGGCAAGTAAATGGGGTCAAAATACCGATCAGCCATGATCGAGCTGAGTGGGGGAATAGGCTTGAGGGGCTGAATGGCCTACTCGTGTTTCCAAGTTTGGTTGATCCAAGCTGACTTCTCTTGCGACAGGTTTGAATGTTAAGAAACTCTTTATGGCTGTACACTTGAGTACACCAATGCATTGCAGAAATCATTGAGAATCACTCCAAATATTAAATTGGGATTAAATGTTTTTGACTACACTGAACACCTATGGAACAAATAGAAGGGAGGATTTTTAAAAAGCTGCGCTCCCAAGAACATAAACTGGGAAATAATGGAAAGCTTCTCTGTGATTTTACCTCCAATTTTCCAATGTGTGCCTCCTGGTAAGAAGGAGGGGTGCTCCTTGGCAAGAACACACTTTTGCATAACAAGCACTCCCCCTCCTCCAGGTACCATGTCCTGAGAGGGCCTTGGCAATCATGGACTTCAATTAGATTGGTCCACACCTTCATGAACATCAGGTCCTGAGTTGGGACTTGAACCCAGAGTTTCTTGCTCAGAGGTAGTGATGCTACCAATGCACCACAAGACACCATAATATTAAACAGTATGGTATTTAAATCAGATTCCAAAAACTCACTCACAGCATCAAGCCAGTTTCTCCCTTAGATCAAGTCGCATTGCCAGGAGGAGAAGGCTATGGATGGGGAATACAGCCATACAATAAAGGTGTGGAAAATATTGCCCTGATCTTGAAATCTCCAAGGCCTAAATTGAATTTCAAAAGTCGTACCATTCAACTCTGACCAATTGCAGGTGAGTCACCATCAGCCCAACAGCATGGAAACCATTTTTTGCTTTTCCCTTTCCCTTTTGGACTGAACACTTTTCGCATTGTTCTTTTCTAGTAGGCTGTCTACATCTCCAATTTGACCCCATCAGAAAGCAGGGAACCCATCCATCTGGGCTGAACTAAATCTTTTTCACTTATTCCATTAGTGCATCAAAGTACACATATGTAACTGCACTGTTTGTTGCTCCTCACCAGTTTTATTCACAACTTAACCTAGATAGAGTGCTATCAGGTTAATTTTCAGCCTTTCCACATACCTTTACCTTGCACTCAGATGCAAGTGCTCCTCCCTTATCACAGTACCATTGTAAGGTTATTAGGCTTGACATCAATCTTGGTAACAAATTATTGAGTTCAATGAAGTATTGATACATTCAGTGTCTTAAGCAATAGGCATACAGAGAAATAAACTATATGTTATCTGCTTTCACTCTGTATAGAGCTGTAGCCATCATCGATTCTTTCATTCTCCTCTCTCTTTCTGTCTATGAATTGTAAAAGAAAGCTTAAGTTATGAATAGGGGTTTAGTCACACACCCCCATCCCTTAAAAGGAGCTGTTTTTCAGTTTTCCTACCCGATCTATTGATCATTGTCCTGTTGGTTTGTGATTATAGGGTTACCTTCTTTTTTCTAGGAGACCATTGATCTCTTATTCATCATTCTCAGGGTAAGGGGGATTAGGATTGAGATGAGGAAAAATTCCTTCAATTAGAGGGTTTCAAATCATTGGAATTCTCAACCTTAGATGATACTTGTGAACTACGCCATGTGGTTCACTAAGGCTTTATGCAAACTTGTACTTAATAATAAAGGAGTTGCTGAAATTCTATAGAGAAGCTGGAAAAATGACCAAACTGTAGAAGGAGATGTATAATAGAACAAAGTTTTGAATGGAACTGTTACAATGGTTTCAGATGAAGACAGGAGTTCAGTGGAATTGTATTTATATCTCATTTCCTCAATATTATTCCAACCATATTATGAGCAAGATAATGGAAGTAAAGACACCCATAGCAGTAAAAAAAAACTGCACTATACAGATATCATTTTCATTACATCTTAGATGCTGTTATTACGATGACTTATGAGTTAGATGACAAAGTAGTGGGTGCTCAATATCAGTTTTCCAAGGATTGAGCACATACAAGGTAAGGCACAGAAACGTGAAGTAAGAAAAGTAAACCATGGTAATGGGAAGGAGGAAGTGACATTGTATCTACTAGGTTTTCTGTCTGATAAATGGAAAAGGTGCAATGCCATGGCTGAAAGATTTTGATGGATTATAGAAAGCACTCTGGATGAAAAGAGACATGTCTTTAGTTATTTTTAGGTTGAGTCTTCTGTATGGTGTCAAAACTAAGGCCATCGAGAGGGCAGAGAAGAGGCTGGATAATTTTGGATCCATTGTATTTGAAAGGCAGCTGAAAGAACAGAATGGCCAACAACAATGGATCTGTGTGCATGTATGGCGAGAAGGCTGTAATGTACAGGGCTTGCAAGTTGTGTGTTCATGAGACTTTGCTGTGTGTAATTGGCTGCCACGTTTCCTGCATTACAATGGACACTACACTTCAGAAATACTTCATTGGCTGTGAAGTGCTTTGGGGCATCCTGAAGTAGTGAAAGATGCTATATAAATGCAAGTCTTTTTGTGACTGAGGAGTAGCATTACTGGAAGGGAGAGTGGGCCAAACTGAGAAGACAAATACATGAGAAACCAATGCTGGGATGGTGGGATTAACTGAGTGAAAGAACGAATGGAAGAGTGACAGAGAGAGACAGCTGAGGGAACTTGAAGAGCCTAAGAACAAATCATATCATATCTGTGGTCAGCTGGTTATGACAACCAACTAACTGATTGGATCATATTCATGCTCATTCTTTTTTAAACTAAGCTCCACTCTTCTGTTTCAAGGTGATAATCTCCAGTTAATCCTGGTTTACCATGCCTGCATGAAGCTATCCAACACAAAATATATGTATAACTCATTAAATACATAGTCTTCTTCCACATCTTAAATATCTTTCCTCCTCTCTAAGTTCTCGCCGCTGCTTGGCACATGTTTCCTCCAGTAGAAAGAGGCAGACATTCTAAATTTACCACTACTGCTCCATAATTGTCCAACATGATATGTGGTTGTTGAAGATGGAACAGCTCTTTGTCATTATT
The DNA here is from genome assembly GCF_017639515.1 of Carcharodon carcharias. Taxonomy (NCBI): domain Eukaryota; kingdom Metazoa; phylum Chordata; class Chondrichthyes; order Lamniformes; family Lamnidae; genus Carcharodon; species Carcharodon carcharias. Next base: position 18,527,246 of record NC_054494.1, on the reverse strand, counting down.
CCTTCTCCTTAAAATTGAATAGGTCAGGAACCCAGCTCAGAATTGGTTAAGCTTAGCCATAAAAGATAAAAATGTCAGTCATTTTGGGCTTTGGATCAAGACCATAGTCAGACAATTTAGTACAGTAAAATAGATGCATTGCTTTCATTCTTTTACTGATACTAAAATAAAACAAACAATATTGATTTGTCTGTAATTTTTTATCTTCAGTTTTTTTTCCTTAAAAAAAGATTAACCCTTTAAGTAGTGAAAATCCAATTCAGTTTTCATACCCTGCTTTCTATTACCCTGCTGGTTAATCCACACCCTTGAGATTCCATGTACAAATGCAGCAAGACCTGGACAATATCCAGGCTTGGGCTGACAAGTGGCAAGTAACATTCGCACCATGCAAGTGCCAGGCAATGACTATCTCCAACAATCGAGAATCTAACCATTGCCCCTTGACATTCAACGGCATTGCCATCACTGAATCCCCCACCATCAACATCCTGGGGGTTACCATTAACCGAACTGGACTAGCCACTTAAATACTGTGGCTACAAGAGCAGGTCAGAGGCTAGGAATCCTGCAGCGAGTAACTCACCTCCTGACTCCCCAAAGCCTGTCCACCTTCTACAAGGCACAAGTCAGGAGTGTGATGGAATACTCTCCACTTGCCTGGATGAGTGTAGCTCCAGCAACACTTAAGAAGCTTGACACCGTCCAGTACAAAGCAGCCCGCTTGATTGGCACCACATCCACAAACATTCACTCCCCCCACCACCGACGCACAGTGGCAGCAGTGTGTACCATCTACAAGATGCACTGCAGGATTTCACCAAGGCTCCTTAGACAACACTTTCCAAACCCATGAGCACTACCATCTAGAAGGACAAGGACAGCAGACACATGGAAGTTCCCCTCCAAGCCACTCACCATCCTGACTTGGAAATATATCACCATTTCTGCACTGTTGCTGGGTAAAAATCCTGGGACTCCCTCCTTAACAGCACATGGACTGCAGCGGTTCAAGAAGGCAGCTCACCACTACCTTCTCAAGGGCAATTGAGGATGGGCAATAAATGCTGGCCCAGCCAATGAAGCCCATATTCCATGAATGAGTAAAAATAAAATCCTTACAGAACTCTCATTAGTCATGTGGAGGCCTTCAAAACTACCCTATATTGACTCACTGAGGTTGGAAACAGATCTAATGTATCTTTAAAAAGCTCTAATCGCTTAAAATGGACGATAACTTTCAACAAGGTAACAGAAGCAGCAATAGCCTCAGGAGGACCATCAGTTGGAAGGGTCCAGAGATTTTCCAATGCATCTGTGGAGATGCTGTTTGGCAGAAGTGAGGGCTGGTAGGGACTGCTCAATATGCACTCAGGGCTGGAGTTCCCAGAAGAGAGTGGTGTCGGCTGTCTGGATGGAGGTAGGTAGCATACATAGTCAGCTCACACTCCATTGACCCAAGAGCTACCACACAATACAGGAAGAGATTCAATGACATCACAAGGGTGCCTAAGGTCATTCAAGGCTCAGGTGCTGATGTACATTTTCCATCCCATACAGATTCACTCACCTCCTTACCTAACATATTCTTTCTCTCTCAGCATCTGAGTGGATTTGGGGTAGTAACCTCTAAGAATGCATTTACTCTGTTTAGCAACATAGAATAGTGACCACTTACAGTGGGTATATCTACAGTAAGCTCATGAATAGAGAAATAATATGCAAATAATTTTGTTGCTAAACTTATGAAGAGTAAATGTCTAACTAGAAACCGTCACTGTAATCCTATCAAGCCTTCATTACGTTCCAAAGGGTATTAATTGAATTAATGAAGATTTGGTCAGGGACCGGGGGGGATTTGTCAAAACAGCCCAAACATAGATTATTTATCATTAACATGTGTTTGTGTTCATGGGTTGTGAAGATTATTTAATATTATTCAAGTTGACTACCTCCATCACATAGGGTGGTTTTCAAAGCAGGACCAGGTTTTCAAAGGGTTTTTGAAACAACAGAAGCATCGGCAGCCCATGTGTTCCAATCTAACTCGCTTAGGTCAGCCCTGGGCCTTGACCTAATTGAATCTTCAATGAACAGACAATTACAATATTCAAAGCGCCTCCTTACTTTTTGTTCCCGAGTGAAAAGATTTTGGAAAGAGAATTTCAACCATGAACTGGGCTGAATAACATGTTTTGGTATTCTCCATGAGGAATATCCAAATACCGTCTGCAATTAGATTTGTGACTCAGTTAAAAGGCAGACTGACAAATACTTTCAAGAGCCACATGTAAGGGACACATCTGCCATGAGTTAATCAGCTTATAATTGGCAATGAATTAAGGAGACCTTCTAGCTACCATAATATGATATGTATATGTTACTTGGACCCTTATTTTGTTATTGCCTTTTCAATAAAAGCCTTACAAGTGACACTCACCTATCCAGAGAACATAAAATCTTGCCTAAGTGCTTCAATTGTAGTTGTTCACTGAGCCACCTCAGAGGTATTAGAACTGGTGCCTAAAAGCTTGGTCAGAGAGATAGGTTCTAAATAGCAGTTTGAAGGAGAGAGAGGGTTTAGGGAAGGAATTTCAGAGCTTGGGGCCTAGGCAGCTGAAAGCACAGCCATCAACTGAGGAGTGAAGGAAATCTGGGATGCACAAGGGGCCAGAATTGGAGAAGCGCAGAGACCTGAGGTGCTCAAAGGGCTGGAGGAGGTTACGGAAATAAGGAGGGCCAAAGCCATGGTGGGGTTTGGACATAAGAATGTGAATTTTAAAACTGAGGTGTTGCAGGGCCAGTAGTCAAAGGAGGTCAAAGAGCACAGGGGTAATGAGTGAGTGGAATTTGGTGTGAGTTAGGACATTGGCAGCAGAATGTTGCATGAGCTCAAGTTTATAAAGCTACGGGTTAGATACTGGTGCACCCATTCCTACACTTGCTTAATCATTCTTCCAGAACCTACAGCTTCCCTAATCAGTGAGGGTTGGTAAATTTAGTAGCTCTGACACGAGTTTGGGAACGAGACATCGATAATTGCACTGCAGTAGCACAGCAGCTCCTGACTAATGTTGAGCAAAAACTTGAACTGAAGGGAGGAGATTTCACCTCTGAGAGGTGCTATATAAATGCATTTTTTTCTATTTAAGTAATGAATTGGATGAATTGTACGACTGTCCAAAATTAGTTCCAATCTTATTATGGGCGCTGAAAACATGTTATGTAGCTGATGGATAGCTACTTACATCCTAAAGGGATTGTCATCACAGTCTCCCAGGACTAAAGTCTTGTTCCTGTTCTGTTTTGTGGTTTATGTTTAAATGACCTTGTGCAGGACTATAACAATACATGAGCGATACCATAGATCTTCACCACATAGTAATTTATTGGCCAAAAGCACAGAGCTTTAGCTCCATTCCTCAAAAGCTCACTGAATACCATCTTTAAAGAAAGAGGCTAAAAGTTGTTCATCGTTAACTGTACGTTCCATTAGATTGTTAACAAAGTTACACCTGCTATTGTTAGAATGAGGAGAAAAAGAATCAGGATAACAATACCAATGTTCACCTTTGAAATTCATATTCATCAGTTGAGTCCCAAACAGACCAGGGTCAGAATTTTTCCCTTGTCGGTCGGGCTCAGCGGGAGTGGGCGGGGACAACCAGGAACACAACCGCGGCCCGCCATCGGCTCCACCCCGCCATTTTACGCAGGTGGGCCAAGTAAGGCCCGCCCAGCGTAGGACACAGCTGCGGAATGAGCGAGAAGAGGCGGGCGGGGGGGGTCAATGTCCTCTGGGTCAAGCTGATTCGTATCCAGCCACGGCAGCCATTCGAAGGCTGCCTGCGAAGGACGTCGAGATCGTGGGGGACAGCGCTGCGGGTGGGAGGGCAGGTCGACGGGGCACTCGGCCCCGCGTTTCTCTGATGAGTGTCGTGCTCTGCCCTCCTGGAGGAGGTGGCAGCCAGAAGGGAAACACTTGTCCCCAGAGACAGGAGATGGCGCCCACGGTGAGCTCCCATGATGTGGTGAGGTACACATGGGTGCAGTGCCGCAAGCGCTTCAATGATCTCCTGTGATCAGGAAGGGTGAGTACCGTGTTAGCACAGGTCACTTTGCAGAGCAGTTATGATCTGCCCTTCTTCTCCTTGGACCTCAGAGGTCTTAGAGTTTGAGCGGCAAATATCAATGAGGCAGCATCTGGCCAAGGGGGTGAGCCCTGGCTGCTTGGAATGAGTGTCTTGCGGCTCCAGGGTTACGAATGGGCTGAGCTCTGCGAGGTGTTCCTCAGCTGGGGTTGGTCAGGCTGCAATGGTGCTGCAGGTACAGGATGGACTAATCAACGCTCCTCAGACCTTTCAGGAGAAGACAATGCTGAGAAGCTGTGGATTGGCAGAGGACCACCCCACCTACTAATCCTCACTTGGTATGAGCAGGAGACCCTGGAGCTGGAGATGCATCATGCCCCTGGGTCAACCAGCCACGGTGAGGTTGGGGTGCCACAGGGAGGTAAGAGTGCCGTCCACTGAGGTCAGAACGTCTATCATTGCAACCATTCCACTGTAGCCTCTATATTGATATGAGCCTCGAACATGGAATCCCCATTGATAATGGAAAGACGAGGGCACCCTGATCCGGGTGCCAGGCATCACAGTAACAGTGTAATGACTTCAACTAATGACGTGTCTTGCTCTTCCTTTCAGGCTGCCCATCGGGGTGAGGAGCCTGAAGGCCCAACCCTGACCCCAGAGGACAGCACCCATCACAACGCACCTGTGACACACCCTCTCTGCCAAGCAGGTGCCAGTGCAGATACCAATACCTCAGTGGGCTTTAGATCAGAGGCTGGTATCTCGGTGCACATTGGTGAGGGCACTTCACACTCGCTTGAAGTGCAGGCAGAGGCAGAGAGTGTGCAGGGGGCCGGCAGTCAGACGATTGCTGAGGAGCAGGAACATGCTCAGTCGGTGGCTGATGATGTGTCTCTGGAGTTGTCACTGAAGCAGCAGATGCTGGAAGTGCAGCAGCGTGTGCAGGAGGATCTGGCGGAGATCCATGAGGGAATGCGTGCCATGGTCTCCGATGTGAAGGAGTCATTGTGGAGTGTGAGCAATGCAATGACCCTCATGTCCAAGCGCACTGCCTCCTCCATGGAGAGAGTGGTGACTCTCATGGAGAGACTCTTCCATGAAATCAATCAGGGCTTCCTGGGGATGTGCTCGGAACTGCAAGCCCTCACAGCGGCATTGACCTCAGCTGGTCAGTGCCCATGTGGGAGATGGATGGGGCACCCAGTATCCCAGCTAGATGCCCATCCATCAATGATGAGCAGGGAGGTCCACAGTGACCTCACGTTGGCACATGAGCTGCTTGTTGTCTATGTGGGCTCCTCTCAGGGTGCTCCAGATGATGGCAGCAGCTCCTCTGCCCCTCTGCCAGTGACCGTGGCATCTGATAAGGCTGCGGTGACTGGTGAGATGCCAGCTGTGGAACTGGCCACTCTCTCCCAGGCGGGGCCCGCACAGGCTCCACTGGCCAGAGGACGACCGCCAAGGTCATCGAGGCCAACAGGACAGCAGAGTCAGCAGACTGGCTCCAATACCGGTGCCAGCGAGGGGGGTGGGCACCAAGACGTGACATCCGTAAACACAAACTTAAAGTACCTTAGTCAGAACATGGACTGATCAGAACATGGGTGATATTTGTTTCCCCCACTTTTGTGTTAATTGTTCAAAGGTGTGATGGATAAAACCTCTCAATTTCATTTGTATAATGTATGCCAGGCACCATATCATTAAATGTGTTTTTGTACAACAAGTCTCTGGGTGCTTCATTTGTTCTGCAGGTGCAGGGTAATCTGCATGGTGTTATGATTGACTAGTTTCTCATTAAACTTTATTGCAATGGCACATGGTGTATGTTGTTGGCCAAGCAAATGTTCCTGTCAGGAATTGAGCATGGAGCCTGCAGCATCCTGGGTATCCCTGCCTCCCTGGAGGTTGCCCGGGTTGGGGTGTTTATGCCCAGAGTATTCTCCTCACTATGCTCGTCTTTGGACTCAATACTGGACTCATCGTTTGTTGCCTGAGCAGCTGCGTCAAGATCTACTTCCTCCATTGTGTCCCCCCTTTCCAGCACCAGGTTGTGGAGAGTGCAGCGTGCAACCACTATCAGTGACACACGATCTGCGGGGTATTGGAGTGCGCCCCCTGAGTCGTCCAGGCATCGGAAGTGCATCTTGAGAAGACCTATGTTCTCTCTACCACCACCCTTGTGGAGACGTGGCTCCTGTTGTACCACTGCTCTGCCTCTGTTCTTCACAGAGGAGCATCATGAGCCACCTTCTGAGGGGATAGCCCTTGTCACCCAACAACCATCCATCCAGCCGGGCTGGAGCACTGAAGAGCCCCGGCACCTGGGAGTGTCTCAGAACGTAAGTGTCATGGGAGCTGCCTGGGTACCTTGCACAGACTTGTAGAATCAGCATCCTGTGATCACACACTATCTGCACATTCATGGAGTAGAAGCCCTTCCTGTTGACAAAGGCACTGGGCTCACCTGCTAGCGCCTTGATGGCCACATGTGTACAGTCTATAGCACCCTGGATGCAGAGGAAGCCAGCAATGGCCGCGAAGCCTCTGGCTCGCTCTGCCTGGCTGGCCTTGCCTGTGTGGTATTAAATGAAAATCAATGATGCCTGAACAGAATGTCTGTCACCAGTTTGACACAACTATGGACAGCTGATTGGGAGACTCCACAAAGATCCCCCATTGACCCTGCAAAGAGTCGGAGGCGTAGAAGTTGAGGGCCACCATTACATTCAGAGCCACTGGCATGGGGTGTCCAGTCAGAGCTGATCTCAGGCTCGATCCTCTGACAGATGGAGCTCACTGTCTCCCTTGAGAGGTGGAGCCTCCTTCAGCATTGTACCTATTGAGGTAGCTGCATCGCTGTCTGTAAACCTGGCAGCAGGATAGTGGTGTCTTCTGTGGCCCCTTCTGCCTTGGACTTCCTGTTGGCCCTGCACCCCTTGTGCCTGCGCTTCTCCTCCTGCAGGGTGCTCCTCTGGAGGCTGAATAGGGACACATGTCCTCCTCCACCTTCTGGCCCTCTCTTTCTCCTCAAGGGAGGTGCCTCCAGCGGAGACCACAATCCCCATTACCAGAGTAAGGGAGGGCTGTCTGATACCTGAAAGGTCCCAAGTGGTATGAATCCTCCGAAACACTGAGTCCTGAAATGAAGCCTCTTATTTCTGTCAAAGCAGCTCTGAAGCGAAATGAAGATGTCCTGTTCGCACAAGCAAACAGCAGCAAGTTTTAAGCTAAAGTACAAACTACTCACATCAATAGCCCACTCACTCCTCTTGTCCTGCTCGTGGATGAGGTTTTTGAAAATGTGGCCTACCCACCTGCTTATTTAGCCTTTGCGATTTTCAGGCCATAAACCCTGGGACAATTGGTGTCTCAAGGGCCTTAACTGGCCACTTAATTAATAGCGGACGTGCCTCCATCTTCAGTGCGTGCCCACCTAGTGAAATATTGCGAGGGTGCGGGTTGACGCTTTATTTCTCTTTCGGACCTGTCGGGCGCACACTCGCATGCCAACCTAAAAATTCTGCCCCAGAAGCTTTTAATGTTTTTTTAAATCAGGTAAGTGGGACAATCAGTGGGAAACTTATATAACCAAAATATCTTCCAATGAGTTTTCGTGAACTGCTCAGTTTTCAATAGGGTGAAATACTTTAAGGTCAGAATCATATGTTGTCTTTTTACACTTTGCAGAGGGTGCTATGTTATCATAGTAAGTCATGCAATGTGTCCCTTCAAGAGATCTATCCCTAATTTTCAGAGGCACTGCTGTTGACATGAAGCCTTCTTGATGCCAGGGCATTAAATGGGGCTCACTAGGTCATGCACCTAATTCCTTGCATGCGACATCATTTCAGGGCTGCAGATACCCGGGCTCCCATTCTGAATTACGTGAATTAAGATGAGGCTCCCCCCCCATCACCGCACCACCCAGCCCACCCCTCCAACCCCCAGCATTCAACCTCATGTGTTTTGGAATAATTTTCAAAGCAAGTTTGCAGCTGTTTCTACAGTCTTTGCTATTGAAGTGCAACTTTTTTTTGTGGGGTACATCTCTCTCCTTCTGCATTGACCATACCACATATTTTAATTTTCTTCTATTTTTTTCTGCATTTTTGCTAAAGCTTTCATTTAGCAAAGCCCACATTTGCTAAATTCTTGCCAATTACTTCTGCATTACAAGCTGCAGCGAACACGATTGCAAGACAGGAAATTCCTTTGGCTGTTCCCTTAGTTCTGTCTAGGTTGGGTGAGGAAGTGCAGTTCCTGAGGGCAATGACAGCTCACACAGCGTGCTCAAGTACCCAAGTACCCAAAGACCTGTGTTCAAAGGCTGTGTAACTGATTCTGGGTGTCTCAGTTGGCCCCTGCCATCTCTGATTCACTACAGGCAGACCACAAGAATGTTAAGCAATAGTTCCGTTGTCTGGACTGCTTAGACCTTAACATTCTAGTCAAAATCCCCAGCATCGTCATCACTGTCTGCTGTAGCTTTGCCATCCTAAAAGGCGTGGACAGCAGGTTTACGGGTTGTGAGCTCACAGGAAGAGGGCCAGGAAGAAGAACACAACATAGATATAATTATAAGACCATAAGGTGATAAAGTTAGGAGCAGGATTGGACCATTTGGCCCACAACCCTGCTCTGCCATTCAATAAGATCATGGCGGACCTGCTTGAGGCCTTGATTCCTCTTTCCTGCCTGGCCCCTTTAATCCTCAACTCCCTTGCTGATCAAAAATCTGCCTAGCTCAGCCATAACTATATTCATTGATCCAGGTTTCACTGCTCCGAGGGGAAGAGAATTCCAAACACTAACGGCCCCCTGAGAGAAGAAATTCCTCCTCATCTACATCTTAAATGGGAGACTCCTTATTTTTAAACTGTGCCCACTAGTTCTAGATTTCCCCATGAGAGGTAACATCTTTCATCAATCTTTGAGCCATGCATTCAACTTATTTACCCTACGTCAATTTGCTTGTGACTTGGGTAATAATTGAGGGATTATTATCTTTGTGATTCTGCTTTTTAATTTAGTCCTTTAGTTGCTCATGCACCCTTGTTAGAAACCCTTTCCTATTCCTTTCTATGTCATTAGTACCCAAGTGGACCATGAAAACTTGATCCTTCCCCTCCCATTCCAAGTTACTGTCCAGCCACAAGGAGATGTCTTTAACCTTGGCACCATGTAGGCAACAAAGTTTTTGGGACTCTCACTCTCAGCTGCAGAAAACTGTATCTATCATCTTAACTATATTGTACCCTACTGCCACTACATTCCTTTTAACTCCCTCTACTTGAACGGCCCCCTGCATCTTGATGCTGTGGTCAGTTTGTTCATCCTCCCTGTAGTCACTGCTCTCATCCACACAAGCTGCACAAACCTCAAACCTGTTGGACATTGCATGGACTGAGGTTCCTCAATTGCTACATTCCGGATTCCCATACCTGCCAAACCTGAAGTACCTAACCTAAGGGATATGACTGTCTCCTGGAGTGAAATGTCCAGGTAACTGTCCCCCTCCACAGTGTCCGAAGCTCAGACTCCAGCTCATGAACTCTGAGCCACAGTTCCTCAAGCTGCAGGTTTTTACTGCAGATGTGGTTGCCAAGGATCACTGAAATATCCACCAGCCCCACATTCTACAGCTGCAACACATCACCTCCCTGCCATCTTTATTTTGTTTCCATTTAACTAATCAGATTTCAAGTTTAGAATATCACTCAACAATTATCCATAGTTATATTATGAACATAAATAGTTGCCTATAAATTTAATATAATACTTATATAGTTCCCCAGTGCTGGTTTAAACTACTTCTCCAGTTTGGAGGGGAAAAAAGGTTAAAACTCACCAATCACCTACCTGTATCCTTAATTAATGCCTGCAGGTAAGTGGATACACAAGCAGGAAAATTGGGGTAAATTCTGTGTCCAAGAACCACTTTTCTTAACAGACACTTGCTGTCACTTTAAAAAAAAATCTGCTCATGGAATGGGGTCGTTACTGGCTGGGCCAGCATTTATTGCCCATCCCTAATTAACCTTGAGAACTGAATGGCTTGCTAGGCCACTTCATAGGGCATCTGAGAGTCAACCACATTGCTGTGGGTCTGGGATCAGGCCAGACCAAGTAAGGATGGCAGATTTCCTTCCCTAAAGGACATTAGTGAACCAGATGGGTTTTTACAGCAATTGCCAATGGTTCCATGGTCATCATTAGACTTTAATCAAATTCAAATTTTGCCATCTGCCTGGTGGGATTCAAACCCAGGTCCCCAGATCATTACCCTGGGTCTTTGGTTTACTAGCCCAGTGACAATACATCACCACCTCCCCACTTCAAAAGCAACATTCTCAAGATGTGGGCTTCACTGGCTAGGCCGGCATTTATTGCTCATTCCTAGTTATCCTGAGAAGTGATAACCTTCTTGAATAGCTGCAGTAGTGGCAGGGAATTCTGAAAAATTAAAGAATGCATCCACTAGCTCTTGGGCCATTAGGTCAGGTCTGAAAATGGACGACCTGCGTCCTAGAGTTTTAAAAGAGGTAACGGCCGAGATTGTGGGTGTATTAGCTTTTATCTTCCAAAGTTTCTTTGACTTGCAGAGTGCAAATGTAATCCTGCTATTCAGGAAAGGAGGGAGTGAGAAAATGGAAAATTATATACCAGTTCACCTGACACCAGTTGTAAGGAAAATGCTGGAACCTACTGTTGCATGGTAACAGGGCACTTAGAAAAGCATGAACTGATTAAGCAGAACCAAGATTTATGGAAAGGAAATCATGTTTGGCAAATCTTTTAATGGTTTTTGAGGTTGTAAACAGCAGAGCAGATAAGAGGAAACCAGTGGATGCAGTATATTTGGATTTTCAAAAACATGATCAAGACATTATTGTATAAAATTAGAGCTCATGGAAGTCGGGGTAATATATTTGCATGTGCTGAGAACTGGTCAATGGACAGGAAACACCATCTACTCCCTCAGGTACCATGCCCCAAGAGGGCACTAACAACCATAGACTTGTCCACTATTATGCTTGGTAAAGCATTGCAGTAGCTTGCTGTTGCCTTCTGCAGTATGGCTAACCAAGAGACTCTCCCACTCTTACCACCAGGCATATTGGATTTTCAGGCTGATAATGAACCTGTTTGGCTACATTATGAACACACCTTCTGTGGCCATTAAATCCTGAAGTGGGACTTGAACCTAGGGTTTCTAACTGCAAGGTAGAGACACTACCCACTGTGCCACAAGACCTCCCACAGGCAGAAAGCAGAAAGTAGGAATAAATGGGTCATTTTTTGGGTTGGCAGGAATGATTTTCACTAGAATTTTGAAGGTAACAAACTCAGAGAGAGTGAAAAACTGATAACTAAATGCTTAACAGGAAGCCACCAAACTACTGGGTAGATACAGCTTGAAAAAAAAGGCCAGCAAAGTGACTATGGTTTAAAAAAAAATCTGTTTAGCGATTAATGTTCTAAAAACTAAGCTTGTCACATTGTAATAGTGTTCTCTCTCCAGCGCATAACATGGGATGGTACCTCTAGGAATACATCTGGCCAGAGTTGGTCACCCTAGAAGTTGGAACACTGGAACTTTTGCCTTGGTAGATATTTTTGATCATCTTGTTACCAGCTCCTCCAGCATGTTGATAGCTCTGTAGAAGTGATAGATAGGATGTGATGGTAATGAAGTTACATGTTAAAGGAAATGCAGTTTTTTTTTTACACTATATGTAGGTAAACATACCGTTTATGATACTCAGAAATGGAGATAAGAAAAGTTTCTATGATATCTGGTTTTTACTGATTTGACTGATTTCAAGTAAAGTGCTATAAAGTCTTAGCTTGGAGAGCGAGGAAGAAGAAAAGTCATTCAAGATTCCTTTCTTCTTGATGCTGGTGATCGCTGCTGTGCAGCATTGTTCCTGACTGGGATGCCACCTGTAGTCAACTTCCATATGGAGAATAATTACTTGGCCAAAATAGATAGAATTTTCATTGCCAAGTGGTTGCCAGGAGACTTGACTGCTGTAAGAAACCCAGGAAAAACAATCAGAGAGACAATAAAACATAACTCTTTGCTCGTTTATCTCAGAAAGAAAAAGCTGAGAGACTCAGTCAAAAAGAATTCAATCGAGCAATGATGAGTCTATCTTCTCCTGTTCAGTAATGGGGCAGTTGTGCCCAGTTTGGGTGGAGGAGGTTAGACAGCCAGTGGCAGGAGTGTGGAATTGGGGCAGTTGGAGGCAGGAGCTCATGTGATGGTACCTCCAGAAACATGTCTGACCAGAGTTGGCCACTGGACTGCTGGAACTGGAGCTCATTGCCCTGCATAAGATCGAGGCGAACAGGAGAAAAAATGGGCAAGGGAATAGAATCTCCAAGAATGGGAACTAGATTTAGAAAGAGCTAATGAACTTTGACAGTGCTTGAGAGGAGACATATGGACTGGGAGTTATAGCTACAAAAGATAAAGGCGATTGAACATTTTGTTGAATAGGTGTGATCTCCCATGGTCACAAAGTCATGGCCACGTGAAATCTTCAGGGGAAATGGGGAAAAAGAATAGGGAATTTTGGAGCAGGGCACCATTTTTTGCATTCTATTCATAATTCCTGTGTTTACATTTATAATGGTACAGTCTATGCCACCTTGCCATGCTGCCATTACATGCCCGAGTTAGCTCAGTTAGTAGTGCTTTAACCTCGGAGTCATAATAGCCTAGATCTTCCAGGCTCTGGATGGCCGTACCCCAGAGTTACCTCGGAAGATGTGCTGGGAGACCCCTCAGAAGTCCCAATGAAAGGACTCGGCAGGAAATGTCCAGGAAGTTTCAACATCCGGTGGGCAATCACTGTGCATCAGGAACCCTCCAAAAAAGTCTTCAACTCTGAGTTAGAGTTAGAAGGGTTCTGATTACTTGACTGGATAGTTACCCAGGAAATGTCAGACAGTAAAAAGAAATATCTAACTCCTGGGTGACTATACAATTGACATGTCCCCCCACAACTCACTCCCAATCCTCCAACCCCTCTCCTACCCTTCAACTCTCCCTCGACCTCCAACTCTCCCCTAACCCTTTGAACCCCCAACCTTCTGACTGTCCCGATCCTCCAACTACCTCCCGTCCCTCTGACTTTCCCCCAACCTGACCTGACCTGGCCTCACCCACCCATCCTGCCACCTAGCACCCTACCCATGCTGCCACCCTACCCACCTTGCCACTCCAGCCACCATAGCACCCTATCCAGATGGCACCCTACCCACTTACCTCACTCACACTCATTCACTAGCACAGTGAAAAGCTATTAAATTGCCCAAAGCTTTTCTCTGTGTTAGTGAATGGAGCCTTACCAAAATACAGCAGTTAGCACCATAAAAAGGCAGCATTGTTTGGCTTCCCCTGACGTTCCTGCCCAGCGACGAAGGAATTCCAGAAGAGGCATGCTCCGCATTTCTGAAGCGGCCTGATTCAAAACTCTGGGTGAGAAACACAGAGCTTCTAAAAAAATAGAAGTGGGTTGGCAATCCATCGGTGTTTGGCACACTTCGGAAGATTCATCCCAAGGTTCTAGAATCAAGTCCAACTCCAGAGCTTGACCACAAAATCTATTGCTGTGCTGTTGGAGGCGCTGCCTTTTGACTGAGCTGTTTAAAACTTGGCCCCCTCTGCCTGCTTGGATACATGCAAACAAACCCATGGTGTAATTTTGAACAAGAGCAGAGGAGTTCTCCCTGGATTCCTGGTCAATACTTATCCCTCACTCAATATCACAGAAACGGTTTATCTGATCATTATCAGATTGCTGTTTGTGGGAGCTTGCTGTGTGCAAATTGGCTGCTGCGTTTGCTGCAATGACTACACTTCAAAAGTACTTCATTCACTATAAGGTGCTTTGAGACAGCCTGTAGTTGTGGAAAGTGCTAAATAAATACAAGCCTTTCCCACCACCAGTTCCAATGCAGTGCTTTCACTGCAGTGAGATTGCAATTACAGCTTACATCTCAGTTTTTATCATGTGTAGAAGAGGGATTTATAATGGAAAGAGCTGCCAAGTGTTACAGCAGAGAAAGACATTTTAGTTCATTCCTACCCCCTTCAATTTTGACAGTCTTTTTATGCAAGCCTTAGACTTGTGATGCAAAGCTGAATGGAGAGTTGGAGGACAGGCTAATTATGGCAATTTAAAAATAAAACTCTTTGAAGTCGGTTGACCCAGCTCCTATTGTCATTCCAAAATTTAGTTGTGCAACCTTTGGCTCAGCACCATTTGATTATCTTGTACGCCAGCTCTCAGGGGAATCAGCAGTACAGGGCTTGCAGTCAAAGATACATTTACTGAAGAAAGGTTGTCTAAAGACTGCACTTGCCATCATCATGTGGCTAAGACCTGGGGACATTATTACAAGGTTTTAGGGATGAACATTTGGATTGATCTAGACTTTAAATTCTGAATTGGGTTAGGAAGTCAGCTTCCCGGACCACTAGGGAAATCAGAGACAGATTAGCTTCCTTCCAGGGCCATCAGAGCAGTGGACGCCTCTGACTGAGATATTGTCCTCCCCCACCCTCCATGCCACATGGACCAAAGGAAGTGATTCTTTGAATTTACAACCTTAAACCACTAACAAAAGAAGCGATTGACCCATCAGACCATCGCCAATTATCACTGGATAATTGATTTGCATTGTAATTATTAATTCCTTTTTGAAAAAATGAACAAAACTCTGGGCAAGATTTCCTCTGCAGTTGTTGGCAGCAGGAGTCTGTGATGCCTCTGAAGTGAGTTACAAATCTACGTCCTCACAAGTGATTAAAACGCGTACAAGTGAAGCGCATGCGACACAAAGAAGATCTTTAGAACAGGAGGGAGGGAAGGGCTTGTATAGTGCCAGTTATTATATGAGATAACACTTTTCCTGATGCCATTTCAAGTAAGGTTGCAATAGGCGGGTGGAGCAGGGGGTGTTGTGGGTTGGATGAGGGGATGTGGCGACAGTATTAATGTCAGAAGTGTCTTCATTTTGGTCAGTTCAACATCATCAGCAGTGCTGTTAGTGTCAAGAGAAAGGTGATCTCCAACCCCCTGGCAAACCTTTCTGATGGTTTTATTGCCTTTGCTGGGAAGGAGGTGTAGGTATTTGCTGTTTCCTGCGTCTGCAACCTGGGCATGAAGTGCCCCTTTCAATTTCTTGCATGATTTTAAACAATTTCCTGCCTCTTGCAGTGTAATTTTGTTACAATAGGAAGGCAAAGCAACTACAGCAACCAATCTCAGCTTGGTCATACTCCGCATGGTTACTTTAGCTGCGCTGCTCACGGAATTACACTTTGGGTCACTGTAAACTTCAGTGCAAATAACACTTAACTCTCTTCATTTCCTCAGTATCACTTTCCCATTACTTCCCTGAACAATCGAACCATTTGTGAGAGTTAAAATGTTATCTGTAGAATAGTAAAATTACATGTAAGATACTAGGGGAGTAATTGGTGTGCATCGTGCCCGCTTTTCAGAATAGAATGGGCACAAAGCAATGGGTCAGTCTGTGCCCGATCTGTAGAACCCAAACTCCACAAGAATCACAATATCTTCCCCCACTTCCCCAACATAGCCCGCCCGCACCAACAATAATATTTCAGGCCTTAACTGAGGGCCACGACCAGTGAAGCAAGTGGCCCAAAAGTGAAGCCTTTGCTTGGGTGAGCTGTCTGTGAAGGCATTGTGGTATAAGGGTCTGGTGTATACAGGGTTAATGGGGGACTAGGTACATTATTGCCCACACAGTGATGTAAGAAGGCACATGACCCAGGGCTAGGGTCAGCTTGTGTTAATGTGTGGAAAACTATGAAGGCTTCTCTAACAGACACGTCCTGTGACCTGCATCATGACAACAGGCATGACCACAGAATGCTATAATCACAGCTTCAAAGCCACTTGCTGTACTTGAAGCACTTGGCGATGTTTGGACACTCAAATAAATCCCAGTTTTCCTCTCTTATTGAACTATGAGTCAGCATGTGTAAATTTTTAAAACTTTGGCCGGAATTTTCCATGCCTGCTGGCGCTGAGTGTGTTTGGGGGTGTGAGCGGACAATATGGCAAGGAGGCCAAAAATGGGTTCCATGGTGTCATGAAGCCAGTTTGCGATTGCCCGCTCAGCCTGTCGATGGTGGGGCCGCGTTTCCCAACATCAGACGTTGGGAACCTCGTTGTAATACATCTGCATATTATTATAAGGCCAGCCTGCTGGAATCATTCCACACACACACACACACACCCCGCCACCAGCCACACTGGATCATCTGGCCACATCGGCGGGGAAACACAAAAGTGCAGAACACGTCTTGGCAAGTGTGACGTGCAGAAGTCAGGGCTTACCCGCCAGGGCCTTGCTCACATCGCGGACATCCGAGGGGCAGAAAATGCTGGAGCCCGATGGCAGTGCCACACTGGAGGAACATCCATGGCAGGCTGGGTGGACTCTCATGGACATGGCTCTGCTGTGAAGCTGCTCACGGGAGTTGGGAAGTCACCGTTGAGGGTCTGCTCACAGGGTCTGGAGAGGGAGGCCCAGCTGTGTTTGGGAGAGGAAGATGTACTGGGGGGGGTGGGAGAGGGAGGCCTAGTTTTGACTGGGAAAGGAAGAGGTGTCGGGAGGGAGCAGGTGAGGTTTGGAGGGAGGGAAAGAAGGTGTTGGACGGTGAAGTTCTGGGGGGGATGTAGAGGGGAGGGTGTACGGGGAGGAGGGGGTAACAGGAGAGAAGATGGCAACTGGGGTGGTAGATGTAAGGGGGTGGAAGGTATAAGGGAAGGAGTTTGGAGTGGGAAGGAATGCAAAGAGGGGAGGGAGTCCAGGGAGAGGAAGGAGTGCAGAGAGGGGAAGGAGTAAAGGTGGAGGAAGGAATGCGGAGATGGGGTGAATCCAGGGGGGGAAGGAAGGAGTGTGGAAAGGGGAGGGAGTCCGGGGGGGAGAAGGAGTGCAGAGAGGGGAAGGAGTAAGGTTGGTGGAAGAAGTAAGGCTGCCTGAAGGAGGCAGGAAGGAGGAAGGACTGAGCTGGGGGGGATGTCTGGGGGGAGGTGGGTGTTACAAGGGGTGAAAGGGTTCTGGAGAAAAGGGGTTCCAAGGGAGGTAGGGGTTCCCGGGGGTGGGGGGGAAACAGATTTCAAGTGGGAAGGGGTTCCGGGGGGGGGTGAGGGGTCTGGAAGGGGGGGATGTTCAGGCGAATGTGCAAGGGAAGGCTCTGATGAGTCCATAATATCCTCCTGGGGAGTGAACTGAGGGTGGGTGCCCAAGAGGGAATGGAGACAGTGACCGAGGGCAGAGTGAGACGGTATGTTGGGAGGGCGAATGTCTGATGGTATCAGTAGAAGGGACGGTGAGGATGGTTGATGGGGACCCGGAGGCAAACACGGACCTGGGAGGTGGGAAGGAGAAGGTCAGAGAGTTGAATGTGGATGGATGTGGGATTTCCAGGAAGGAAGGGAACATGCATGTTCACCTGGACATCCCCGAAAGAAAAGGCTTGTGGCTGGTAGGCCAAGGAAGGGAGGTGGAAGGTGATGCTGAGGTGGGGAGGGGGGTGGTCAACTGTAATGGGGGAAAGGAAATGGATGGCTGGGGGAGGGGAAAGGATGGGGAAGTGAATGAAATACTGTATCACCACCATGCTGTCCAAATCGAAAGTGAAATGAGAGTTGTGGTGGGTGAGGTCAGGTGCTGCATGGGAGTGTGATCGGTGGGTTGGCGGAGATGCAGGTCAGCTCAGATGGACAACTGAAAGCAAACCCCAGCAGGCGGCATTGAAAATGCTCTGGACATTGAGGTGAGTGTAATGAGGAAGGAGTTGTGTGTGTGGGAGAATGCTTGCACGAGGCCCTGCCACATACAAACTTCTTCCTTCAGAATCACTCGCCGACCAGCTGCCCCCTCTGTGGTGACAGAGGATGAGGTTGAGGGGTCACAGGCGAAGGGGATTCGGAGGGAGAGGGCAGCCTCTGAGATTCCTGAGTGGATGATCCAGGGGTGTCCAGCTGCTGCTCCTCCTCTCTTCGGGTGCCTGAGGGCCCCAGCCTGATTCCTTGAGAGGAAGGAGCATTAAGGGAGGGAAGTTGAGGAGTCCCACTTTCTTCTTGCATTGCTACTGCAGGAACTCACCCACGGCTCCCGCGATATAGTGCAGGTCTGCACAAACCTCCATGTTCTGCCAGGCCAGAGTCTCCATGGCGTCAGCCATCCTTCTCATGGAGACCTCCATGTGCGCACATGTGGGCACCACTTCATCAGAGAGCAGGCGCACGCATTCCTTTGACTCTCATACGACTCTGTTGAGGGCTTCCAACAGCTTGATCTTCTCTGCTTTCTGCTGACTCTCCAGAATGAGTTGGGAGGCCAAACCCAGAGCTCGGCTGAACCTGCCTCCTCCTGCTGCGGACACATGCCCGTGCAGTAACCACCAGATTGTGAACCCGAGCCTGCTCTAGATCTATGTCCCGCTGAGGTGTGTGTGTCTGCGCTGGTGGAGGGTGTGGGTAAGCACTGTGACAGGTCTTCTAGACTGCTTATTTCCAGCTCTTCAGCGGAGGAGGCCTCCTCTTGGCTGGGGGTGAGGAAATGGAAGGAGCTGAGGGACTGGCTGGCTGAGGGTGTCAGTCGCTTGGCAGTAGAGATAAGTAGCGCATGGCAGCAGAGTCAAAAGCAGGAGAGAGAGCATTCACAGTTGTATTGAGAGGGATGATGTGGTGCAGGATCCCCACGAGGGTGTTTGCCGCTGACTTCACCGTCACCGCAGGCAGGATTCATGTCCTTACCAGTCAGCATGATGGAACACTCCTCAAAGTGAGTGAGGGGCCTAATGTGGGCCACTTCAACCCCGGTCTGGGACCTCTCCCTGTTGATGTAAGCCAGCTTCTCCTGCATGAAAACAGATGGAGAGAGTGTGAGCAGGACACATGGCACTGAGGGGAATGTTTGTGTGGTGAACGGAGCCTTGTACAGGATGAGGACGTGCGCTCGAGAGGATATGAGTCTGACGGAGATGTGAGGGTGTGTGTGAGAGTTAGTGGTGTTGTCCCTTGAGGTCTGAGATTCCTGTGGATGTGAGATAGGTTTGTGGGTGTGTAAGTTGAGTGTAATGAGGAGAGTGACTTACCCTGGTGGAACGGAGGTCATTCACGCTGTTGTGACATTGGGTGGCTGTCCTCTTTTGCAGGGCATTGGCACTGACCACCTCTGCCACTGCCTCCCAAACTGGACAGATAATGTTACTGCCCATCCTGCAGCCAGAGCAGGGGTACAGGACATCATGGCGGGCCTCCACCATGTCGAAAAGCTCAGAGCCATCCTGTCTGCTGTGCAGCAGTCCTGGGCTGGAAGCACTGAGAGGTGTGCGTGCGGCTGCACTTTAAATGTGGAGCCCGGTGTGGTGAAGAGACAGGGCTATGGCATGGCAGCTGAATGAGACCGTGCCCGCCATCGAAACGGTGTGTTTCCTGGGAATGCATAACCAATGGGTTTGGGATGATGGTGAAAAGCCGCCATTGCGGCTGACGGGTAAAACATCGCTTCACCGAGCTGCTAACGCATTTAGTGCAAATCTGGAATGATTCCACCCTTCGTCTCCATTTTAATTTTATAACACACTAATTTCCTAGATGGCTTGTTGTATCATTGAGATGTAGGGACCAGGAAGATTTCAAAGTTAGATTCCTATTCTAAATTATCTGATCTCAACTGGGACATGTCAGTTGATTTCAATTTGTCTGCCTCAGACTTGATCTTGGGATGGTCAAAGCTAACTTTTTAATGTTTGTTCTTAGGATGTGAGCATCGCTGGCATGGCCAGCATTTGTTGCCCATCCCTAATTGGCCTTGAGTAGGTGGTGGTGAGCTGCCTACAACTGAGTGACTTTGCCATTTCTGACTGCAATTAAGAATCAACTGCATTGTTGAGGGCCTGGAGTCATATGAAGGTCAGACCAGGTAAGGATGGCAGGTTTCTTCCCCTGAAGGACATTGGTGAACCAGATGGGTTTTTGTAACAACCTGGTAGGTTCATGATCGTTATTAGTGAGCCTAGCATTTAATCCAGATACTATTCTTGGTCTTGATATCCAGTACATTGTCCTCTTAAGAAAGTGTGCATCTATAGATATCAGGTGAAGACTGCAATATAGCTGGCCGCAATGTTATCCTAAAATGGTCTATAAGGAATGGCCGGTTGGATGAGGCAGCAGAGCATCAGGCCAAACCATGGAAACATATCCAGCTTGAGAGAGGGAGGAATAAAATTGGAAGGGGACAAAAAGCTTTTGAAAAGAACAATATTTCAGAATGGTACATGGTACACTGGGCGTGAGGGACTGAGAGATTGATAGTATGAGATAGAAGTGGAATTTGGCAGCAGATATTCTGGGACTAGAGCCTCAGGAAGTCAAGCTGACTTTATCATGCAGTGCATGCTCTGCAGGTTTAAACAACACGCAGGCTACTTGTGCGATTACTTAAGGGTCTACTTGGTACTTGGTAAGGTTTTCCTTTGTATTCTTCCACCAGGGAATTCTCACAAGAGGTGCAGAATGAGTGCAGTCGATAGTCATGTTAATTAAAAAAGAACAGATTTTCCTTAAATGAATCCTCAGAAGGCACGGAGATTAAGGTATGTGCAAGATTGTTCAGTCTTTAATTGTTCTTAGGAAAAAAGGAGTTAGCAAAGGAAATAGGTTGAGGTGGATACATTGGATCTACTGGTTGCAAACTCTTCAAGCTTGGTCACATTTGAGCTTAATGTACCGCTTAGAAATATTTAATTGTTCATTCAAAATTTTATATAAGTATGTCAGCCTATGAGCTTTACTTCAGTTCTGGAGACTATGCCAGCTTAGAGATGTGACTAAGTGGTATCATCGCTGGTAGACCATCCTGTTTATGGTTAGCCTTCTGGGAGAGAAACAATGAATGTCAACAGCAAAATACTCAGGCAAGCTTGATCCCACTTGTATATGAAGAAAGGTTTAGCCAGTCCAGTGAAAACATTAGAATGCTGAAGTCATTCTTTAGTAATCTCAGAGGACAAAAATTACTTGGCAACCTGTTGTCCTCTGATTACATTCATGAAAGATTACAGACCTCTGGAGAGATTTAGCAAGCAATTGTAACCTTTTAGTAACTATTTTGTCATTTTCCTGTATTTGCTAACAGTCATGTTTAAGAACCTACATCTAGGCGACATCAACAGAAAATGTTGATATTATTAGCACATTGTGTTTCTCAGACTGATTGTACAAGATGTCAGTCCTAGATTCTTCCATCATATTTACCTGCAAGGAATAACCTTAGTGAAAATAACTTACTTTTTGCTAATATACACTTTTACCCCAACCTCGATCAAGATAGCTTCAAATTGGACGGATGCAGAATGCACAAAAGAGGTTACAGACTAAAATCTGGAATTTCAGGTCATCTAAAGTAAAAGCATGAGGCAAATCGACATGAAGGAGCTAGACTGGTTAACATTTCAGATGAAAACATTCATTGTACGTGCAACATTTGGAGGCGTTTCTGAGGAACTGACAAAATACCAGCTTTTCCTTCTTTTCGAATGTGTCGGCATGCATAATTTTTAAAAACTCGTCTCCATTTTAATTTTATGCTAAATACAAGTAACATTTTAATTTTCTAGATGGCTTGGCGTGGGGCACTGAGAGGTGGGGACCAGGAAGGTTTCGATGCTTATTCTGAATTAACTGAGACACTCCGGTTGACGTCAGTTCGCCTTCATCAGGCTTGGTCCTGTTGTAGCCAAAACTAATCTGTATTCCTGATTCTGATCCCCAGTATGTGACATTCCCCGTAACGAAAGATGGCCTCAAAAACATTAGCCTCTTCCTCTTTCAAATGCTGACCTAACCACGATATTATTTCCAACATTTCTCATTTGTAATGCAGAAAATCTACAATTACAAGTGTTTAGGGAATATAGTTTGTCGGTAAACTAACAGTTTCTAACGTTTAAAGCTCACGCCAAATGCCAGCCTAGCATGAGTCGCTAGACAACTGGACACATGACGGTAACCTGTTAGGGAAGGGAGTTTGCCGTTTTTCAGTTATTTTTGACACATGTCACTACTCCCTGTCCTTTCATATTATGTCTTAACCATGTTCAAGCAGCTGGTATTTTTAACCATGTTCAATCGCTGTCAACACTCACAGTTTTGCATAATTACCATATTATGTGTTTCAGTCCAGTGAAGTTTTAAGAGGTAAAATAATTATATGATTAATCACCCTTCATCAACAAGTAATACACTACAATAATGTTAATATCGAGAAAACCTAGTACCACCTACAATATTTCTTCCATAAAACAGCTTCTTTATATCCTCACTACACTCCAATCAACCTAATACAATATTAATTTCAACATTACCCACCTCCTCCTCTCTCTCTCCCTCCCTCTCTCTCCACTTCTGACATCATTGGTATGCATGATGTAGCCTCGAGAAACAGTCATTGATGTTGAATGCATGTTTGTAACTGACCTGAAATGCTCAATGAAATTCCTCGATGTGATTCCTAACTGATCAAGCGTGACATCAGGAAAGCAGCCAAAAGGATTTCGCCGTTCGTTGTTCCTGCTTGCGAATACAAGAGCTAAATGTTTAATCGGCTGCAGCAGTTGACTGGGATTTGTTGCAGCAGATTAGCTATCCCATTATTACTTTGTGGTTCCTGTGATGCAGATAGCATTCAGCTACGTCAATCCTGTGGGAATCGAGCAAAAGACTGTTGTATCATTTGAAGAAAACAGGTTGTCAAGGAGTAGGGGGAGGGGGTCTAATTGGTATGCTATGGAGTCCTGGGCAATCTGTTAAGGGTTTCAGAGTCAACCCTATAGAAGCCTAAGTTCCGACTGTATTACATCAGAATAATGTTTTTTTCCTCCAAATTCCCGTTGTGAATTCATTACAGTAAAAGTGCAGTGATGCTAAAGGCTCCAGTTTGAAACTGACACCTGCTTAGACTGCAGACCTAAGTTATACTGCTGGCTCCATATTGCTCTCTGATCTGACGAGGTGAAGCTCTGCTGGCAAAATTGTGAAAATCCCGGCTCACTGACTTCCAAATGCCGATTACGTTTTTATGTTAATAAGGAGAAGCCAATGGAACAATGTCAGTTAGAGTCAGAGTGGTCTGAGTTGATGCTTAGGGAGTTAAACTGCCCCGGAAGTTCTTAAAAAGCACTTATCAGTCACAGATGTAATTAAGCCACTGTGAAACTGAGTTATCGTGAGACTTAATAGCTTCTGGTAGTCTTGCTGCACTTGTCTTACGTCGATATAGTGACATTGAATTTTCGTTTCTCTGGGCTCCAGTTCATTTTAATCCACCCACTCATTGACAGTGTTACGAACTGCATTGGTCGGTGACAGATATTATCAGTTTCATTGATCATTCCCACAAGCAGAACTCAGATGCTATACAAATAGGAGTTCACTCTTCTTGCCTAATATTTAACAAAATAATAGCACAGGACAATGAATGGATGTTATGATTTTTGCAGCTTCTGACATATGCACTCTCCAGCCATAAAGTAGCTCAATTGAAAAGCATTCTAGTAAAATGACTTACAAGTATAATCTAGCAAACTGGTTTAGGTTATGTGAAATCTATGAATGAACTGAAAACGGTTTTCATAGTAAGATTCAATGCATTCAGGTGCCTGTACTATAAAGTTCTAAAAACAAAGTCTTTGCTTTGGCATAATTGCTGATTCCAGTGTACACTTTGCCCAGAACTTTGAGAAGTGTATATCCCCATGTTTCTCCTCAAGCAGAAGGTAAAATCTATCATTTAATCAATAATTTGGAAGACCAGAGTTTCTTTCAAAAATCAAATTTATTTCAAAAATCAATTTTGCTTTAAAAAAAGACTTCCTTGATATATCCAAGAGTGATAATAATGATGTTTGATTAACACCATTGAAAATGACTTTACCTCAAAATATTTGCATTTTAAACCATAGTCACTACTCCAATATCCAGGAATAACCCAATTTAAAATAAAATAATGACTTTTAACAAATATGCAAAACTATTTTCTAGTTAGATTAACCAGTAATAGTAACCAGTTATTTAAAATGTTTAAAAATAAATATTCTAACCTTTGAAAGTGCACCAATTAGTGTCTTTGCTATCAAAAGATCCAGTTTAATCTTTAGAGCTTCCTCAGAGGCCTGTAAAAGAGTACAGTCTGTGGCAAATCCCATTGGTAATTAATTCCAGTATTCATGGATGGGGCTTGATTCTGGCCTGATGTTTCTAAAACTAACGCAAAAAGTTCATGGAAACTGGATCATGCACTTAATGAAATTTATGCTTCTGCAATCTTTTGCACTAACAATTCGATGAACTGCATCGTTAAAACCAATGCAAATCAGCAAAAATTCCAAACTGTAAGAAATGATGCTACCCTATTGGCATTCTAGCCAGAAACTCGCTTTTCAAGCTAGTTATCCTTAAGCCTCATCTCCTCTGTTGCAATCCATAGATGGCCATGCTAAGACATAGAGGGGTGATTTTCAAATGCTGGCTGACAACTTCCTGACTGAAAAACTAAGCAAGCAGCAGAGAAAAATGGGATGGGCACCTCTGACCCCAACTCATTTCTTTCACCCTTGAAACATATGACTTGCTTGATTCCATTCTCACTCTGATTTTTAAATGGGCACACAGCACTCCAGCCCAAAACTAAAAATGCCAACTACTCTGGTTTTAGTACCCCAGTTGCAACTTTCAATTACATATGGGAAGATCCATGTATGCTGGGCCATGTTGTGCCAGACATTACGTGGCCTAACCTTAAAGGGGCCTTTTTAAAAATTCCTTCACAGGATGTGGGCTTCGCTGTCTAGGCCAGCATTTATTACCCATCCCTAATTGCCCTTGAGAAGATGGTGCTGAGCTACCTCCCTGAACCACTGCAGTCCATGTGGTGTCAATACACCTACAGTGCTGTTAGGGAGGGAGTTCCAGGATTTTGACCCGGCGACAGTGAAGGAACGGCGATATATTTCCAAGTCAGGATGGTGAGTGGCTTGGAGGGGAAATTCCAGGTGCTGGTGTTCCCATGTGTCTGCTGCCCTTGCCCTTCTAGATGGTAGTGGTCATGTGTTTGGAAGGTGCTGTCTAAGGAGCCTTGATGAACTCCTGCTGGAGTCTGCTCCATAATATAGCTTGGAAAGTTTTGGGAGTCAGTTTTAGTAGGGCTCAGCAAGTAACAGCTCCTTTGGGCCCAAGACTATGACAGCAATTCAGCTGTGCTGGCTGGTTTTTGGCCCCTTTTGGTCTCAGCACTCTGCAACCAACCCCCCACCTCACAACCCCCAGTGCTGCCCCTCAATGTTGGTTGGTTTTGTATAGAAACTGGCTGATTTCTGGTCTTCCAAAACTGGCTCACCAGTTAAATTCAACCTGAAAATTGATAACATATGAGCACCGGAATGTGAACAGGAGTAGGCCATACAGCCCTTTGAGCCTACTCTGCCATTCAATTAGATCATGGCTGATCTTCTATGTCAATGCCATTTTCCCCACATGATCACCATATCTCTTGGTGACTTTACTATCGAGAAATCTATCAATCGCTGTCTTGAACATATTCAATGACTGAGGCTCGACAGCCCTCTTGGGTAGAAAATTCCTAAGATTCATCACTCTCTGAGTGAAGAAATTTCTCCTCATCACAGTCCTAAATGGCCAACCCCTTATTCTGAGACTGTGTCCCCTGGTTTTAGAGCCCTCCACCCCAAGCCAGGGGAAACATCCTTCCTGCAGCTACCCTGTTGAGCCCAGTAAGAATTTTGAATGTTTCAATGAGATCACCTTTCATTCTTCTAAACTCTAGAAAATACAGGCCCAGTCTCCTTAATCTCTCCTCAAAGGACAATTCTGCCATCCCAGGGATCAGCCTGGTGAACCTTTGTTGCTATTATTAGATGGTATAAAATTAGACAGTGAGATGATCATATGAATCTTTAATGTGCATTTACCAAATTCTCTTCTGCAATATTTATTGGAGGTGGGTAAATTAATGTCTCCATTAAAGAAGTGGAAACAAGAAATCTGTATGGATAGATTCAACATTCATACAATAAGGACACTCAGTTGTTTCTTGTCTCATTTTAATGGGAACGATACTTTCCTCCCAGATACGTTTTGGATCGAGGTGTTTTTGTTCCTCCACCAAAAAAGTTAATATTTCATTTTAAAGGCTTGACCTAATACCCCAGCCTCTGTTGGTAATGTTACGACCATAGTTTTGGTACCAAGAGATGATAAGATATCTCACATATGCTTCCCTCCCAACAGGTACAGAGAGAGAAAATTGCTCACCAACAGTGGAGCAGTGATGGATAACATCGACAGGTTAAAACTTAGAATCAATGATCAACTAATCTTCACCTCGATGGCATTCCTGAGGGAAGGAGGGCCTTCAGCAATGGGTTTGGGTGATCACCGTGGACACACTGTCAACTGCACATCCATTTTCTCTGTCCAGAAATGGACCTAATTTTCTCTAGAAGACATATTTGCTGTCCATTTCTGGAGTCTTTCCTTAGATAGTTAACCTTTCCAAAAGCCTGAAATCTTTTGTACAAATATAAGTTTGTCAGACTTTCTTTTGGATAAGTTTCAAATTTTCAGCATAACCATGGGACAGAATTTTCCCTCTGGCATGTGAGGATGGGTCCCGCACGTCCGTGAGTAAAATGACCCACAGTGACATCGGGCGAGCGTCCCGACATCACCGTGCGCCATCACAATATTTCGTTGGGCAGGTGCGCAACGGATATCATCGCGCACCCACCATTAATTAACGGGCCACTTAAGGCCCTTGACTCACTAATCGACACCGATTTTTCGGCGCCCGTATGATCTTCAGGTCGGCGCACGGGCACAATGGGCAGGCGGGTAGGAGACATTTGTATAAACCTCATCCATGGGCAAGATCAGAGAGTTCACTGGGG
Source organism: Carcharodon carcharias (assembly GCF_017639515.1). NCBI lineage: Eukaryota > Metazoa > Chordata > Chondrichthyes > Lamniformes > Lamnidae > Carcharodon > Carcharodon carcharias. Next base: position 18,500,120 of record NC_054494.1, on the reverse strand, counting down.
TCGCGAGTGCGCACTGTCATGTATTTATTTGTGAAAATTTTTGAAATTTGCCTGTGTGATCTGCAGTACTTTGGAATGCATTCCAGCTGCTTTGTCTGGACTCTTCACCCTCAGGTCAGCACTCCGCAGTGAGGAATCTTTTCTGGGGCCTGCAGGTTTCAGGAAACCTTCCCATAGTCTGGGAATGGGAGCTGAACTCTCCACTGGAGGCAGCTCCTCTGAGGAGGAGGGGAGGGATAGAAGTGGGAGGAGGCCAGAAGTGCACAATCAGCCTCCAGGGGAGCCACCTTTGGGAGGATAGAGCAGCCACAAGGGGCGCAGGGCCAAGAGGTGGACCAAGGCGGAAGGGGCTGCAGAAGATGCCACTATCCTGCTGCCAGGGTCTACAGGTGGCGAAGCAGCTACCTCAATATGTCTGAGGTGCAGTGCCGAAGGAGGCCCCGTCTCTCAAGGAAGACAGTCAACTATATCTGTCAGATGATTGGGCCTGAGATCTCCCCTAACTGTGTGGGTGGAGACCACATGCCAGTGGCTCCAAAGGTCACAGCTGCCCTCAACTTCTATGCCTCTGGCTCCTTCCAGGGTTCAGTGGGTGATCTTTGCAGTGTCTCCCAATCAGCTGTCCACACTTGTGCCAAGTAGGTTACAGACGCTCTGTTCAGATGGGCATTGACCTTCATCCACTTCTGTTGGGACCAGGCAAGCCAGACACAGTGAGCCAGAGGCTTCACGGCCATTGCTGGCTTCCTCCGCGTCCAGGGTGCTATAGACTGTACACATGTGGTCATCAAGGCACCAGCAGGTGAGCCCGGTGCCTTCATCAACAGGAAGGGCTTCCACTCCATGAACGTGCAGATAGTGTGTGACCACAGGATGCTGATTCTACAAGTCTGTGCAAGGTACCCAGGCATCTCCCATGATACCTACATCCTTAGACACTCCCAGGTGCCGGGGCTCTTCAGTGCTCCAGCCCGGCTGGATGGATGGCTGCTGGGTGACAAGGGCTATCCCCTCAGAAGGTGGCTCATGACACCTCTCCGCTATCCAAGAACAGAAGCTGAGCAGCGGTACAATAGGAGCTGCGGCACCACAAGGCCTGTGGGGGAGAGAGCCATTGGTCTTCTCAAGATGTGATTCTGATGCCTGGACTATTCAGGGGGCGCACTCCAGTACCCCCCAGATTGTGATAGTGGTTGCATACTGCGCTCTCCACAATCTTGCGCTGGAAAGGGGGGACGCAGTGGACGATGAAGTTGTCAATGCAGTGGCTGCAGCTGCACACAATGTGTCCAGCAGTGAGTCCGAGGATGAGTATGCACAGGGAAATGCTGAGGGTTAGACGCTGACCTGGGCATGCTGCAGGTAGGCAGGGACACCCAGGAGGCTTTGATCCAATGAACCTTCAGCTGGAACACCGCAGATGGACCTCCAGGACAAGCCTGGGCTGTTGGCTCGATACTCGACACCTAAGTGCAAAATCTGCCAGATTAGGAACAGTAACTAAGGGCCTTGTTAATAAAGCTGAATGTGTAACAAAGCACTCCTAACATTTTTGGAAACCATACACATGCAGAAGAAAAGAGGCACCCTCAGCCATGGTCTGAATTTAATATCACAGGCAAAGATACTTAATGAAACAAAATGACAAGGGTGTTCCAATTCAAAGCAAATCATAAAGACCTCATCTCGGGCCAACACAAAAGCACCAGTGAGAAACCCGTGGTGTGTCTAATGTGCCTTATGTTTACATTTCCGGGTGTTACGTCTTGGTGCTGCCCCATCGCTGGGAGTGGCATCTGAGCCAGCCTGCTGACTCTGCTGTCCTGTTGGCCTCGATGACCTTGGTGGTCATCCTCTGACACATGGAGCCTGTGCTGACCCCACCAGGGAGGGAGCTGCCAGTTCCACAGCTGGCATCTCCCCAGTCATTGCAGCCTCACCGGATGGTACCATCACTGGGAGAGGGGCGAAGGAGCTGCCGCCCTGAGAGGTGCCCGCAGAGACGCCAGGCAGCTGCTGCACCAACCTGAGGTTGCTTCGATCCTCCCTGCTCACCGTGGATGGGTGGGCACCGAGCTGGGAAACTTGATGCCCAGACCATCTCCCACGCTGGCACTGACCAACTGAGGTCAATGCCGACGTGAGGGCTTGCTGGTCTGATTGCATCCCCAGGAAGCACTGACGGGTCTCCTGGAGGAGCCTCTCCACGAGAGTCGCCCTCTCTCCACGGAGGACGCGTGGCGCTCGGATGTGTGGCTCATTGCTTCGGCATAGACTCCTCCACCACCAAGCCAAGCACAGCCTCATGTATCTCCCCCAGATGCTCCCGCACACCCGGCCGCATTTCCTGTCCCTGCTGCACCGACTGAGCATGTGCCTGGTCCCCTGCAGTCCTCCGACTGCTGGCACCATGGGCACTCTCTGTCTCTGCCAGCTCCTGCAGCGACTATGAAGTGCCCTCACCGCTGTGCCCTGGGACAGTAGCCAATGTTCTAATTCTCACCAAGGCGCTAGTATCAGCGCTGGTGCCTGCCTGGCAGAGATGGTGTGATGCTGGTGAGACTTCAGGCCCCTCAGGTGTAAGGGGGGGCATCTGCTGCTCCTCCTCCCGGCCCTGCTCCAATGATGCTGAAAGGAAGAACAAGGACATTGGATCAGTTAATGTGGAAACAATGTCAAAGTGCATCCCTGTCTCCCGGATCATTATGCGTTCATCCTTCCATAAGCAATGGTCAAGCCAGGTTATAAAATTAAACCAATTAACATTCAGCGCTGCTAGGGCTATTGGGAGAACAATGCTGACCTCATACTGGGCATAAATACCTGGCTATGGCATCCCAGCCTCACCGATGCCAGTGGACCTGGGCGCATGGCACCTCTCCAAATCCAGGGCCTCCTGCTCAAACTGGCTGAGAAAAGCTAACTGTGCCTGGCCGCTGCCAGTCCTCACCCGCTCTGCAGCGTTATGCACATTCTTCTCCTGAAAATGAGAGACGAGCATTGATTTGTGCAAATTGCACATGGACTCTCTTCACGCACGGCCCACCCCAACCAGAGTGGGACGTATCAGGGCTCCAGTGCCTCCTCACCCCGCTGCTGCCGAACACCCACACAAAGATGCTGGGCCTGCTCCCCCCCACCCCCCCTACTCCCCCTCACCCCCCCGCTGCCACCCCGCGCCCCCCGCCCCCCCGGACACATGCTGCCTACATCGCATTAGGCACTACATGGTATATCCTCCCATAGCAAGGAGGCACAAGCACACGGAGCGCAGAGGGCAGCAGATGGTTTGGTGCCACGCCACCTTGAAGCTCCCCTCCCAACATCCCATCACCCTGACTAGGACATGTCCTGCAGCTCAAGCACTGCGTCTAGGTGCCGCTCCTCCAGGCTGCCCCCAAAACAGTCATGTGGGACTCAGTGTAACACATGCTGCAGGCGCAGAGTCCATCTCTTCCTCACCCACTCAGGCTGACCTTGGCATTGGCAATATCTGCTGGCCCACCCAGCAAAGGACACACGCCATCAATGATTCACTGCAGTCACTGCACTCAGACTTAGTGGGGGTGGAGTAAGGAGGGTGCAGCTGGGGTGGGGGGTGGGGGGTGGTAAGCCAATCTGCTGGGTTAAATGACCAATGCCAACATGGTACTCACCCTGCCAGAGCACAACAGGTCATTGAAGCGCCTGTGACACTGGATCCAGGTGTGCTGCACCACGTCACAGCAGGAGCTCACCACCTCCGCCACCTCCTCCCAGGCACGTTTCATCATGTTGGGGGGGGGGGCCTCCTCCTCCCATCCTGGGTAACCAGCACCTCCCACCGTGCTGCCACCTCCTTGAGGAGGGCAGCAAGGCAGTCATCCAAAAAACGAGGGGCAGACTGGCCCCCCCTGCCCTACCCTCCGGCCTGGCCTGCCCCGATGGCCTACCCTCCAGCCTTGCATAATCTCCATTGCCCCTCTGCAGAGCCCTTTGCCCAGCCATTGCGAGCAGCCTTTACACAGGCCATCGAGTCGCCAATGGACCCAGCGGCCTGAGCTTACCCACCGCCGCCCGCCCACTCCCACTGTGCACGGGATTTGTGAAACACGCTGGGCGGGCCTTAATTGACCAGCCCGCGTAAAATGGCAGTGCGGACCCGACCGTGAGCGGCGATCGAGTCCGTGCTCACCCACGTCTGCTCCCGTTCCATGCCCCCGTCATCCAGAAAATTCTGCCCCATGCCCTGGGATTTGAAATAAAAACAGGAAATGAACCCTATTCAATTGTAAATAATTTCTCTTCATGATCTGGCAAACTTTAGCATGAGGTATCCTTATTTCCAATAAAAGCAAATCCTCATAACTTCAACAACTGGCAGAATTGAAGTTATCATGTCCTAAATGATAAAGGAATTGGATTGTCGATCCCTGCACTGGGTGAATGACCAGTTCCAGAAGTTAATGACCATTAACCAGGAGGCAGTGGTGGCTTAGTGGTAATATCACAGGACTAGTAATCCAGATATCCGATATAATGCTCTGGGAGCATGGGTTCAAACCACATCCTGCAGCTGGAATTTATGATGGGCTGAAGGGCCTTTTTCTGTGCTGTAGGCCTCTATAACCATTGCTTTACGCTAATGCCTCTTTTGTGCCTTTACACAGAATGAAAAGGTTGAGCACGTTAAAAAGGTTATTCATCGAGGCTGGAGGAGATACTTACTTCCAGATTCCAATGACAATCCACTAAAGGTGCACCAGCCAATAAGGAACTGTCTCATTTTTCTTTACACTGCCTCTGCTCCTGAACAGCAAGATGATGATAGGACTTTTGCGAATGACTGTGCAGTTCTGCACAAGCAAATGCTTTAGCCTCTCTGGGAGGAAATATGCTCCAATGTCAGCAATCGATGGATTTATCGAAAACTTTCAACTCCCTTTGAGGGAAGGCTCAAACCACTTCATAAAGTGAAGTTTAGACAGTCAATGATTCTAAGTTTGAGCCTTTCAACGTTACCCATCACTGTTCCACTGTGGTTGAGCAACTGGCTCTCTCTGTACCTGTTGGGAGAGAAGCATGACTAAGACATCTTACCATCTCTTGGCATTGTAATTATGGTCATAGCATTACCAACAGAGGTTGGGGTATTAAGTCAAGCCTTTAAAGTTAAATGTTAACTTTTTGGTAGAGGAACAAAAACACCTTGATCCAACAGGTATCTGGGAGAAAAGTACCATTCCCATTAAAATGGTACAAGAAACAGCTGAAAATTACTATGTGATCTTATTGTATGAATGTTGAATCTATCCATACAGAATTCTTGTTTCTATTTCTTTAATGGAGACATTAAATTACCCACCTCCATTAAATATTGCAGAAGAGAATTTGGTAAATGCACATTAAAGATTCATATGATCATCTCACCATCTAATTTTACACCATCTAATAATAACAATAGAGATGACGAAACCCTTAACTGCAAGTGGCCAATGTTGGATGGTGATGGACAGTCATTGCACATTGAACTCATCACATTAGAGAGGCCCAGTACAGTCCTCAGCAAGCATAAACTGGACAACCTTGGCTAACATTAGAGCCTCCAACCTATATCGAGTGATGTGATGGCACATCGTGAGAATGAGGGGAGTTCCAATTTCATCAGATGGAACTGGCAGGGAATAAACAAGGACTCATGCCTGACTTTAACACTTCACAAAATGCCCATCAACAGACCAGGGAATATTTGACTTGTGGCATGCAAAAAGCAGTAAGTCCCAGTACAAGAGCATAAACCCAGACTATAGCCTTGTGCAGCCCATGATTGTAATATTGTAGATGAGATCAGCGCTGTTAGTGTTGTGGTCTCTCGTGGTCTGCTGTCACCATATATATTGAACGTCTCGATGTAGACCTCAACAGATCTCTCTCTATGCTATCCATGCTAAGCATGATATTGAGAATGACCAGGCTTCTGGTTGAACACAATTACATGAAGTTTATTACTAGCAGGGACTACATACAGCTCTATTTAGGCCTTGATCTAGCCTGGGCCCTAACAGTTACATAGATTGGTTACTTGGCTATATGCCTGACTCATAAGGTATACATGAAGTTTCACTGATACAGAGTCACAGACAGTAGTGAACATCTGTAGCAGGTATCACAGGCAATAGTGAACATCTAACATGGAAACTGTACCTTTTGTCCTCCAGCCTTACATACAGGGATGGGATAGCGATGTCACTGTGCAGCTTCTTAAAGGTCCATGTCATTGTCTGCATTGTCATGCATACAATATCACAATAGTTACCAAGATCTTTTAAACCATCCATAGAGTTAGAGAATGAGGCCATTTGACTCATCATACCTGTGCTGACAGTTTGAAAGAACTATCCAATTAGCTCCACTCCCCTGCTCCTACCTCATAACACTGCAATCTTCTCTCGTGTTTCCAAAGATCATAGAGTGTTGTAGCACAACCTTAAATCATTTGCAAAAACAGAATTACCTGGAAAAACTCAGCAGGTCTGGCAGCATCGGCGAAGAAGAAAAGAGTTGACGTTTCGAGTCCTCACGACACTTCGACAGAACTTGAGTTCGAGTCCAAGAAAGAGTTGAAATATAAGCTGGTTTAAGGCGTGTGTGTGGGGGGCGGAGAGAGAGAGAGAGAGAGAGAGGTGGAGGGGGGGGTGTGGTTGTAGGGACAAACAAGCAGTGATAGAAGCAGATCATCAAAAGATGTCAACAACAATAGTACAAAAGAACACATAGGTGTTAAAGTTAAAGTTGGTGATATTATCTAAATGAATGTGCTAATTAAGAATGGATGGTAGGGCACTCAAGGTATAGCTCTAGTGGGGGTGGGGAGAGCGTAAAAGATGTAAAAAAATTTTTTTTTTATATAATGGAAATAGATGGGAAAAGGAAAATCTATATAATTTATTGGAAAAAAAAGAAAAGGAAGGGGGAAACAGAAAGGGGGTGGGGGTGGGGATGGGGGAGGGAGCTCACGACCTAAAGTTGTTGAATTCAATATTCAGTCCGGATGGCTGTAAAGTGCCTAGTCGGAAGATGAGGTGTTGTTCCTCCAGTTTGCGTTGGGCTTCACTGGAACAATGCAGCAAGCCAAGGACAGACATGTGGGCAAGAGAGCAAGGTGGAGTGTTAAAATGGCAAGCGACAGGGAGGTTTGGGTGGGTCATTCTTGCGGACAGACCGCAGGTGTTCTGCAAAGCGGTCGCCCAGTTTACATTTGGTCTCTCCAATGTAGAGGAGACCACATTGGGAGCAACGAATGCAGTAGACTAAGTTGGGGGAAATGCAAGTGAAATGCTGCTTCACTTGAAAGGAGTGTTTGGGTCCTTGGACGGTGAGGAGAGAGGAATTGAAGGGGCAGGTGTTGCATCTTTTGCGTGGGCATGGGGTAGTGCCATAGGAGGGGGTTGAGGAGTAGGGGGTGATGGAGGAGTGGACCAGGGTGTCTCTGAGGGAGCGATCCCTACGGAATGCCGATAGGGGGGGTGAAGGGAAGATGTGTTTGGTGGTGGCATCATGCTGGAGTTGGCGGAAATGGCGGAGGATGATCCTTTGAATGCGGAGGCTGGTGGGGTGATAAGTGAGGACAAGGGGGACCCTATCATGTTTCTGGGAGGGAGGAGAAGGCGTGAGGGCGGATGCGTGGGAGATGGGCCGGACACGGTTGAGGGCCCTGTCAACGACCGTGGGTGGAAAACCTCGGTTAAGGAAGAAGGAGGACATGTCAGAGGAACTGTTTTTGAAGGTAGCATCATCGGAACAGATGCGACGGAATCGAAGGAACTGAGAGAATGGGATGGAGTCCTTACAGGAAGTGGGGTGTGAGGAGCTGTAGTCGAGGTAGCTGTGGGAGTCGGTGGATTTGTATTGGATATTGGTGGACAGTCTATCACCAGAGATTGAGACAGAGAGGTCAAGGAAGGGAAGGGAAGTGTCAGAGATGGACCACGTGAAAATGATGGAGGGGTGGAGATTGGAAGCAAAATTAATACATTTTTCCAAGTCCCGACAAGAGAATGAAGCGGCACCGAAGTAATCATCGATGTACCAGAGAAAGAGTTGTGGAAGGGGGCCGGAGTAGGACTGGAACAAGGAATGTACCACATACCCCATAAAGAGACATGCATAGCTGGGACCCATGTGGGTACCCATAGCCACACCTTTTATTTGGAGGAAGTGAGAGGATCAAATCATTTGACCTGGCTGGACCAGTTATCTCCATGTGAGCCACCAGACAAATGCGAGGTAATGCATTTTGGAAGGTCTAATACAGGCAGGAATTATACAGTAAATGGCAGAACCGTTAAGTGCATCGACGGGCAGAGGGATCTGGTTGTACAGATCCACAGGTCACTGTAAAGTGGCAACGCAGGTGGATAAGGTAGTCAGGAAGGCATTTGGCATGCTTGCCTTCATTGGCAGGGGTATTGAGTATAAAAGCTGGGAAGTCATGCTGCAGCTGTAGAGAACCTTGGTTAGGCCACACTTGGAATATTGCGTGCAATTCTGGTCACCACATTACCAGAAGGATATGGAGGCATTGGAGAGGGTGCAGAGGAGGTTTACCAGGATGCTGCCTGGTCTGGAGGTTATTAGCTATGAGGAGAGGTTGGAGAAACTCAGATTGTTCTCGCTAGAGCGACGGAGTTTGAGGGGCGACTTGATAGAAGTTTACAAAATTATGAGTGGCATGGACAGAGTAGATACTCAGAAGCTTTTTCCAGGGTGGAAGAGTCAATTACTCGGGGACATAGATTTAAGGTGAGAGGAGAAAACTGTAAAGGTGATGCGCAGGGCAAGTTTTTTACACAGAGAGTAAACTCGCTGCCAGAGGAGGTGGTGGAAGCAGGTACGATAATGGTGTTTAAGAGGCAGCTTGACAAATACATGAATAGAATGGGAATAGAGGGATACGGACCCCGGAAGTGCAAAATGTTTTAGTTGACGGGCAATATGATCAGAGTAGGCTTGGAGGGCCGAAGGGCCTGTTCCTGTGCTGTACTTTTCTTTGTTCTTTGCTCTAGTCTCATTTCACTCCCTTGTTTGATCCCATACCTTTTTTTCTAAGTTCCCATTCCCATCGCACTGCTTTTTAATATTTGTTGATGGGATGTGAGTATCGCTGACAAGGCCATCGTCTATTGCACAATCCTAATTGCCCTTGAGAAGGTGGCGATTAGCTGCCTTCTTGAACTGCTGTGGGCCATCTGATGTAGGTATACCTACAGTGCTGTTAGGGAGTGAGTTCCAGGGTTTTGACCTGGCTGCATGGCCCTAATGGCTATTTCTGACTAGATTCAGACTCAGAGCTCAGCAATAATTTTTACTTGACCCTTGGAATGATGTACTTGAGATCAGGAGGTCAGTTACGTATTGACAAGGATGGGCAAGCCATTACAGAATAAGTCGTCCCACAGAATGCTGAATGCCAGATCAGTGTCACATAAATGTGGTTGTGACATTGAATTTTAGAGAAGTACAGAAGGATATATTCTGCGTAATAATCTCACCAACCACTAATTCTTATGCAACACCGAATATTCCTCACCGCAATGCTCAACAGCAGTAAACAAAAGCTGCATTGAATCCTTTCACATCCTCTGACTAGACGTTTCTCCTCTTAAATCAAAACACATTCTCACAAATTGTTGTGGGATCTTATCAGATGGTGCTACATTGAAATTATCATAGCTATCTCCATGGCAATGGGATTTCTTCAGTTTTAACACTTTTTCTCCTTGTTTAGAGTGCTACTTCAGTGCATATGACAGGAAGAACGTTGAGAAATACATTAAAGCCTCTAGTATAAAAAAATTATGAATTCCAGCAATGTTTGAGTGTAAAACTAATAAAAGGCCTATTTAGGGCTGATAATAGGTGGGTTGTCTTCGTACACAGCATGATGAGTGCTCTTGAATATTAAATATGCTAAGAGGATTAAACACAGTGGATATGCACAGAGGCCGGAACCTTCCATGGAGTAGCTGGATTGTCACTTTGCTCCTAGCTTCTTGCCTGAAAATGAAGCCGTACCTATCTTGCCCCACCTTCCACTCAGGACAGTTGGGAAAGTTGCGGTGCAAGGTCACTAGGCCTTGTGTCAAAGGCAGCTGAGTTGGAAGAAAATTAAGCTACGCCCCCTTTTTTTAACCATGCTAGCTGCCGTAAAGCAGGTAAGTTTAAAGGTCTAGTCACTTTGAGAAGCCAGCGAGGAGGTAAGTGTATAAGGTAAGAGGGCAGGATTGGGGGTTGGTGGGGTGGGTAGAGTGGTCGCTGGGTGTGAGGTCAGATAGTTGGGGGGATTCAGTGGGGTGGTGGTCAGTGTGGGCGTTGGGCAGCCATTGCAGTGGCGGGGGCATTGGGTTGTCAGCTGGGTCGGGCAGTCAGTGGAGGGGGGATTGGGTGGTCAGTGGGTGGGTCAGAGGAGGTGGTCAGTGGGGATGGTGACCAGTGGGTGGGGGGTGTGGTCAGTGGGGTGCTTAGGCGGTTAGTGAGGCACCAGATGGTCAGCGGGGTAATCATTGGGGGGCTCAGGTGGTCATTGGGGCAGCTAGCGAGGGTAGTCAGGTTAGGGTGTGTAGTCAGGGGGGTAGCTCCTCCATCTGCCAAGGTCCCCCTCACCCCCGCTTTGCAATTCCAGGCTGTGCAGCATGCAGGAAGCCAGGATAATCCAGGAGACCCTCTGGGGACTGGACTGGAATGTTCTGCCAGATCTGTCCAGGCATCGGAATCACACCTTTAGGATCCCTATATTGTGCTCCATCAATCCTCAGCTAGCGGCATGAGCCTCATTGTGCCTCCTCTTTCCAGTAGTCTGAGGCCTCCTAACGGGCATCATCAGCCACTTCCTTTGCGGGTACCCCTTGCTACCGAGAAGCCAGCCCTGGATCCTGGGTGGTCCCTCGAAGATGTCTGGTCTACTCAAGATGTATGAGCCCTGGACATTTCCTGGGTATCTGCCACAAACCTGCACGATAACCTTCTTGTGGTCACAGATCAGCTGTACACTGAGTGAGTGGAAGCCTTTCCTGTTTATGTATAGCAGTGCCTGTGGTCAGGAGCTTGTATAGCCACACGAGTGCAGTCAATGGCACCCTGCACCTATGGGAATCCGGAAATCTCAGCAAAGCCCAGTGCTCTAGTGACCTGGCTTGCTTGATCCCTGTCGAAGTTGACATAATTGTGGGCCTTGGCCAAAAGGGCGTCTGTGACCTCATGTATGCATTTGTGCATGGACGCCTGAGAGATCCCATGTAGTCCTGGAAGAGCCACTGGCATAGAGGTTCAGAGCGGCTGTTATCTTTGGAGCCATGGCAATGGATGACCTCCCAGTCCCCAGTGGCACCAATTCCTGAAGAATGTGGCAAATGTGAGTCACTGGATCCCTGGACATGGAGCTGTCGGTGACACTGGTTCTCACTCATCTGCAGATAAGACTTGGGAATTCTATAGACACCGGGTCTGGCGAGACGCCTACACACAATGTCTCTGTGAGCATCAGCCCCTGCGTCCAAAGGAGGCCCTGCTGGCCCTTGGTCTTGAGGGAGTAGCTCCCCCCTTTGGCGATCCAGGTGCCTCCATCTCAATCGTCTCCTTCTCTCCTGCTGGAAGCAATAACACAGGCAGCGCTAAATCCAGGATCCATCTTCCAGATGGTCTCCTCTCTGCAGCATCATTGAGGAATAGATGAGTATCAGCATTAGTCTCCAAAGGGTCCAAGGGGTCATTGTAATTCCTCTCATTTCACCCCATATATTTCAATATAAAAGTATCATCATACTCACATTGATAAGTATCACCAGGCTTACATTGTCCCGATCCTTCGAAAGATGATGTAGGCTCGGCAGAATGTGTCCTTGCTGAGATGAGGAAGGTGTCCCGGCATCAGACATCAGAAGGTGCTGCCTCTTTCAAGCGTCTCTCCAGCATCCCAGTCACAACGGCAGCCTACAAGAGCCAGGAGCTGTTGCATGGTCCTCAGTGGTCTCGTAGCTGTTTGCCTTCAATGTCACAAGGCTCCGCAACAAGATCCATCTCAAACAAAGGAACTATGCACCCTGTGTAACATCGATGGTGAAGCAGATAATTCACACTTGGGACAAGGCAGCCAATGACATTCTGCTGCTGTGAATCCACTTAGAAATGACTCAGTCAACTATGATGCATTTTCCAAATCACACTGACATCCAGCACTCTCAGTTAGGGATCCTGGGCTGCATTTATCCTCAGAGATATGGATGTGGACCACGTGAGCATGACAACGTCAAATACTTGCCTGCCAGACATTAAAATGGCTCTTCTTTAACACTGATATTGTGTCCTCATGGCCAGCCCTGAGTCCTTGCCAAGTCCACACTGTGCACACGCCATGAAGTCCTCAAGGGCATGCGTCATTGCTAATAAAAAGCACATTTCAGCTTCACTACATCCTCGCTCCTATCCCATTGCTCCCTCCACATTGTCTAAAACAACCATGTTGCTTCCAGAGCCTGCTCAAAGCCTCTATTGGCCACCAGGAAACACCATTTGGAATTAGCATCAGTGGCCTCAGCGAGTGCTCAGGTGAGGGGACACAGAGCGCTGCACCCCCTAGTTTGTCACAAGAGCCTTATCTCCCCAGGACACACAATGGCAGGGTGAGATATGTTCAAGGTTGGAAGATTGAGCTCTAGGGCAATGATGTGGCTGAGAGGGGCCGAGCTTGTCACCTTGAGGTGGCTAAGTGAGTTATTGTTGAGCTTAGCAGAAATACACCCTGAAAGTCGAAAACACAGTTGGCCGACATCAGCGCACACGAACTCTGAGTATGGACTCAAGCTCCACAGGCCAAGGACGGTGCCACTGGCCCACAGCTGGACACCCAAAGCAGGCTGGGGCCCTCCAGCTCTCGGCCCTCAAGAAGACGTTCACCAAGGTCATCACAGACAACAGGACATAGCAGTCAGCAGGCTGCCTCCATCTACGCTACCAATATCAGGGATGCACCAGGACATGGCGGTAGGATAAGAAAGTTAAAATGATTCAGGGAATCTACCGGGAAGAGAGTACACGGATTTGAACAAGATATGATGCCTCTCTGCGTGTGAACACATGTTTCCTTAGGCACTGCACCTTCACCTTTCCAGAATGCAGACGAGATAGGAGGACGCCTCTGCCTCAATCTTACTCAGCCAAGAATAAACATGACATGACCCTGCAAAGCATGTAAACGAGGTTCCTTCCACAAGCACAATTAACATTAAGGTTGAGACATCACTGATGCTGAGAATGATGTGCAAAAGGGACACACATTGTGGTGATATGGAAGCACACTACATAGATGAGAGGCCAAAGATAGAGATGTGTGTGATAAATGGGGCAAGGGGCTATGGTATCTCACCCGATTGACAGCAACACAGCTCATCATAAAATAGAGGCTTACAGAAGAGGAGATGTGAAATGGGTACATTTGTGTATATTATGTACATGTTGCGAACACCCATGCCACCGCTGTGCTCCTGAATCTTTTTAACTTTCTTAATCCTACCGCCATGTCCTGGTGCATCCCTGATATTGGTAGCGTAGATGGAGGCAGCCTGCTGACTGCTATATCCTGTTGTCTGTGATGACCTTGGTGAACGTCTTCTTGAGGGCCGAGAGCTGGAGGGCCCCAGCCTGCTTTGGGTGTCCAGCTGTGGGCCAGTGGCACCGTCCTTGGCCTGTGGAGCTCAAGCTGCTGGGGTCACAGGAAGAGAGGTTTGGGATCGGGCTGGACCTTCCTGCAGTCACCTGGCTGGATGGCCCTGGGGTTAGGGTTAGGGTTAGGGTTAGGGTTAGTGTTAGGGTTAGGGTTAGGGTTAGGGTTAGGGTCCTCCTCCCTGTGGGTGTCTGAGGGACCCTGGCTGACTCCTTGAGGAGAAGGGGCAGCTGGAGTGAGATCTAGGTGCTCTGCATCCTTCTCTCGTCTCGCCCACAGATGGATGCCACCAATGGCAACAGCAATGGGGTGCTGCTCCTACAGCAGTGCAGGACTGATGTCCTGGACCAAGGTCTCCATGGTGGCTGCCAAGCCACCAGTGTTGGCCTCGGTGCGTTGATGCCAGCGCTATCACCTCAGACTGAAGGCAGGCGCACTCCCCCATCGTACGTTGCAATCTGAGAAATGCAGCCGACATCCCTTCCTGATATCCCCTTGATTGTCACTGCAGCTCCAGCAACTGATTTAGGACCAAGTCCTGTGGCTCTTCATCTGACTCGGACTCCGCAGAATCGTGGCCTCCAGCTGTGCTCCAAGTGCCGGCGACCTCAGACGTCCCTGCCTCCGCCTGCTGTGGACCAGATGGTGCGCTGCACTCACCAGGTCATGACCCCCAAGCCTTCTCTGGAACTAAGTCCCACCGAGGTGGTTGTCTCCGCGATACTGGAGGGCGTGGGTGAGCGCTGTGATGGGTCTTCTATGGGTGTTCGCCTATGGTTCCTCATCTGATGTGTTGTCAGGGCTGGAGATGAGGCTTGTGGATGGCATCAAGCACTTTCCAGAGGTGTCAATGAGAGAAAGAAGTGATTATTAGTGCTTAGCAGGAGACTCTGCGTTATTTATTATGAGAGGAGTTGAACATAAAAGGATGTTGTGCTTTAGTTGTACAGGGTATTGGTGAGACCACATCTTGAATATTGTGTGCAGTTTTGGTCTCCCTATTTAAGGAAGGATGTGAATGTGTTGGAAGTGGTTCAGAGGAGGTTTACTAGATTGATACCTGGAATGAACAGGTTGTCTTATGAGGAAAGATTGGACAGACTGGGCTTGTTTCCACTGGAGTTTAGAAAAGTGAGGGGTGACTTGATTGAAGTATATAAGATCCTGAAAGGTATTGACAAGGTGGACATGGAAAGGATGTTTCCTCTTGTGGGTGAGTCCAGAATTAAGGAGCACTGTTTTAAAATTAGGAATTGCCCTTTTAGGACAGAGGTGTAGAGGATTTTTTTCCTCAGAGGGTTGTGCAATTTTGGAACTCACTGCCTCTGAAGGTGGTGGAGGTGGGGTTATTGAATATTTTTAAGGCAGAGGTAGATAGATTCTTGTTAGGCAAGGGAATGAAAGATTATCGGGGTTAGATGGGAATATGGACTTCGAAACACAAGAAGATCAGCCATGATCTTATTGAATGAAGGAGCAGGCTTGAGGGGCCGAATGGCCTACTCTTGCTCCTATTTCATATGGTCAAATGTATGTTCATACGATTCTAAAACAGGACAAAGCACTCACGGTTTGGTCATCTGAAAGATGAGCTGGTGCAGGATATTCACTTGGGTTTGTGCTGCCAACCTCACCATTGGCGCTGGCGCAGGCGATGTCCTCTCGATGGCTTCACTGTCGAACTCTGTGAGGACCTTGATGTTGGACACTCCACCCCTTGTGTGGGACCACTCCCTTTTATTACAAGCTGAAGCTTGTCCTGTATAAAGACAGACGGAGAGGGTGAGCAAGACACATGCTAGGGCAGATGATAAGGATGCCTAGCATGTGTGGGTGGTGAGGGGAGCCATGGACAGGATGAGGATGCGATCTCCAGAGTGGCTGAGCCCAGATGGAGATGCGAGGGTGTGTGTGAGAGAATGAATGGTATTGTCCCTTAATCTTGAGTAAGATGCCAGTGAATGTGTGATGGGCTTGTGTTGAGAATGATGAGCTGGTTGACTTACTCTGGCAGGACGGATGAGTTAATTCATCCTCTTCCTGCATTGGGTGACTGACGTCTCCTGGACCACGTTGGCAATGACAAACCGCTGCCACCACCTCCCAAGCCGGATAGGGCACCTTGCTGGACCTCAAGTGGCTGTCACGCAGCGGGCGCTCCAGTGAGGCATCACTGAATTGGGGACTGCCAAATTCCTGGGGTTCGGGGCTATGCCTTCAGCGGAGCAATCCTGGGCAGCTGACATTGTGAAGGCTGCGCGGGCCTGCACTTTAAATTTGGCGCCCGGAGTGAGGGGGCGGTGAGCTGACAGCAGGGCGGGCGAATCAGAGGCTTCCCGCCAGTGACCTGGCGTGTTTCCCGCATGCTCATAATTAATGGGGCGAGGGGCAAACGATGCGGCACGAGAACCCGCCATTGCGGCCAACGGGGGTAGAGCGCTGTTTTTCACACCCGCTCCTGCAGTTAGTGCAATGAGGGGGAAGGTCCTGCCCTATGTGTTTAGTCACGTTCTCAGAAACAGCAGCGGGGGTGAGAAACTTGTCATCATTGGATGCTGACATTGGAGATGTCCCAGTCTTTCAGGCTGAATTATAAATGGCTTCATCAGCTCAACTTTTCATTGCAATATTTAATCAGATGGATTTGAGAAATCTCCACTTTGGATCCCAAATAAAATCAGCATTTCTGCAAATGATGTAAAATAAAAAAAGTGAATATTTTTTAATGATATGTTTGTAAACATTGAAAATCCAATTATTGGACTGTCGGTGGTACTTAATGTTTGCTATTATCTTCCTACATGAGTTTGCTGTGTACTGGATACTAGCTTCATACTTTCAAACCCATGTTCTTTCTTAAAAGGAGTCTGGAAGAAAACTTGCAGAGTGAAACCATATGGGAACTCTGAAGCTTTCTCTTGAAAAAAATGGGGAAATTTGAGAATGAATCAGACTTGTTGCTTTCTCTATGTTATTTACTCTGTGTACTCCTTAGAACGAAACCATCTGTATTCTCAGTCAGCCAGCTCCAGCAAGCCGTGTGGATGGTGTGGTTTGTCAGCTGGGAGTGACTTTTGTAGACACTAGTCAGGGAGAGCTAGACAACAAAATGTTCTGAATGAAAAGGAAACACATTGAAAATGCTCAAAATTTGAAATAAGAACAGAGAATTCTGAAAGATTCTCTCTACCTCTACAACGGATGAAAGTTTCAATGTGGACCTTCTGAGGGTGTGCCTCTGACAATATTTTCAAACATTTTACTGTCCATGCTTTCTTTTTATATATTCTTTAATGAGACGGGCCAGGCCAGCATTTATTGCCCATCCCGAATTGCTCTTGAGGAGGTGGTGTTGAGCTGCCTTTTTGAACCGTTGCAGTCCACAGGCAGAATTTTGACCTCGATGGGCGGGCAGGCCCCACCAACTCGGAGGCGGGCGGACAGTCGACCGCCCCGCCGCCGAAACGGGGCCGGCCGCCATTTTGAGTGGGCCGGCCAATTAAGGCCCACCCAGCGGCCTACCCGACGGGGAGCGCTATGCCCTTCCTGTGTGGGGGGTGGGGAGGGAATCCCTTGTTGTCAAAGTGCGCTCTCTCACGCATGCGCACTGCTCCCTGAGACTAAGTGATGTCTCAGGGAGATTAATGACAGACTGAAAGACTTTAAAAATAGAAAAATAAAAATATTATTAACATGTCCCCCTCATGTGACAATGAGATGGGACATGTTAATAAACTTAACGTTACATTTATTAAAGTTTTTAAAAAGGAACATGAAACCTCATCCCGCCGGGGCTCCTGACCTACCCGCCAACCTTAAGGTTGGACGGGCAGGGCCTTTAATTACTTTGAGTGCCCTGTCAATGGCCTCAATTGGCCATTGACAGGTCGGCGGGTCAGCTGATTTCGCTGTCCACCCGCCTTCCTGAAAATTTAAAGGGACCAGGATGACGTCAGGGGGCTCCTCCCGACATCATCCCATGTCAGTTTCCTGTGGGCGAGCGCGTCAGTTTCCTGCCCCCAAATCGCCGACGGGAAATGTAGGTACACCCACAGTGCTGTTAGGGAGGGAGCTCCAGGATTTTGACCCAGCGACAGTGAAGGAAGGAACGGCGATATATTTCCAAGTCCGGATGGTGTGTGGCTTGGAGGGGAACTTGCAGGTGCCTTCAATTTTAAGGTTCTGTTATAATATAGGCCCTCGTCTGAGTGGTACAGAACTGGCAGGTTCGAATGATAGTGTAGGCTCTGAATTTCTATAACCACTTTACAGTGTAGTTGGCCCCTAAGGCTAAATAAAAGAACTTACATTTATATAACGCCTGTCACATCCTCAGGACTTCCAAAATCACATCAAGGCCAATGAACTACTTGAAGTTCTCACAATTCACTGACTGTGAAGTACTTTGGGATGTCCCAAGGTCATAAAAAGCACTAAGTAAATGCAAGTTCTTTTGAATGTTAATTAAATGCTAATGGCATTGAGAAACTGCCAGGGCTGATGACACTTTGCTAATATTTGAATGAAGGTTTGAAAACGTTTCCAGGCAGTTCAAGATATAGCATGACCTTTGGCACTTGAACTCCTAATAAGCAATCCTGGTAGGTAAAGTTTCACACCAGGCATCTACCTTATGCTGTGTTTAATCAAGGTATGGTTGCCTACACTGGTTGGGCATATTCCTGGGCTTTCAACCACACGATGGGCCTGTCCTTTTCCCTATCTCCAATATTTTTTATAAATTAATATAAATTAAACCTTACCTGAGGAGAGGGCCAGGAGCTTGCAGAGGACCAAGAAGAAATTAGGCACACCGGGGAAAGGTTAAATAGGCCCCAATAGGCTTGGGGCCTATTACGTACCTGAAGAGAGAAATGGGAGCTGGAGTAGGCCTGGACAGGCTGGAGTTTGAAAAAGTGAAAAAAAAATCAAACTGTGACATTGGAGGAAGACTGTGAGTTGATCGGCTGGTGAGTTTTGCTGCTGTGTTTCCCTTCCTTCAAAGTTAGTCTCAGCAGCTGGGAAATTACCAAAACTATTTTTTTAAAAACTAAGTGTTAAGTAAAGCATTCTATTCTCCTATATTTAAGCAACGTTGTCAGAAGGGAAGTGGGTCCATTTTTTAATTGTAAGGTTTTTTATTACTAGCAGGGTTCATTATCTAATAGATAAAGGAATGGCAGAGCAGCTCCAACCTCTTGAGCGCACATCTTGTGCAATGTGGGAACTCCAGGATGCTTCCTGTGTCCTTGGTTAGCATCAGTCATAGCAGCTCAAGCTCTGGGTTTTGGAGCCTGAGCAGCAGCTGATGTCACGGCAGTGTATCCTTGAGGTTTAAGGCTTCATGGATACTGTTATAGATGTGGTCATCCTGCAGGAAGTGAGGGAATGAGAAGACAAGAAGAAACAACCAAGTAACGCAGGAGTCCTTGGGTGCATCTCTCTCTCCAATCTATATTCAGTCCTGAATATTGATGAAAGTGATGGCCCATCTGGGGAGTGCAGTTAGAACAAAGTCCTTGGCACCACAATTGGCTCAGCTATACGTTGGGTGGGGCAGGGGGAAGGGGGGCACAAAGAAGACTGGAAGAATGATAGGGTATTTAATAGCTAGGGGAACAGACAGGTGTTTCTCCAGCTGCAGACATGAACCAAGGAAGTTGTTTCCCTGGTGCCAGGATCATGGGTGTCACTGAATGGCTGCAGAACACTCTGGGAGGTGAGGGGTGGGGACAGTGGCTGAACAGCCAATGGTTGTGATCTACATCAGTATCATCAACGTAGGCAGAAAGATGGATGTGGTCTTGTGGTAAGGATTTGGGGTGCCAGGTAGAAAATTAGCAAGCAGCTCCTCAAAAGTAGCAATTTCCAGATTACTCTCAGTGCCATGTACAAGTGAGTATAGAAATAGGAGGGTAAAGCAGATGAATGCTTGGCTGGAAAGATGGTGTAGGTGGGGGGGGGGCTTTAGATTTGTGTTACATTGGGACAAGTTCTAGGGGAGATGGGGCCTGTACAAGCCGGATAGGTTGCACCTAAACTGAGCCAGAACCAATTTCCTTGCGGGGCTATTGGATCGGGTTTAAACTAAATTGGCGGGGGTATGGTAAGCAGGAGGTAATATTAGAGAGGAACACCAAGGAGCACAAAATATTGGGAGAGACAGGTAGCATGAGAGTAGGAAATAGTAAGATATCATTTTGGGTTCAGAGTAGGGGAATATCATGAAGGGTCTGGGCAGAGTAGATAGGGAGATATTGTTCCCATTGATGGAAGGATTGAGAACCAGAGGGCACAGATTTAAGATAAATGTCAAAAGAAACAATGGCAACATGAGGAAAACATTTTTCATGCTGTGGTTAATTAGGATGGAATGGAGTGATTCGAATGGAAAACAGTTTCCAGTGGCGTTCCACAGGGTTCAGTGTGGGGGCCCATGCTGTTTGTTGTGTATATTAATGACTTGGACTGAAATGTTGGAGGCATGACCCGGGAAATTTGCAGATGACACTAAAATTGGCCGTGTAGCTGATAGTGAAGGGGGTAGGGGTTGACTCCACAATGATATCAATGGCTTGGTTGAGTGGGCGGAGAAATGACAAATGGAATTCACTCTCGAAAAGCGTGAGGTAATGGATTTGGGGAGGGCAAACAAAGCAAGGGAATACTCAATAAATGGGAAGTTATTGAGAGGGGCTAGGATCTGAAATGCACTGCCTGAGTGTGTGGTGGAGGCACGGTCAATTGAGGCATTCAAGAGGGAGTTAGATTATTATCTGAAAAGGAGGAATGTGCAGGGCCACAGGAAGGAGGAGGTGGAGTGACAGTGGGCTCTTTCAGACAGCCAGTACAGACACAATGGGTTGAATGGCTTCCTTCTGTTCTGTAACCATTGTCATTCTGTGGTTCAATGAGAGTAAACAATGAACACCCAATTATTTTTAACGCCCCTGTGATTTCTCTCCCAGACTTTGCTCACAATAGTTTCTAGAAGATTAATCTAATCCCTGAAGACTCCCGGTCAATCCTGGAGGGTTGGCAAGCTTGTTTCAAGGGCATAACCCATCTTGGGCCTCTGACGATATTGAGAAGCTGCCAACCTTTCTTTCAGTGATTTGTGAGGTAATTGACGTCCTGATCTGTTATACATCCCATTACACTCCACTTTACCCTGTTCGAACAGCTGTGCTCAGGCATCAAGCCCATTGGTACTGCCAAAAGGTCCATGGTGTCAATGGAATATTTATTGTCTGCATTTAATATTAATGTCTGAATTATGAAAAATAATGGAGTGTAATGTATTTGTGAGCCTGGGTAAGGTATAAACTTATAGATTTTAATGATCGCATATTAATAAATTGGTTAGCTAATACGGAGAGAATATTTTGCTTAAAAGTTCTTTCGTACTACACAGGAGCAGTCTCCTCAAAACATTAAAAGGGAGACTGGCTGGGAGTCACATCACCATTAAGATTTGCATCATTGTATTAAACATTCATAAACAAATGAGAACATCTGCCAATTTTTTTATTCATGATAGCAATGCTCCTTTAAGGGCAATTAGAGCCACGCAACTTGGGATGAAGGGAGGTGGTGGTGTAGTGATATTATCACTGGACTCTTAATCCAGAGACGCAGAGTAATTCTCTGGGGAATCCCACCATGGCAGATGGTAAAATTTGATCCCAATAAACATCTGGAATTAAAAGTCGGATGATGACCATCAAGTCATTGTTGATTGTTGTAAAAACCCATCTGGTTTGCTCATGTCCTTTAGGGAAGGAAATCTGCAATCCTTACCTGGTCTGGCCTACTTGTGACTCTAGATCCACAGCAATGTGGTTGACTCTTAAATGCCTTCTGAAGAAGGGCAATTAGGGATGGACAATAAATGCTGGCCTAGCCAGCGACGCCCACATCCCATGAATGAAAAAAAAAATTCAATTCAGGCTTAGGGACTGAATTTTTAAAAATTCATTCATGGGATATGGGTCTCACTGGCTCGGCCAGCGAAGGTTAGAAGGTTACCCTTCTACATGTAGGTGATGTAGATGTCAGGCTTTGAATTTAGAATTTTTTTGACAGCTTGTCTCCAGTCATTAGTTACCAGCAGAAGTAGAATCCTTGCAGTATTTTTAAGGCCAATTTTCAGCATGGTCTAAATGTAGCTCTCTGAAAACCAACAACTGGAGCTTATTAGAGAGAAGCTAACTCTTGGGCTCTCTTCAATCGACTAGAATGGGCCTATGTTCTCTGAAGTTTAAAAGAATAAGAGCTGATATTATTAAAATATATAAAATTATGCTTGACAGAGCAGTGCCGAGAGGTTGTTTTACCCTGACTGGAGAAACTAGCAACCTTGTGTCAGGATGAGGGGTAGTCCATCTAGGACTGAGATGAAGAAAAATTTCCTCACTTAAATATTTATGAATCCTTAGAATTAGAGGGCTATGGGTGCTCAGTCATTGAATATATTCAAGAGTCAAATTGATAATTTTTGGACAAGGAATCAAAGGATATGGGATTAGAGTGGAAGAGTGGAGTTGAGGTAGAAGGTCAACCATAATCTTATTGAATGGCAAAGTAGATTCAAGGGGTTGTACTCTTGTGCTCCTGTTTCTTATGTTCTGATGACTGTTGGGGTTTGGGATAATCTCAAGTAGGGATGACATAAAGGCAAATAATATGCATTAATAATAATTGCATTTTCTTCCAGTACTTGTAAAAATAGACATTACTTCCCTCACACCACATTGGAACAAAAGATTATTAGTCACAGGAGCGGGCCATTCAGCCCCTCAAGTAGATCATCGCTGATGTGTAGCTCAACTCCATTTACCTGTCTTAGCTCCATATTCTGAGACACACTTACCTAACAATAACCTACCTCAGTCTTGAAACTACAATTGTCCTCACATCCATAGCCACTGAAGAGAGAGAGTTCCAGATTTCTACTACCCTTTGTGTGTAAAAACTGCTTCTTGATTTAGTTGCTGAATGGCCTCATTTAATTTTAAGATTTATGCCCCCTTGCTCTTAAACATACAAGTAAGGATTTTATGCTTTAGTAATGCAGGGCATTGGTGAGACCACATCTCGAATATTGTGTGCAGTTTTGGTCTCCTTATTTAAGGAAGGATGTAAATGTGTTGGAGGCGGGTCAGAGGAGGTTTACTAGATTGACCTGCAATGAGTGTGTTGTCTTATCAGGAAGGGTTGGACAGACTGGGCTTGTTTCCACTGGAGTTTAGAAGAGTGAGGGGTGACTTGATTGAAGTAGACAAGATCCTGAACAGTATTGACAAGTTGGACGTGGAAAGGATGTTTCCTCTTATGGGTGAGTCCAAAAATAGGGGGCACGGTTTTAAAATTAGGGGTTGCCTTTTTTGGACAGAGATGAGGAGAAATGTTTTCTCTGAGGGGTGTGTGATTTTGGAACTCTCTGCCTCAGAAGGTGGTGAAGGCAGGGTCACTGAATATTTTTCAGGCGAGGTAGATAGATTCTTGTTAGGCAAACAAATCAAAGATTAGCGGGGGTAGATGGGAATGTGGAACTCGAAACACAAACATAGAAACATAGAAACTAGGAGCAGGAGTAGGCCATTCGGCCCTTCGAGCCTGCTCCACCATTCATTTTGATCACGGCTAATCATCCAACTCAATAGCCTGCTCCCACTTTCTCCCCATATCCTTTGATCCCTTTCATGCCGAGAGCTATATCTAACTCCTGTTTGAAAACAAACAATGTTTTGGCCTCAACTACTTTCTGTGGTAGCAAATTCCACAGGCTCATCACTCTCTGGGTTAAGAAAAGTCTCTTCATCTCAGCCCTAAATGGTCTACCCCGTATCCTCAGACTGTGACCCCTTGTTCTGGAATCCCCCACCATCGGGAACATCCTTCCTTCATCCACCCTGTCTAGTCCTGTTAGAATTTTATAGGTTTCTATGAGATCCCCCTTCATTCTTCTGAACTCCAGCAAATATAATCCTAACTGACTCAATCTCTCCTCATATGTCAGTCCCACCATCCCAGGAATCAGTGTGGTAAACTTTTGCTGCACTCCCTCTATAGCAAGAACACCCTTCCTCAGATAAGGAGACCAAAACTGCATTCAACATTCCAGGTGTGGTCTCACCAAGGCCCTGCATAATTTCAGCAAGACATCCCTGCTCGAATCCTCTGGCTATGAAGGCCAACATTCCATTTGCCTTCTTTACCGCCTGCTGCACCTACATGCTTACCTTCAGCGACTGGTGAACAAGGATACCCAGGTCTTGTTGCACATTCCCCTCTCTCAATTTATAGCCATTCAGATAATAATCTGCCTTCCTGTTTTTGCTACCAAAGTGGATAACCTCACATTTATCCACATTATGCTGCATCTGCCATGCATTTGCCCACTTACTCAGCTTGTCCAAATCACCCTGAAGCATCTCTGCATCCTCTTCACAGCTCACCCTCCCACCCAGCTTTGTGTCATCACCAAATCAGCCATGATCTTATTGAATGGCAGAGCAGACCCGAGGGGCCGAATGGCCTACTCCTGCTCCTATTTCGTACATCCATATGTACGTTTATATACTCTTGATACCCCAACCAGAGGAAATAGTTTCTCTGTGTCCATATGATCAAACCCTTTTAATACTTTGAACACCCCAAAATCTTCAATACATAGGGGAATGCAAGCTAGGTTTACACAACAACGCATACTATAACATCTCATGATTAAATTCAGCAAAAATATCAGAGTGAGCAGATGTGAACTGAATCAAATGCATTCAGATTGTCTGTTACTGCTGCAAGACACAGGTGTTTGCATTATTATTAAACTCTGGTGCACCATATAACGCCTTCAAGGTGTAACCACATGAAAGAAGCATCTCCATATCTGAAAAATAGTGCTCAAAATCTGTCATGACCCAATTCAGTCAGGAAGTGCTTTGAAATGTGATTTTCAAAGGTACTTTAAAGAATATTTCCTGATATATTGAAGAGCAGTAACTTGGTGCAGTTCAATTGATACAGCCAAAAATTGATCTATTACAGAAAAAGCCTATTTAATCAGTATCAAACTATCAACTGTGAATGACCCGATTTTAAATCAGTGAAAATCTTTGTTAAATTGTACAAAATTCTTGTAATATTGGGGTACATTATTCAGCTTTTTAGTAAATTGAAAAGACAAACTTTTAAATTTTTCCTGTTAACATTCTTGCACCTCAAAGAACCAGATTTTTTAAAAAGCCATTTTACTGTCTCCTCGATCCAAAGGCTTGTGAATGAGCACAATTAGTAGAAGCTTGTAATGGCGATTAATTCATTTAAGGACATGGCCCAAGGTTTGTGGATGGGGTCTGGTTCCAGCACAATGATTTTTTTAAGCTAACACAAAAGATCATAGATTTATGTTGAATGTAATCTGCATTTAAAATTCTGTTACCCTTTGTGCGCCGATCTTGGCTGAATTGCATCGATAAAGCAAACGCAAATGAAGCACCAATAAGTTGGGAACAAGGACAGAATAAGAAGAACAGAAAGCAGCACAAGAGTCGGCAGAGAGAAGCAAGTTGTGAGTGGATATTATGGGCGTGTTGGTATAACCTCAGATGTCAAAATAGAATCCACATGTACACAACTGAAAATGTGTAACAGGGGCCCTCACATACAGCCACCCCTTCCTCTCCCACACCACACATCTCAAATTCGGATGGAGCTCAGGTTGCCAACTCTCCGGGATTATTCTGGAATTTTCAGGAATTGAACCTTAATCTCCAGAGCGCTGCTGCCGGGAGGAGTATTTAACAGAGCGTTTGACAAAGTTCCTCCCGCCTGCCTCACCGCAGGATTCCCTAACTCCTGAGAAACTCTTGGAGCTCCAGGCACTTTTAACTCGGGGTTACAGTTGGAATGTAGGAGCCGGATTTAAACGTGTGAATTGGATGCCCTGCTTTTTCACAGGGGGACACTCGGATACTCCAACATCATAAAAATGCTCTGTGTCGTGTGTTGGGGATGTGTTTCCCATTTTTAACTCTTTGATCAGCACCACCGACTTAACCCACCACCCTCCCCCTGCCCGACACCTGACCCTCTCCGCCCATTGTGGAGGAATTAATATTGTGGCTAATGTACCAGTAGAAGCAGCATGAATATTCTCAGAGACAGGGCCAGCGGGATTATGAGCTTGTTGATAAAATGAGTCAGTGCAGGAACTTTACCTCAGCTTAACTTATTCTCAAATGCTGATGAATATCATGAGTTCATTAATTTGACCCATGAACCAAGAAGAGGAGATTGATTCAATAGCAAAGAACAGAAGAAGGGCAGATAGAGGGGAAATAAAACAGATGAGGGTAAAAGGTGAAGGAAACAATTTTTACAGAAGCAATGCATCCTTAAAAATTGTAATTCCACTGGGGACGAATATATGTATAGATATATATACATTAATACTGTAAAACAATTTAATTGCTATGGTAAATTACTAAGTATTAAATAATTTAAATTTGTTATACATATTTTAAAATGATTATACACAGCCCTGATATTGTACGTAAATACTTTGTAAATGTGGGCAGTTGAAGTTAATAAGTTACATTTAGTATAATGAATCGTGTACCTTGAGCTAATCAGTAGTAATAGGTATATTTAGGATTGCAATCTTCCTCAAACCATCTGATTATTATTGGAAGATTAAGAAAGAAAATTGAAAAGGAAACCTGTGCCAACACCTGCATCTTAAAGAAGAAAGCAGCTCAGGTAAAGATTGGGTATTAAAGGAAATAAAGGAGTCAGAGTGTGATGAAAAGGCCCATTCTAATTGTCCTTATGAGGCTGTCCTGCAAGTTTTCAATCACACTCTGTACAAGCCTGACAAAGCCAAATACATGTCCCAAAACCACTTTCCACACAGCCTGTGTCTATGGTAATTGATGATGGTGTTGAAGGGAGGATCAATGATGGACGTCTCAGTGGACACCTTATGCCCATTTTAAACATTGGACTTCTTCTGTGACTGGGGCATCCGCTTAATGGAGTAACATAGCACAACATCCTGCCCTTTGGCACTTTATGTCCTGCAAAGAGGCCTTTCAAATCAATGACTGTCTCCAGAAGAGAGTAATCCAGTTAATCAAGTCACTTCTTTACCCTTTTTAAATTTTCCCCCTTAAAATCTCAATGGTCTTGAATTTGTTGGAGTGGAGTAAGTCGCAATGAGGACTTGAATTGGACTCTTTTAATCACACTTCAGCTGCAATTATTTTTGCATTGTAATTGCTGCAAGTGTGAGTCATGTTTTTTTGGATTTTGCTGAGTGATGTCCTATCTCTTTAACCAATAACATTTCCGAATAGGCTAAGAAGCAGGATGATTGATGGAAAGCGAATTAGATACAGAAAGAGAAATAAAGAAAGGGAAGGAAAGGCTGGATTAAGTGAGAGAAAAAGTTAGAAAGGAGAAGTTAAAGAAATTTTCACGAATTTAAATATAAAAGCTGTAGGAACAATTTACCACCTTCAGGAATGAGACTTCACAGCTTTAATTGTTCCCTTTCTGAATTCCAGAGCATGGAGCCCAGGCAGTTGAAGACACAGCCTTCTGTTGGAGTGAGGGAAGAGACTAGAATTAGTGAAGACCAGAGATCTCGGAGGATTGAGGGCAGGAGGTGGGTTACAGAGATTGGGAGAGTGAAGCCATGGAGGCATTTGAACACAAGGAGGAGAAATTTAAATCTGAGGTGTTGCTGGACGGGGTGCCAACGGCCAGTGGGTTGGTCAAGGGTGACAGACGAGGGAGATTTAACATGACATGGTGTATTTGTTTACTCCAGTCGCTGCACAACACTTTGAGCATCTCCCTGTTCCAAGGCAGAATGATGACTCCACCTCAGAGCCACAAGGTGGCTGAGGAGTCCACACTAAGGCAGCAACGCTCACACTTTCTATAATTTGCGATAAAATTCAGCTTGGACAGGCAGGTGGACATATTATCACCGGCTTCTGAAATACCCGCAAACAAACAGGCACACGATCTTCCTCCAAATAAAAGGTGTGGCTATGGGTACCCGCATGGGCCCCAGCTATGCCTGTCTCTTCATGGGGTATGCGGAACATTCCTTGTTCCAGTCCTACTCCGGCCCCCTTCCACAACTCTTTCTCTGGTTCATCGATGATTACTTCGGTGTTGCTTCATTTTCTCGTCGGGACTTGGAAAAATTTATTAATTTTGCTTCCAATCTCCACCCCTCCATCATTTTCACATGGTCCATCTCTGACACTTCCCTTCCCTTCCTTGACCTCTCGGTCTCAATTTCTGGTGATAGACTGTCCACCAATATCCATTACAAACCCACCGACTCCCACAGCTACCTCGACTACAGCTCCTCACACCCCACTTCCTGTAAGGACTCCATCCCATTCTCTCAGTTCCTTTGCCTCCGTCGCAT
Organism: Carcharodon carcharias; assembly: GCF_017639515.1. Lineage (NCBI taxonomy): Eukaryota > Metazoa > Chordata > Chondrichthyes > Lamniformes > Lamnidae > Carcharodon > Carcharodon carcharias. The sequence goes on along the minus strand of NC_054494.1, from coordinate 18,471,975 downwards.
CTGTTCTGATGATGCTGCCTTCAAAAACAGTTCCTCTGACATGTCCTCCTTCTTCCTTAACCGAGGTTTTCCACCCACGGTCGTTGACAGGGCCCTCAACCGTGTTCGGCCCATCTTCCGCGCATCCACCCTCATACCTTCTCCTCCCTCCCAGAAACATGCTAGGGTCCCCCTTGTCCTCACTTATCACCCCACCAGCCTCCACATTCAAAGGATCATCCTCCGCCATTTCCGTCAACTCCAGCATGATGCCACCACCAAACACATCTTCCCTTCACCCCCCCTGTCGGCATTCCGTAGGGATCGCTCCCTCCGGGACACCCTGGTCCACTCCTCCATCATCCCCTACTCCTCAACCCCCACCTATGGCACCTCCCCATGCCCAAGCAAAAGATGTAACAGCTGCCCCTTCACTTCCACTCTCCTCACCGTCCAAGGGCCCAAACACTCCTTTCAAGTGAAGCAGCATTTCACTTGCATTTCCCCCAACTTAGTCTACTGCATTCGTTGCTCCCAATGCGGTCTCCTCTACATTGGAGAGACCAAACGTAAACTGGGTGACCGCTTTGCAGAACACCTGCGGTCTGTCCACAAGAATGACCCAAACCTCCCTGTCGCTTGCCATTTTAACACTCCACCCTGATCTCTTGCCCACATGTCTGTCCTTGGCCTGCTGCATTGTTCCAGTGAAGCCCAACACAAACTGGAGGAACAGCACCTCATCTTCTGACTAGGCACTTTACAGCCTTCCAGACTGAATATTGAATTCAACAACTTTAGGTCTTGAGCTCCCTCCTCCATCCCCACCCCCTTTCTGTTTCTTCCCCCTTCCTTTTGTTTTTTTTTTCAATAATTTATATAGATTTTTCTTTTCCCACCTATTTCCATTATTTTAAAATTTTTTATGCTCCCCCACCCCCACTAGAGCTATACCTGGAGTGCCCTACCATCCATTCTTAATTAGCACATTTGTTTAAATAATATCACCAACTTCAACACCTCTGTGTTCTTTTGTTCTTTTGTCTGTGACGTCTTTTGATGATCTGCTCCTATCCTAACACCCCCCCCCTCCACTTCTCCCCACCCACCCCCACCCCCACCACCTTAAACCAGCTTATATTCCCCTCTCCTTGTAAAGAAAGATCAGTTCTGTTGAAGGGTCATGAGGACTCGAAATGTCAACTCTTTTCTTCTCCGCCGATGCTGCCAGACCTGCTGAGTTTGTCCAAGTAATTCTGTTTTTGTACATGATCTTTCTCTAAGGTTATCCTTTAATTATATGTGAGTTCAGAAACACTTAAACAGTAATACTTAAAGAGTTGTTTGTGATGGAGGAGTTTATTATCTTTTTTAATAGTGAGTAATAACCCAAACTAGAGTTGGACAATTTGCATTCTATCTTTATGTACACATTCATACATGAGATCCAACATTATAAATCAAATATTATGAAAATGGAATTAATTAATCCTGATTCAGATCATGAGCAGAGCAGTACAGGTAACATAAATAAAAAATTAGGTGGTGAAAGCAAAAGGAGTTTGAGGTTGGGATGGGAATGAGGCCCTTTGCTGTGGGAAACCTTTTGTTACCCAGAAGGTTACTGGCGATGACTTAGATAAAGATCCCTCTCCAAAGCCCAAGATTCAATGTAACAGAAACAGAAAATGCTGGAAAAACTCAGCAGGTCTAACAGCAGTTGGGGAGAGAAAAACAGAGTTAACGTTTCAAGTCCATATGACTCTTCATCAGAGCCATATGGACTTATAACATTCACTCTGATTCTCTCTCCACAGATGTTGTTAGACCTGCTGAGTTTTCCAGTAGTTTCTGTTTTTGTTTCAGATTTCCAGCATCCACAGTATCTTGCTTTGAGCTTAAGATTCAATGTAAATTGTGTCAAAATATGTTACAATACAGCATGTTATGAAAGCCACACATAGCTCATCAGAGAGCGGGAGGCTGGGAACTCCAAATCCTGACAGGCCTCGGAGTTTCTGTGTATGTCCTAGATCAGGAGTGGGCTACACATGCACAATTCAGCATTTTTGAGTTCCTTCGGCCAGGTGCGCCTGTGCCTAAAGGAAAATGGTGTGAAAACCCAGGTCATGTGACCGGGAGCGGCATTCCATTGAAGACAAGCGTCCAGGCAGGGTTACTGGGAGAGGGGGGATCCCAAAGAGGGAGGGGACAGGGAGAGGTCCCAAAGGAAGAGTCCCAGACACAGGACTGGGACATCAACAGGTCCCAGTTCAGTTGAAAAGATCCCCTGGAAAACAGGCTAAGTTTTTCTCACTGGAGTTGTGTCAGGGCCCAGGTGTATAATGTGGAAGGGCTAGGATGAAAAGCTCTGCTGCTGACTACTGAACACTCTACTGCTCCCTTCAGGGTTTCCTGTTGTAGGTGACAGGAGGATGTAGAATACTTCCATTACATTGGCGTGAAAATGTAGAAATAAGCTACCCAATATATTTTTCCATCATGTGGCCTGTACATTATTGGCTTCTGGTGTTGGTATGGTGGTGAAAGTGTTGTCCAAGCCGGAGCTGGAAAGCTTGTCCAATCTATCGCAGGGCAGGTTCCCAAAGCCTGTTACACACATTACTCATCAATGAACCAGGAAAAATTCCCTAGTAAAGGCTGGGGAGTTGGATTAATCTTTACAGAGTGTACTAGCCCTGGTAAATCTGCTGAACTTGGGGGCTATCACTGTGGCCAGTGGAACTCTCAGCCTGTCGAAGAGGTAGCAGCAACTCCAATTTTGCATCGACCCAAACTGTGTACTGACACTTGGGTGTGAAGCCAGTCACATTGCAAGAGATGCGACCAAGTTTTCAAGCTGCATACCCCTGTCCCCTGGTGTGAAACAACATTTAAAAAGCCAGCATAGAATCATTGTTGTGGGGTGGGGTTGGGGTGGGGGGGGGGGGTGGGGGGGGGGGGGGGGGGGGGGGGGTGGCGCTGTTGGTTTTAACAGGGGTGGGTGTATGGATTTGGGAATAGCCAGAACGGGAGTTAAGTCATGGAAAATTACATGTTCATCGGGAACATGGTCCCAACTCAACATCATCTGGTTTTACCTCTAGTTGTGTTAGGCTGCATTCACGGAAGACCCATGGGAGAGGTGGGTCATCAATTTCAATATGTTAACCACTCAATTACAGTGATATTAACCTGGCTTGCAATTTAACTGTGGGCCCATGGGTTTCCCTAGCTTCCTAGGACTCATCGGTAAAGGCAAGAGGAAATAACAACAGCTGTTGGGGGCACTGAAGACATAACAGGGAAATATGCCTATCAACTATCCTGTAAAGGCACATCAGATTCATAATTCTAACCATGGACTGTATCCAGTTCTGAATCTTCTGGTATGCCCTTTTCTTTAGAAATGGATAAAACAAAAGATTGCTAAGATAGCTGTCAAGGACCAGATGACTTTTGCAATTTTTGGACGAACTACTTTAAACCTCTGGAAAGTTCCTAATTGAATGACTATGGGTGGAGTGCCAACCCCTTGACTGGACAACCAAGTTGAAAGCATTTGTGGAATTCATGCTTTGTATTATATGTGGACATACCCAAAACACAAGTTTAGACTTCCTGTCACCGAATTCGAAACTCAACAGAGAGCTGTGGAAACCAATTAATCATAAGCAGGTGTGAATAGTCACCATCCACCTTCCATTGTGCAGCAATATCTTTTAGATTCAATCATTCTGGACAATAGCAGTAGTGATCAAGTGATTAAAACTGTCTTTAGATAATGATTCTTGTTATCTCAAGAACCAGGGAAGAAACCAAGTCAGTCTGTGAATGAGTGCAGAAACAGCAGCAGCAGAAAAGGACAGCAACATCCATGCCTTTAAAACCTGGACACTGCAATATCTTAAAGTCTCACAGCCTGTTCCTTTCCAAGTCCATCAGTTCAAAAACTTAACCTCCTTGTAAGAAGAATATAAGTAACTAACTTTGTGACCTGTTGAACGATCTATCTCTGAGTGAATCCTGCAATAATCCTGATATATGACTCCGGCAATTTGACTCCACCTAGGCTACCCTTCAGGAGTGAAAACACCTTCTTCACTGGGCCTGCAATGTCTGCCCCTTTCCTAAGGTGAGCCAAACAGGTGAACTATGAACTGTTCCTTTCTTTGTAATTGGTAAAAGTGAACTTTCCTCTGAAACTGAACTTTTCTCAGGTTTGTGTGTGTGTTTGTGTGGGTGAGTGACATAGCATTAGAGTTTTGGGGTGAATGAACGAATAAATAATCTCTTTATTTAAACCCACAAAAGCTTGCTGCTAGTTATTCCATTGACCCCCAAACTCCAGGACCAAGAAAGATGCAAATCTCCTGTTTCAAAAACGCGCCTTCTCCAGAGAGGGAAAGGAATTGAGATTTCAGTTTTCTCTTATCCCTGTCCATAACACAGCTCACAATTTCTTTCTTATCTGTTTGTGACCACAGATAAGTAAGATGAACAGCAAGAGCAGCCACAAGCCGTTGCTGATAGATCTGCAACCACATGCTTCCTGATTTCTTAACACCTCCAAGCAGAAATATGGTTGGCTTCTCAGAAAAGAAATATCCACTTAAAACGTGGCTGATGGTATTCACAAGGAACCCAAGCAGGAATGTTACAACAAAAGTCATACGACAACCAGGCGTGTCAGCAGATGAGGCATCAACATGCAGAAGTTATGCTTCAGGTGCCTGGAAAGATCTAGAGACACCCTTCAGTATGCATCAGCTGTTACCTCCAGGGTGGTCATGGGTTGCTGTATGTTGCATATTTTACATCTTTCATCCAAGCAGAGATGACACTAGCTTCACAGGTTTCCCTTGCAATACTTCAAAATGTCTATTCTATGTTTCTAGCTCGAGTCCACATCCAGGCTTAACTAATCAAGAGCAGTGAACATTAATATTACACAGACCCACATAATCAAACACAGAACAAGTGAGCATTACAGCCTGCTCTGCACAACATTGTACAGCAGTAAATTTTGGACCTGCAGCAGGAACAAAGTGTAGAACACAGAGCCTCTTCAGAAAATTCCAAGGAGGAGGAGGATGAAAGGGAGGAATGCAACACATAGGGACATAAGAGGAGTAGGCCATTTGGCTCATCAAGCCTGCTCTGCCATTCAACTAGATCATGGCTGATCATCTACCTCAACACCACTTTCCCACACTATCTCCATATCCCTTGATATCAATAGTATCCAGAAATATATCAACCTGTGTCTTGAACATGCTCAGTGACTGAGCTTCCACAGACCCCTGGGATAGAGAATTCTAAAGATTCACCAGCCTCTGAGTGAAGAAATTCCTCTTCATCTCAGTATTAAATGGCCTGCCCCTATTCTGAGACTGTTGCCTAGTTCTAGACTCGCCAGCCAGGGGAAACATCCTATCTGCACCTACCCTGTCATGCTTTGTAGTCATTTTGAAAGTTTCAATGAGATTGCCTCTCATTCTTTTAAAATTTAGAGAATACAGGCCCTGTTTTTCAATCTCACCTTGTTATGACCAATGCAATTGGTAAAGCGGAGTTATTTAAAATTCACAGAGGAAAACTTTAAACAGCTGTCATAACCTATAATTTTAAATGTTATGTTTGAGGTTTGACTCTAAATTCAGGAGTCAGACCACCAGTTCTCGAGGCTTTACGTTAAGCTAATTGAAACATTTTATTAATTTACACTGGTTAAAATATATACACATGGCTACAAGTTACAACTATCATAACTTTTAACAAATTCCCAAACTAATCTCCATTAAGGCAGCAGCAACCCATAGACTTAACCAGACACCAGGCAAAGCATTTTCACCTGACAAACACAAAATGAGGTTCTTTTCACTGTGGAGCCAGCTGGAGGCTTGCTGCTGCCTTTTGATCTCACTTTGCCTCTGCTCTGCACACCCGAAAACTACTGAAGTTATACTACCACCACTGATTGAATTCAAATCTTCATTGTCTCACCAGTTTCTTTGAACTTTACCTTTTAACAATGAAACCCTATTCATTGCACCAAATGTTATTAGTAATATAAACATATTGCCTGGTAGCTGCTAGAAAGGTGTCAGGTTTTCACCCCACTCTTTGAATGCTCTATTCATAAACTGCAAATACACTCTACTTCTCTGTTTACATCTCAACCTAGTAAATATCAAAGCACCCAGGCTAGCTAGCTTTAATCCAATTAAGACACACCTGCAGACTAAACCTCTATTTTAAAATAAAAATATTTTCCAAGACATGATATACATTAATAGCTTCATGTCACTCCTCATAAGACAATCCCAACATCCCAGGAATCAGTCTGGTGAACTTCACAATGCTCCAGGTGTGGTCTCACCAATGCTCTTTACAATTGCAGCAAGACATCTTTACTCCTCTGCTCAAATCCCCCAGCAATGAAGGGCAACATACCGTTTGCCTTTCTAATTGCTTGCTGCACCTACCTACCAGTTTTTAGTGACCCATGAAAATGGTCACCTAGGTCCCCCTGGACATCAACACTTCCCAACCTCTCACTCTTTAAGAACTACTTTGCCTTTCTGTGTTTTCTACCAAAGTGGATAACTTCACACTTACTCCCATTATATTCTAACATGGTGAATGCATCAGCAGTGGTGCACATTGCCACCTGGGATGCCCCTGTTGCCTTCATTATTGTGCAGTTCACTTAGGTTCCACCAGTACAGCCATCTGATAACCACATGTAAAAGCCCTTCCCTTTCCACCGCCAGTGAGATTAACATAAGGTAGCCCCACAAACAACTGAGCTTCCTTTCCACATCCCACCATTGCTCATTGTCAACTATTGTCTTATCATGAAACAGAAGTGAAAAGGCCACTTGCCAGGCAGCAACTTAAAATGGGCGATGGGAAAGTGGCAGGAAGAAATGATATTTATGCGACCCAGAAATAAAATAGAAATGTGCCAATATAATGTGGTGTGACTAACCTGTGTATGTCTTTGTGCTCCTACAAATCTTGACTCTTCCTTTCCCTAGCACCTCTATATGGCACAACCCCTGTGCCTTCAGCAGGGGTAAAGGGTGGCTGCTCACTGTGTCCTTGGCCAAAGTCCTCTGAAAGTCTCAACAAAGACGACTCCACCTGCACATGTACATGCACAGGGGCAGACTTGGAATCGGGGCACGAGGTAGCAGTGTTTTGCGATGTTAAAATCCAGCTGATAGGACCTAACAGGAGGCAGTTCGGCCCATCGTATCAATGGGCCGATCAACGTGCCACCCAATTAGTCCCACGCCCCCACTCTTTCCCCTCCCCTCTAAACCTGCAACTTCTTTCCCTGTCAGGTGTTTATCCACTTGCCTTTTAAACATTACTATTGAATTGACTTCCTCCATCCTTTCGGGTAGTGGTTTGCACATCAGAACAAATCACTGCATTAAAAAGCTTTTTCCTCAAAAAAGAGAACCACTTACAACATTTTATAATCTTGTTTAATGTTTGGCACTTTACTTGATCCCAGCCTGGAATTTCCGCAATTTCTCCCGATCTCCCGCCAGAAGATGGGCAGAAACAGCGCAGAGAAGGCGCAAGTGGCCATTGCACCATTTTATTCGAGTCTCTCCCAAAATGCTACCTTGGTGGGTGGAGCACTGATACCAAGCACCAAACTGGAGGAGACAGCGCGTTGAGAAACAACAGTCGGCTTTCAAGAAATGTAAACACACGGATAACTTACTTGCCTGTCACAGTTACCAAATAATGGACTGACGCGTCCGTACTCCTGAATTGGTGCAGTTCTCCAGACCTTGCATTTCATTTCCCATGGACATCCCATAAGCCCAGCTCAAAGGACGGCAATTATCACTTAGTTTGCACTTTTAGATTTTGACTTATGCTTTGTGGTGCATTTTAACAAGTTTAATGGCGGCGAAAACTGGATTTACACCAGTGCTAAACTCGTCAGGTGTGAATCGAATGTAAAAATCGGAAAACTTCTATTATAAACAGAAAATGCCAGAACCATTCAACGGGTCTGGCAGCATCTGTGGCGAGAGAAAGAGAATTAACATTTGATGCCAGTGTCTTTTTGTCAGACTTGCTCAGATTGGGTAATGTTCCTCTGGACAGGCTCGGAATCAGAGAAGAACATACAAAATGCTAGCAATATTCCTGTATTTTGAACCCATGTTTTGCAAGCATTTATTTTGTAAACATTCGCACTTCCCCACTTCCCTTCCCTCTTTTATAACCTTCCTTAAAACTAGTTTCTTTGACCAAGGTTTTGACAACCATTGGCTAATGTCTCAGTCTTTGACTCTACGCCCACTTCCTTGATTACAGCTCTGTGAAGTGCTTGGGAATGTTTTTCTGTGTTAGCGGTGTATATAAATGCACGATGCCGTTGCTGACATAAATTCTTTAACAAGTGGGTTTTAGCCCCTACATTTGTACTACCATAATCCAGAAGGGGACAAATTGGAGATGAATTGCTTCTCATTGTAAAGGGTTGATGATGAGAAGAGTGACAAGGTGACAGGCTGTAAAATCATTTTGATAGGGTAAAGACTGTTTAGTAACAATTTCTAAATAAAGTGCTTTCAGTGGCCAGAACACTCAAATTTTGTTTTGCTTAATGCCTTTATGGTAAAGAAATCACTTTGTTTCAACAAAAAAGGAAGTGTTGATCTTTCACGTTACTCACAGGATGTGGTTGCTGTTTCCTTATGAGTATGTTGCATTTTCACTCATCATACAAGCTACAGTTCAACCTTTAAAGGATAGTTGCTCCAATTTGACAAATGAAAATGGTTCTGTCTTTCAACTGGCTTAAGGTTTCCCTCGCCCTCATTCTCTCACTTGGTAAGTAAAAATGTTGCTTTTGTTAAAAGAAAATGCTTTCATTTGTTGAGAAACTACCCCAGGTACATCAAGAAGTTGTAGTTTACCAGCTCTGCTGGCTTTCTTGTATAAACACCACTGCATTATGTTCAGACATTCTGGCTAAGTGCATAAAATAAAAAGCTATTGATGAGGAGTTGTTCTGAATCCAGCAAGTTTTCTGTTATGTGACATGCTGGCTAGTATTTTTTTTTAACCTAGTCATTTTTTTGAATCTTGAGAGGATCTGTTAACTTCTTGATAGCCTCAGTGCAGAAAAATCCTACAAACTCATTTAATTGCTGATCGCCATTCTGGTTTGAAGTGTGCATTTAGAAAATTTAAGGTTCATCAACAACTGGCAAAGTTTTATTGAATGCAGCACTAGGAAAACCCCTCGACTAAGCTTAAAGTGAGGGATTTGGGATCTTAGTTAAGAAGTTTGAATTGGGCAACAAAATGGAAGATATTAAACCAGCTCGTTATGCTGTACGTTGACTTTCCATTGATTTCTTTATGAATAAGTTTGTTCACTTTCAGCCATTTTAAGTTGGCCACTTGTGAATTCTTGAATAAAGAAGAAAGCATTAATTGCATTTGTGTGAAAAGCTCTATTTTGTTGGCCTTCAGTTTCTTGCTTTTTTTCTATTCCAAGTTCCATCTTTGGTGGAAGCCACTTGGTTCCCCCGGCAAAGGAATGTACCAGCTACCATTCTAATAGCACATTAAGAAAGCGATTTGTTGCACCAACCCTATGGGTATTGCTGGGCGCTCCCTACAGCAGCCAACGTGCATGAACTAGCCAGTGGACATTCTGCATTTCCTGGGGGTTCTCTATACAGTGCCAACCTGTGCCTGTTAAACAAAATACATTGAATATTCTGTTTCCGCTGCTTCAGAAAGCATCCTGCCAATGTAAGTGATTGTGGTTTGCTAAATCAGTACTGTCATGGGCTGAGAAGGGAATCCCAAATCTTTGAATGTGGTGTAGTCCAGATTACTGATTCTTGCTGATTATCGTTTCACTTGAAGGTTGTGTGTGCCCTTGAAACTTGTCCTCAAGTTTACCATAATTTCCTGACCCTGACTTAGAATGGCCTAAACCTTTCATATAGGTAGAGCTTTTTTGCAGAGGCTTCATGCCAGGAACACAGCCTCCCAAGATTTATCCTTTGCTCCTTTGTTCCCGTTAAAGGTGGTAAGTTGCTTCAATAATTTCCTTTGCCCCTTGCCAGCTCTCCGCAGGGAGTGGGAATTGCACTGCAATGTGCTCCTATTTCCTGTGGAGAAAGACCGGACAATTTTTCCACTTGATCTCCTTCCGTGCATGAGCCCAGACTTAGGCTATTTAACTGTGGAGACCATCACAACTGAAAATGTCCTTGTCTGCTATCCACATGCACACTACAAGCAGGGATCGTTGTGCAGCAGTCAGAAGTAAGGGATCACGTAACCATTTACCTTCAGAACTGGGATTGAGGCAATCACTCAGTCTGAGACCAACTACCTCACCACAGATCTGAGACTTGCCGCCTAACTATGACTCCTTCCACTCTTTCTCGCCCTTGAATAACGTCAATCAGGAAGTGAAAAATTCCAGGGGCTGAATCTTCCGGTCGGCGTGCAGGGGCAGGCCCGACATCCGATCTGTAAAATGACGAGCAATGACATCGGTCGTGCGTCCCAATGTCATCCCACGTCTTTGCAATATTTCGTTCGGCGGGCACGCACAAGAGTCGGCTGTGCAGCCGCCGAAATGTCAACGGCCTGCTGAGGCCATTAAGCATGTAATTAAAGTATTTAAGAACGCTGCCTGTCCAACCTTAAGCTTGGCGGGCAGGCAAAAATCCCCCAGCGGCCTTTGCCTTTTTCAGGAAACCTCAACCATGGGTTGGATGAGGTTTCCTGAAGCTTTTATAAAAACAAATAAATAAATTTCCCCACCTTTACAAACATATCCCAACTCATGTGTCGCTGTCACATGAGGGGACATGTTTAAATAAATTTTAACATCATTTATTAAAGTATTTTTATCACGTATTTAATCCCCCTGAGGTAGCTCCGTGCTCTTGCGCATGTGCAAAAGAGCACAGGCCCCGACTCTCCCTCCTCCCCCCCCCCCCTGCACAGGTAGCGCTGAGCGCCACCGGTTGTGCGTTACGCTGGGCGGGCCTTAATTGGCTCCGCGCTCACCGCCTGCTGGCTGCCGCTCACCCCGCCCACCATAGGAAAAATCCAGGCCGAGATGTGTGCAACTGAATTCATTGCGTTTCTTTGTGCGCCACTGGATTATCATCAAAAGTTCTGTTGTTTCCTTTATACATATTGGTTGTGTCCATTACATGGACTTTTATCCAAGCGTTGCCATGTCACCTTGGAGAGACAGTATCTCTTCCTGAGAGAGGACAGCACATTTGGGGCTCATGGGTCCACTGTCACTCTTGGGGGGTGGCACCTCTGCGATCTTAGTAATCTGCTGGATGCCAGATCCCTGGGCTGTTGTGAGATCCTGTACTTGTGCACTGTCACCCACAGCCATGATGGGAGCAGTGTGAGCTTGCAAGGCTGACCTTGCTGGACTTCAGTCCGAGCTTTCACTGCAGCACTCAAATGTTGGGTGGCTGCTGGCTTGTGCTGTAGTGGAAGCTGCCATGTCCGTCATCAGATTCTGTATTGTGATTGGGTCCAGGGTGTGCTGATGCAAAGGATGGGCTCCAAGCTCTGAGCATAGCTCGGTGCCCTGTTGACTCCTCCATGCTCCTTGACATTGACTGCAGGATTTCAGACAGGCTTCCCAATACACCATAATGGTATTTTTTGTGCACACCCATCAGTGCTATTCTGCATGCTGCCCCATCAAAATGCTCACCTGATTCCTCTACAGCAGAGTTCATGTGGGTCTTTGTCCCCTGGTGAGCCGGCACTTGTGCTGTCCTTGCCCTGTTATCTGGCAGAAGCCCACATGTGCCGCTGTCTCACCACATCCCTATCCCACCCCAATGCTAGTCCCTAAGTTAGGTACAATGTCAGTATCTCAGCTGCTCATTGCAAATGGAAATTTGACTGCAGGTGCATCTTCACCATCATGATCTCCTTGTTTTCCTCCATTGCCTGAGCAGGTTGCACATCTTGCAGCTGCGCCTGTCCCCTTTCGGTTAGTTCCTGCTGCCTCTGATTGTGCATCACCTTGAAGTGTAGGAGAGAGGGAAGTGTGTCAGTGAGTGTCCTCCAATCTGTTTGGCTGATGCGGCTGACATGGTCGAGTAGCTGGCAGTGTGTGTGAGCTGTAAGGTATAGATGTGAGGCTTGTGACTGTGCGATGTGTGTGTGTGTGAGGATGTAGTGAAGCATATGAATGTCAGACATGAGACCTGATTGATAGCGATTGTTAGTAGCTGAGTGATGTGGGTTTGGTGAACTGAGCAGTGTCTGAGGCTATCAGCGGCATTTGAATATGTACACACTGACCTTGACTGCTCGGTGAGGGCAATGAATTTCTTGTGGCACTGCATCTAGGTCCTAGGTGCTTGGCTCCTGTGGGCCTCCATGACTCTGTGCTCCCACTGCCTTCTGAAGGTGTGTCTGAATGCTTCCTGGCCTCCTGCTCTTACAGGACATCTCTCCTCCTTTCTACCTTCGGCATCAAGGCCTCCAAATCAGTGCCGTGCTCTCCAATGCTGTGCCTTAATTCAATAGTTCTCAGCTTGGGGTCACTTCATCCACAAATGCCAGCACTTGCCCCAGCCATAATACAGCTCCCCCTGAAGAGGCATTCGCTAGCTATTGGTTGTGCAGGGTAACCTGAAGTAATGCTAGCCAATCATGATATTGCTAATGCATGTTAGCGCTGGCTTGATGCTGAAATCACTAAACTAAGCAGGCAGCACAAAGTTGGCATGCTGCCTGCACACACCCAACGGGCATGGGTTAATCATGAATTGTAATCCTTGTACACATTCTCGGATGGGGGGGGGGGGGGGGGGGGTGGGGGGGGAGGGTGGGGGGTGGTTTCCCCTATTTGTCCTAATAGCATATCTCTATATTGCACAACCTGACAATAATAGTGACTTATTTGGTAGGTGTGATTCAAAGCCAACAATAGCAAGTTCACAATTAGTAGTAAACGACCATTAAGTCACAATTATGTTATCTGAAATTTTATAGCTCACTTGTTCAGATCACATTTGAATTCCAGTGGGATTTCTGATGGAAAACTGGCATAATTTTTTTGAATGGTTGAAAAGTGAGAATTAATTTTAGACTAATTTTAATGACAAAATTAATTAGAAAAAAATTGCATGACTTTACTTAAAACTATCACATTAAAAAAATCAAAACTGCATTCTTTATAATGAATATGAATCATGTAATATGTTAATTAAACACAAGGGGGTAGAGTTTCCACTTTGCGATTTTTCACTTAACTTGCACCCATTTTGAAAAGTGCTTTTCTCCTTGAGTTGCTGCTGAAACACATTTGTATATCAACAAATGCTTTGAACTAATGCACAAGCCTTTTAAAATATATATATATTTTAAAATGTTCCTTGATATAAGAAGATAAAAAATAAGAACAGGAATAGACCATACTTCCCCTCAAGCTCGATCCACCATTCAATATGTTTGTGGCTGATCTTCTACTGGAGCTTCATTTTCTTACCTGCTCCCCATATCTCTTAATTCACTGAGTGGTCAATAATTTGCTTATCAATATATATTTTTAAAAGTGGTAACTTATTAAAGTTTGATTAAACAGCTGAAAATGAGTTTATCATAAAAAATAAACATTTTAAATCATTGTTAATCTGCCACTTATGAGCTACCTGATTTTAAATGACTGTTGAATGAAAATGAAAAACTATAGTTCGAATGGGGCACAGTAATTCACTCTTTAGTAGTTTTTTAAAAAAACATTCCTTTGAAATCCCACATGCATAAAATAATAAATTTAAGAAAAGACCCAGCTTAAGATGCAGAATATCCTTGAAGGCTTGCAAACGTTTGATTTGTACTCTGTACTAAACCCCAGAGTAAGAAAATTCTTGTCAAGGAATAATCTTATTGGCAAAAAGGATAATCACTAATTTAGATTAACTAACTAACTAGGTTTATTGGACAACAAAATTGATAGTTAACATTTCACCAAGGCATGATACTCTGTCTTTCCTGTGGATCCCAGGACTTTTAGGGTCTTTTCTTCTTTGTTCCTTGAACCTGGTCTCTTGACTCACAACATTCTTCAAGATTTTAACTTTGTCAACTCAACTTCAACAAACATGCAAAATCTCTTTGCAGCTTTAAGACTTCCAACTTTAGTTTCCCAGACTACCTTCCATGCTAAAGCTTCCAGTCCACCTTAGCTGCTGAAACTACACACTTCACAGCTGCTTGCTAAATGTTTCTCTTTATTTTCTCTCCGATGGAACAACAGCTTTCTAACAAAGAATGCAGATTTCCCAAAATGACGAAAACCCTGTACTTTACTACTGATTTTCCCAAGCCAGACTTTAGCTGACCGAACAATTTCTCAGCAGCTAAGTGGTCATATGTTTTCTATTCACTCTCTATTAAGAAAATTACCTATAGCCCTAACACTGGATTCTAATACTGACCTCGGTACTTGATTCTTACAGCAATCCTCAACCTGCGATAATTACTTTAGTCACTAATATTAAGCCTAATCTTGAATTTTTATGGCAACTTCTCAGCCCTTGACAAATGCCCGTCAACTGGCAATGTCCAATGTAAATGCTAACTTCCTAGAAAGCTCCCTACTCCTAACTCTCCTCTCCCAACAAAATACCCAACAAGTGTCCTGTGACAAATGCTATCCCTTGGCCAGTGCAAAGACCTCAATGATGCTCCCCTTATTTTTATACCCTTTTTGCAGGCAGCTTTTGCAACGTCCAGCCCAAGTATGTGCACCTGTGTCAAATAAAAACTTCCAACCAAAATGTTTGTAATTCTTAACCAATGTGAAGAGTGCTCCTAGCTTCCCTACAACAAAGCTGTACCATTTTGACCAGAGACTCTGGTACATCTAGCCCTCAGGCCATTCTTGTAGCCAATTAGCAATGTACCTTGACTTCTGTTCACTGCCAATGCTACACTCATTGGAGCCCAAATGTGCCCAAGCTTTAACTTCACATGTTCTTTCTTAAAGCTTTATTGCAGTATTTGGCACTTAAGAATATTTAAGTTGGCATTTCTTTAACAACAGCCCAATAATACATACAAATTAAGACTTTTTACCACTAAGCTTATGTACAGTGCAATTTGTTAACTTAAGTCTTATTAATGACACAAATGTGTTGAAATCTAACACAAATAAGCACAATTAGTTGAACCTCGCAATGTTGATTCACTCACTGTGGGATCTTGGCCAGTTGGCAGACGTGCAGTTCAGTCTGTGCTCAAGGATTATGAAAATAATGTGAAGGCGCATGAATCAACGTGAAAATCACTCTGAGGAGAAGACTATGGAAATGATGGGTGAAAGATAGCCCCAGAGAATAAAATTCAGTATACTGCAAGTCTGTTCTTTGAAAATGTAGCATGGATGTTGTTGCAATCTTAGTAGAGGTGAGTATTTTTTTTTAAAGTAGAAGTCTGAAATCCCAATGGTTTACTTAATGAATGAAGCCATAAGATTTCATGGCCTCAAACAGAAGAATTTTTATTATACAAGAGTCAAACAAAGCAAATACTAAATACTGTCTTAGCTGACCACCTGTATTCTAAAACCCAAAGTCAACATTAGTTAAACATGAATTAACAGGTGAATTGCAGTTGATTATAAACTGTAAATTACATATTAAATGGCAGATACAACTAAGACAGATCTTACAAATTGGCGCAGCTGTCTACTTAGCATATAGCTCATCGAACTCAGTCACAAAGTCCTTAAAAACTCTATCTTCCTTATGAAGAATTTCAGCCCCTCTTCTTCTAGTATGCAGCCTGATACCCAGCTGACAGCAGTGCACAACCAACCTGAGTTCTACTAGTACCTTCATCATCAAAAATGGCACATGCCAGCATAATGGCCTCCAATAAATCTGGAATGGTGTAGATCTGCCAATGTTATCTTCAAGTAAAAGAAACAGCTGCAGCTACTGTGAATTTGCTTATTCTCAGTTTCTGGATCTCGTCTCTGTCTTCTTCAGTGTGCCTATACTGCACCACTGGAATCATCAACTTCTACTGAGCTCTGAGGGATCTCTGTGTCCTTTTATATGATTTCAACCAGGTACAGTCTCCCCATAAGTTTTGGTTTCCAATCTCAGTTTCCTTAGAAACTGGGAGGGTCGGCTTGCATATTTGGTTTCCCCTTTCAATTAGGGTCCGTTTCAAAAAGATACAAGCTTTGGAACTACAGATTCCAAAAATAGCTATGATTCAATATTCATAACAAAGTTAGATTGTCTAAGCCTGCATAAATTTAACATTTTATGCTTAACAGTCACTCTTTTCTGTCTTCTGGCTTTATGCATTATGGCCAGGAGATTTAGGTTGGCGAGCGGGGGCGCGGGGCACACTCGCCAGTGTGTAAAATGATGCGGGACGATGTTGGGTGGAACTCCCGACGTCACCTCGCATCATTTCCATTTTCAAGTTGGTGGGGGCGCAACTGAATCAGCTGTGTGCCCGCTGACCTGTCAAAGGCCTATTGAGGCCACTCCAAAAGTAATTGATTTAATTAATGGACTGCCCGTCCAACCTTAAGGTTGGTGGACAGGCTGGGAGCCCTGGTGGGCTTCAGAAAAAGCATGAAACCTCATCCACAGGCGGGATGAGGTTTCATGTAGGTTTTTAAAAATTCATTATAGGTTAGAGTTACAGTGATGGACATGTCCCAACTCATGTGACAGTGTCGCATGAGGGGACATGTCAGGGAAATTTTGTCTCTGCTCCTTGACCATTTTTAAATTTGGCGCCAATCTCTCCTCAGCTGAGGGATTTCCCCCCCTCCCCCAGCCCACACGGGGAGTGCATAGCGCTTCCTGGCAGACGTCACGCTGGGCAGGCCTTAATTGGCTCTCCCACGTAAAATGGCAGCAAGTCCCCAATCGGGGGGCACCGATTGGAGGTGCGCCCGCACGCGCCCAATCCTGTATTTCTCCCCCCCCCTCCGACGGAGGGAAATCTCTACCCTATGACACTCAAGGGGAGATTTCCATTTGAGTACCCCCAGCAAGTGCCACAAGCATGTGGTCAGCAAATTCAGCACCTCCTAGCCAGGACTTTCCATCCATTAAGTTTAATCGTCAGAATATCTTGGTGGCAGGCGTACAGTTTCCTGTGCTTCCAAAATGCTCTCAGGTGGCAAAAGTCCCCTTTCAGCACTTTTTGAAAAATACAGACATCACAAGATTTAATCTGCTATCGTCATATCGGTTCAGACGAAAAAGTCTCTTCAGCCCATTTTATTTCACCTTCTGAGAAAAACAACCCACTCACCTTATGATCACAGTAGTTGGCTGTTTCTGTGGTGTCCTGGTAACCTAGTTCAACCGTTGACTAATCTTCATGTAAGGAAACGCTTCCTTATTCATCAATCCACCAAATAACACTCTTCTTAATCAAAAGAGGTTAGAAGTTTTCCAAAAAATGGCTCCCTTGGATCTTCCTTGGATTTCCCAAGCACTGAGGCTTAACCTGACCTTACATTGCTTTTTAACAATTTTTATTCCTCATGGAATGTGGGCATCGCTGGCAAGGACAGCAATTTTTTTGCCCATCCCTAAGCCTTTAAGAAGATGATGGTGGGCCACCTTCTTGAGCCACTGGTGCAACTGGCTAGGCCATTTCACAGGGCAGTTAAGAAGTGACCACATTGCTGGTCAGTCTGGGGACACATGTAGGCCAGACTGGGCAAGGATGGCAGGTTCCTTTCCTAAAGGGCATTAGTGAATCAGATGGGTTTTTTTTTAATGACAGTCAATGGCAGTTTCGTGGTCACCATTATTGAGATTAGCTTTCAATTTCAGATTTTAAATTCCACCAGCTGCCATGGTTGGCTTTGAACCCATGAACCTGGAGAGTTAGTCTGGGTCTCCAGGTTACTAGTATGGTGACATCATCATTATGCTGCCATCTCCCTCAGTTCCCAACAAATACAGACACTTCCATACACCTTCTATCTTGCTTCTTCCATGGGAGCAGAGGGGAGTCCACTCGTCAACACCCCTCGCAAACATATTTCAGCTTCAAGTTGCATTGTAGATAGTATCCTGAATCAAGAATTCAAATTGCCTTGTTCTATATTCTTTTCTTTAAAAGGAAAATGTCTAAACAATAAAACGGATATGAGAGCAATGTTTTTTTATTGAAAAGTGAATTTGAGCCCATTGTGAAGGATTATGTTACTTTATGTAATGTATTTTATGCTCCAGTAACAATGTCCTGGCTCATTCTTTATTAGTCATGTAATTCAATTCTAACAACCCTTAATGCTACAGCCACCATAGCTCCAAGTCACTTCAATATTTTTCCCATTTTGCATTCATTCAATATTATAAATATTGATAATAATAATTAATATATCGATTAATTAGTTAATATATTAATTAATGATATAATAATTAGTATTATTGGGGGTGGTGATGACATAGTGGTATTGTCATTGGTCTAGTAATCCAGATACCCAGGGTAAGGCCCTGGGGACCCATGTTTGAATCTTATTTTTATCTGAGTTCAATAAAAAAAAGTCTGGAATTAAATGTCTAATGATGACCATTAAGAGATTACCGATTGTTGTAAAAACCCATCTTGTTCACTAATGTCCTTTAGGGAAGGAAATCTGCCACCTTTACCTGGTCTGGCCTACATGTGACTCCAGTCCCACAGCAATGTGGTTGGCTCATAAATGCCCTCTGAACAAGAGCAATTAGGAATGGGCAATAAATGCTGACCTAGCCAGTGACACCCATATCCCATGAATAAATAAAAAAAAGTAATATATTCGTTACATATCAAAGTGTATAAGTTCTGACACACTCTAACATAATTTGATCATACAATATTCACCTCCCAAATCTGTTGCCCAGTTACTCCTTTTAGCTCTTTTACACCAGAGATTTTGATGTTGTGGGTCATCCTGGCTGTCAATTAACCTTTTAAACATTGAAAGGCCTTTTTAAGCCTTAAGCACGAAGACTCAGCCTTGGCTTAATCAGTAGCACTCATGTCTCCAAGTTATGAGCTCAAGGTCCACTGAAGCTTGCAATGCATAATCTATTCAGACACTGCAGCATTAGCACTAAAATAAAATAAAAATACTGCAGATGCTGGCGATCTGAAATAAAAACGAAAGCAAAAGCGCAGCAGGTCCACATTTTGAGTCCAATATGAGAAGAGTCATAACGTTAACTCTATTTCTCTCGTCACAGATGCTGTCAGACCTGCTGAGTTTTTGCAGCACTTTCTCTTTTTACTACAGTATAACATTCAGCCAAAGCTTCAGTGTCTTTTGGATAAGATGTTAAACTAGGACCACATATGCGCAATTCAAAGAAGGGCAGATGAGCTATTATAGGAATACAGAAGCAGAGTGGGTCATTTAGCCCCTCGAGCTTGTTCGACCATTCAATGTGATCAGGGCTGATCTTGTAACTTCACATACCTGCCTTTTCACCCCACCAGCCTCCACACTCAAAGGATCATCCTCTGCCATTTCCGCGAACTCCAGCATGATGCCAAAACCAAACATATTTTCCCCTGACCTCCTCTGTCAGCATTCTGTAGGGGCTGTTCGCTCCATGACACCCCAGTCCACTCCTCCATCACCCCCAATTCCTCACCCCTTTCCCATGGCACCTTCCCAGGCAATCGCAGAAGATGTAGCAACCTGCCCCTTTACCTCCTTCCTCCTCACCATTCAAGCCTCCAAGCATTCCATCCGGATGAAGCAGCGATTCACTTGCACTTCTTTTAATTTAGTCTACTGCAGCCACTGCTCACAATGTGGTCTCCTCTACACTGGGGAGACTAAATGTAGACTGGGTGACCGCTTTGCAGAACCCCTTCGTTCAGTCCACAAGCATGACCCTGACCTTCCTGTCACTTGCCATTTCAACTCACCATCTTGTTGTCATGCCTACACGTTCATCCTTGGCCTGCTGCCAAGTTCCAGCGACGCCCAACACAAACTGGAGGAACAGCACCTCATCTTCCGATTCGGAACTTGACTTAACATTTAGTTCAATAATTTCAGACCGTGAACTCTGTCCTCCATTTTGATCGTTAAATTTTTTTTTCCCCACGTCTCTCGCTCCACAGGACCATCTGTAACTTGTTCTTATCTTTTGCTTTCACAGAGCCCTGACCCTTGTTTTATTATTAACACATTCTGCTATCATACCTTTATGTCACTATCAGCACCTTCTTTAGTCTTTAACACTATCATTAACACTCCCTTTCTTTGTGTCCATGACATCGTTGTCAAATCTCTCGTGAGCTCTCACCTAACCTGACTTTCTATTTTGCTCCACCTGCTCCACCCCCACTCCCTCTCTTCAACCACATAAAATCCATCACATTTCTACCTCTCTTCAGCTCTGAAGAAGAGTCATGTTTCTCTCTCCACAGATGCTGCCAGACCTGCTGAGTTTTTCCAGCATTTTCTGTTTTTATTTCAGATTTCCAGGGTCCACAGTATTTTTCTTTGATTCCACTATTTAGTTCACTGCCACTTCTCTCCCGGGAATGCCTACCTTGAAGAAGTACTGCTCTTCTCTCCGACAGGATTTCTCTTTGTCTCTTTCACCCTGTTCACCATCATTGCTTTCAATTTCCCTCCTGGTGTTTGATAAGGTGTTTACCAAAATTTGCTTTCACAGCCATATTTCTTTCCTCAGCAACTGTCTCTGTCTCCGATTACCCCACATAGATTCCAACTGAAGCTCCATTCCTCATGTTTCGAATCCATCCAAGATTACAAGCATCTCCGGGACATACAACATTCCTCAGACTACTGTTCTTGCCGCATCCTGAGGTTCATTCTCAGTGCCATGCGCCACCATATGTACACACTCTACCTCTCTCTCCAGCAGCACCCTATCTCAAAGCTATCCTTGTCCCCAATTCCATTTTATTCTTCATCTCAACTGACACCTTAACAAGAAACTTTTTCTCAGCCTTTCAGGTGTTAAAGAGTGCAAGCAGTTGTAACAACTTATTGGTACCAATGCCCACCCAGGACCCTCCACCCCTTCCCATCCCTCTGACCCCATCCCTTCCTCTATTCCCAGCTCTTGCTTTATATTCACTATACCCTCTGACCTTCCCTTTTGCTGATGCTGAATGTTCTGTGCTCAGCAAAGGACTCAGTTTCATACCCTTAAACCCTCACCTCAATAAATTTTGGGTTCAGCATGATGCTGAACTCCTTCCACCGCCTTCATCTCCGTGCTCACTTCTTTGGGCAAGAATCCTCCCACCACTCAACGGATCCTTTCACCCGCCTCCAATATTCTCCCTCCACCTGGACCCCTCCCTCTGCCTCTTACCTGCTCTTGATCTTTTCATTGAGAACTGTCGGTGCGACATGAGCCATCTCAATTTCTCTGCTCCTCTCACCCACTTCAATCTGTCTCCTTCTGAACTTGCCGCAATCCATTCTCTCAGATCCAACCCTGACTTTGTTATCCAACCTGCCAACAAGGGTGGTGCTATTGTTGTCTGGTGCACACCTCACAGAGGCTGAGCGTCAACTCACAGACACTTCCTCCTACCTCCCCCTGGACCATGACCCCACCACTGAACATCAAGCCATTGTTACCGGGACTGTCACTGACCCTATCTCCTCTGGAGATCTTCCCTCCACAGCTTCCAACTTCATAGTCTCCCAACCACATACAGCCCACTTCTACATCCTTCCCAAAATCCATAAACAGAACTATCCTGGTAGACCCATCATAGCAGCTGTTCCTGCCCCATGGAAGTCATTTCTTCCTATCTTGACGCCATTCTCTCTCCCCTTGTCCAGTCTCTTCGCACCTACATTCATGATTCCTCTGACACCCTATGTCATATGAACACTTGTCCTCAATTTTCACTCCACCAACCTTCGCATTCAAAGGATTATCCTCCGCCATTTCTGCCATCTCCAGCACAATGCCGCTTTCTGTTTTTATTTCATATACCTGCCTTTGCCCTGTATCTCCTAATGCCTTTGGCTAACAAAATTCTATCAATCTCAGATCCAAAATTTACAAGTGACCTCACTGTCCTGGCCAATAGATATCACTCAACCAACATTAATAAGACTGCTTATCTGGCCATTTATCTTGCTGCCTAAATTGGCTGTGATATTTTCTTACGTTATATAAGGGACCACACTTCAAGAGTACTTCACTGGTCATGAATCATCTTGGGACATCCTGAGATCATAAAAGTTGCTATCGAAATGAAATTTCCTTTTCCTCCTCTCAGTATGTTCACCTGTCCTCTATACTTACAATGGGGGTTTTCTATGAATATCTGTAGCTATGTTATAAGGGTGGAGTTGAGGGCTATTAGCAGTTAACAGCTTAGATCAGTGGTGGGCAACCTGTGGCCTGCAGTCCGCGTATGACCCATCAGGGTTCTGAGTGCATTTTGTTGCCTAGGCGCAGTGTTGTCAGATTCCGCTGGTTTCTGTCCGAGTCATTTTTTTCCAATCAGTATTGCTAAAGTCATACACATGCAAAACAAGGGCACATGAAGTGAGGTGTGTGCTGATTGTACTCAACATTGACTGTGAGAGCCGTGCGCTCCCCCAATCAAAGCGCTGCTAATGTTCAATCGGCAAGGCCCCGCAAATTCTTGGTATGTAAGCTCAAAATGACCCTATCCCGGGACACCATCTTGGTTACGACACCAGTAGACATGGGAGGCTGCGCTTTTTTATGTGACTTGTGCTGGTAATTTAATTTGCCCCTAATTATATAATGGAGCGCCTTGTGTTGAAGCAGAGCGTGATAAAGGAGGAGAATCAAATGCAAAATCAAAAGGTACAGGGGAAGAAGTAGTTAAAAAGAGGAAAATCAATGATGAAGAAAGAATGGTAAAAGAGAGTAGGGAGCTGGATTATTCTGTTAGTGAACAGAAAGGGAGGCCAATTCGCTCAATTTGCAATGAGGTGTTATCAGTTCCAAAAAAATACCACAATGAGACATTATGAAACACACCATTCCTCTCACGTGAATGAGAACATTTTCTATAACTCATTATGAAATATTTGGCATGTATTAAATGTATTTATTCTTATTCATGGGGTCATGGTTAATGCGCATGCCCAATTTCAATCTTGCAGCCCACTGAGATGAAGGGGGGCCACTCATGAGGCCCACTCACTAGCCAAGGTTGCCCATCACTGGCTTAGATTGTTACTGAATTAAATAAGTAAGAAAAGCTTACTTCAAGCTGACTCATTCCCTTTTCCTGCAGTATTTAGGATCTGTGTGTGTAGATATTGAACTCTATTGAATTGGGAATTAAGTTCCTAGTTATTCACTAAAATGTTATTAGATTCAGTGGAACTTTCCATTCTGCCAAATGCATCATGTGTAACAAAGTCATAAATTTGTTTATAAAGGACATGTTTAGGATTTCTTGTTGAAAATAAGTCATCCCTAATGCCTTTTTCATGGAATCATGAATGAGTAAGCATTTTCAATAACTCATTATGAAGAGTCATATGGACTCAAAACATTAACTGTATTCCTCTCCACAGATGCTGTCAGACCTGTTGAGTTTTTGTACTAGCAGATATAGCTCAGTTCATTCCTCTGTAAGAAACATATCTTTTTATTTCTGTTGGACTATTGTGAAGAACATATTTCTTATTTTCTATTGGACAGTGGATTAGAATTATAATGGTGGCGGGTTGAAAGACATATCCACTGGAACAGTGTGACAGATATATATAATGTTGCAGTCCTGGAACAGAGTGTGCCATAAAAGACAGGATGGTGCTGGAAAGGACTCCTGGACCAAGGGAGCTGCCTGACAACAGCATTTTAATAGGCTCCTGACCAAGAATTTCTGTGAAGAGCAGGGCAGCAGAAAGCTCCTGGTCTGCAAAGAGAAAACATTTAAAATCTCTCTTCCTCATATCTCTATAACCTGCTCTCTCTCTCTGAGGAAAGCCCTGTAAAAAGGAGAAAGGGAAAGTCACTGTTAGACATTGAAAAGCAAGTTCTCAATCAGTGAACTAAATACTGAAAGTGCTGGAAGACCACCTCGTGTCATCAACAAGAACTGAAAGGAATTTGGAAGACATCGATCAAAATCAACACATTGAATTCTGTACTCCAGAATTGGTGCTATTGAACTGTTTTATCCCACCCTTACAATCCATGTTTTGTGTGTTTATGTGGTGTGTGTGTGTGCGTGTCTGTGTGTGTGTGTGTGTGTGTGTGTGTGTGTGTGTGTATCGTGATTTAAGAAAGGGGTAGAGTTTAAGTTAGCAGTTCATATTTCTTTCTTTTGCCACCAGTTAAAGATAAATTATTCACTAAACAGTTATTTACTTATTAAGTTTACAAATCTGGTGCTCGTATTCTGTTAACCTAAATTAAACAGTTAGGTAGAATTGGAGCAATCTGGTTGGTTGGTCAAACATGTCACATTTGTCTCAGCTTTTGGGAAACAGTGGGGTTTGATATTACAGCACACTGTCCCCAGTGAGTCATGGCAAAGTTTGCAGGCTTGGGTCCTGGATATTTTGGGAACAAAAGACAAGGTCGATTTGGGTGTAGGTTTAATAAATAATAAAAACTAAAAGAAAACACCAGGTTTCTACTATTAAAAATAAGATGGCACTGGAAACTGCTAAAGCTTACCTGCAAGTGGAAGAGATGACCCTGATGATTTTACAAGGGGTCCCAAAAGCCAGGTTAATCGAATTGGCAAGTCAATTAAGAGTAGGATTGCCTGCCAAAGCTAGGAAGGCAGAGATAGTCGAAGAGATGGCACAGCATTTGAAATTGGAAGGAATACCCAATAGGTTGAGTTCTCCAAGGGGTGGTTCATTGTGACGGGCTCAAATCCAGTTGCAAGTAAAAAAAATTGAAATTAGAGACAGCAGAAAAGGAAAGAGAAAGGGTATTCTAAAGAGAGTTAGAAATGGCGAAGTTAGAAAAGGAGGAAAGAGAAATAGAGAGAGAATTCCAGTTTAAAATGCTGGCAGTTAAAAAAGAGACACCAGTAGGTGAGGCAGGACTTATTTCCAGATCAGAACCCAGTGGGGAGATGTTTAAATTTGCACAAGCTTTTCCAAAATTTGAGGGATATTGAAGCATTCTTTATTTCATTTGAGAAGATAGCTAAACAGATGAATTGGCCAAAGGAAAACTGTATATTGCCCATGCAGAGAAAATTGACAGGTAGAGTAGAGGACATTTATGCTTCACTGTCAGAGGAGGTTTCTAAGGATTATGGTGTGGTGATAAAGGCCATTTTGGGTGCATATGAGTTGGTCCCTGAAGCATACAGACAAAAGTTT
The DNA here is from genome assembly GCF_017639515.1 of Carcharodon carcharias. Taxonomy (NCBI): domain Eukaryota; kingdom Metazoa; phylum Chordata; class Chondrichthyes; order Lamniformes; family Lamnidae; genus Carcharodon; species Carcharodon carcharias. The sequence goes on along the minus strand of NC_054494.1, from coordinate 18,446,621 downwards.
CGAAATTTAAGGGAACAGCTGGGCAAACTTACATTTGAAAGGATTAAGCAAAGTAGTTTTGACAAATGGATATGAGCATTAGGAGTTGAAACTACCTATAACGTTCTCAGAGAAACCATTCTTTTGAAAGAATTTAAAGACTCGCTGCCTTCTGTAATAAGAATCCACGTTGAAGACCAAAGGGTTACAAGTGCTAGACAGGCAGCAGTAATGGCTGATGATTATGAGCTGATCCATAAAACTAAACCTTTTTTCCATCACCCCCATAAATTTGAAAGGGATAGAAAATGGGAGAGTGGAAGGAACGCAAGTAGCCGGGATAAAGAATGGATAGCTGGGAATACCTTGAAATCTCCTCCCCAGATCAGGAAGGAAGGTGCTGAGGGTGGAGTTGAAACTCGAAGGCCTAAGTGTTTCCATTGTAATAAAGTGGGACACATTCGTTCAGAACACTGGAAGTTGCGAGGGAAGCCCTTGGGACTTACTGGAGTTTGTAAGAGTGAGTCTGAAAAGGGAACTCAAAAAGAAAATGCCAGGGATCAAAGCGTAGCTTTAACTACAAATAGGGATCTGGAGGTAACCACTGCTGTGAATGCAGGTGAAGTGAATAAGGTAAATAAGGGATATAAAGGGTTTTTGCCTAAAGGAAAGATAACTCCTTTTTCATCAAATGAGACAGCTAAAGCTATAACTATATTACGGGACACAGGAGCTACTCAAACTGTCCTGCTGGAGAAGGACCTAGTTTTCCCTCCAGAGAGTTCAGTGAAAGCTAAAGTATTGGTAAACAGGATAAGTGGAGGGTATATCTCAGTTCCCTTGTACAAAGTGCAGTTGGAGTGTGATTTGTAGTCTGGATCAGTGATTGTAGGTGTGGTTAAGAAACTACCCATGGATGGATTTGATTTACTCCTGGGGAATGATTTGGCAGGAGTGAAGGTCATAGCTTCGCCCATAATTATGGAAAGTCCAAGAGAGGCTAAAGAGATGGAGCAGTTACAAGAACAGGTTCCTGGTATTTTTCCATCATGTGTAGTGACATTGTGTGTAAGCAATGGTGAACCCCTGAAAGCAAAATTCAGTGGCCCCTATAAGATAGTTAGGAGAGTTAGTAAAGTGACTTATCTGATAGATACTCCTGAGTGTAGGAAGAAGAAATGGTTATGTCATATAAACATACTGAAGCAATATCATCGCTGAGAAGAGGATAAGACAGATCAAGTGTGCCAGGTGGTAGGAGTAGTGGAGGATGACAGAGACAGTAAGGGCAGGGTAGAAGGAGAAGTAGACAGTGCCCAAATTGAACCTCCTACAATTCGACTTGTCAATACGACAGTACTGGGACAGTTAAACACTGCATTCTCATAGTTAGAGGAAGGACCAAGGGAAAATCTAATAAGGTACTTAGGAAGTATAAGGGAATTTGTAGGAATACACCTGGATGTACTACTTTAGCTAAACAGGACGTGAACATAGGAGATTCAGTGCCAATAAAACAACATTATCGGTTGAGCCCAGGAAAACAAGTTCAGTTAGAAACAGAGATCCAGTATATGCTGGACAATCATTTGATTAAACCTAGCCAAAGTGGCTGGAGTCCACTGGTAGTGGACCCACTAGATTCTGTATAGACTAGCGGAAAGTGAATGTAGTAATGAGTACAGGTTTGTACCCAATTCCTCGGTTAGAGGATTACATCGTTAGGGTTGGCAGTGCCTCATTTCTTTGTAAAATTGATCTATTGAAAGGACACTGGCAAGTGCCATTAACAACAAGGGCTAAAGAAATATCCACCTTTGTTACACTAAATGGGTTGTATCAATGTCTAGTCATGCTGCTTGGGTTAAAAACACCCCAGCTACATTCCAGAGACTTATGAATCAAGTCATAGCTGAAGTACCTAGCTGTGTGGTTTATTTAGACAATTTTGTAACATATAGTAACAAATGGGAAGAATATGTAAAGCAATTAGAGGACCTGTTTAAGCAATTGTAATTGGCTGGCTTAGTCATAATTCTGGCCAAAAGCGAATTTGCAAAAGCAAGGGTAACTTACCTAGATCACATTACAGGACAAGGGCCAGTATTGCCAAGAATAGCAAAAGTGAATGCTCTAATAGAATTTCCCATTCCTAAAACTAAAAGCAAAAACCTGAGATTTTTGGGAATGTGTGGGTTTTATTGGAAGTATGTGCCTAACTTCAGCACAATAGCTGTACCTCTCACCAATTTGTTAAGAAAACAGGCAAAAGTAGTATGGTCAGCAGAATGCCAAGCAGCCTTTGAAAAACTGAAGGAAGTCTTAATAAATGAACCAGTGTTGGCTGCTCCTGACTTTATCAAACCTTTTAAAATGGCAATTGATGCTAGTCACTTGGGGATAATCTTTTAAATGAAAACCAAGTCAACAAAATTGGGATAAATCAGGCACAGCCCCTAATTCAGGTCAGCTGTAAAACCAAGGACAAAGTTTAAAGGAACCTTACAAACTTTAAATCAAAATGTGATTAAAGGGGTCAACAAAACACCCCAGTCCCCGCGGTGCCCACCGAGCAAGGAAGGCCTCGAGAGTGTCAGCAGACACCGCGTGCTCCCTCTCCAGGGACATCCCGCAGCGAACGTAGCCGCGGAAGAGGGACAAACAATCGGGCGGGACTCCCCCGTCGATCGCCCGCTGCCTGGACCTGTTAATGGCCAACTTGGCCAGGCCCAGGAGCAGGTTCACGAGGAGGTCCTCCTCCTTCCCGACCCCCTTCCGCACCGGGTGCCTATAGATCAGGAGCGTGGGGCTAAAGTGCAAACAAAACATCAATAAAAGGTTTTTCAAGTAACTAAAAAGGGAGTGCAGCCTACAACACCCTATGTATACATGGTCCACAGACTCCACAAGACCGCAAAAAGGGCACGTGTCCTGAGAGTCCGTGAACCTATGCATCCTCTTATTATAGGGGACTGCTGCACGCAACACCCTCCAACCCAGGTCCCCGATAGAAAGGGGGAGGACACCTCCGTAGAGGGCCTCCCATCGGGGGCCTCCGCCGCCGGACGGCAACAAGGCACGCCAGAGCGTGTCCGGTCGACGGACAAGGGCGAGAAAATGGAAGGTGTGCAGCAGCAGTCCGTACAAAAAGCCCCTCTTTGCCGTGCCAAAAGGCACGGAGGGCATGTCCCCGAGGCGGCTCATATTGCGGGGCACCAGCACCCAAGGGAGGGTTCGGGGCTTGGGGCCAATGTGGAATTCTGTCCGAACAGGGGAATCACTTGGGATAGGTGCAGTCCTATTACAAGATGATCAACGAGGGACAGAGAAGCCAATGGGGTACTTTTCTAAGAAACTAAATCAATATCGGAGGAAGCACTCGACGATAGAAAAAGAAACTTTAGCATTGTTGTTGTCTGTTCAACACTTTGCAGTTTATGCTGGACACGATAACAAAGGGATGAACTTTCGGCTCGGCAAGCAGGGCTCGCTCGTTGAGGCATAACATGGTGCGGGGTGACATTGGGCATCATTTAGATTTTCAGTTCGGTCGACCGCCCACCTGCTGAACTGTCAAAGGCCTGTTAAGGCCGTTAATGAACTAATTAAGCCGATTGAGAAAGCTGTCCGTCCAACCTTAAGGTTGGCGGGGGGGCAGGTGAAGAGCCCAGGCGGCCTTCGCATTTTTCATGGAACCTCATCCACGGGCGGGATGAGGTTTCATGAAGGGTTTATAAATTAAATAAATTATTTCATTTAAGTTCATTGACATGTCCCAGCTCATGTGACACTGTCACATGAATCACAGGCCCCGACTCAGGCAACCCCTGCTTGCACAGGGAGCACTCATTGCTTCCAGGTGCGTGTCACGATGGCCGGGCCTTAATAAGCCCACCCACATAAAATGGCGGTGCGGACCTGATCGGGGGTGCCAATCAGATCTGCGCCCGCCCCCCACACAAGCCCCCTGACGGGGGGAGAATTCTACCCAAAAATCACTAATCTACACTGACCATAATGCGCTGGTGTTCATTGAAAAGTTTAAAACTCCAAGTGCAAGAGTGTTTAGATGGGAGTCTATGGTTTCAACCATTCAATGTAAAGGTTTGTTCACATTGCTGGTAAAGATAATGTGAACGCAGATGCATTGTCTCAGTTGTAAAAAAAGAAAATAAGCTAAAAGGGTAAGAAATGCTGAAGATTGTATAAGGTTGTATAAGGAAGAAGGAGGATGAATGGATGTAAGTCTTATGTTTTTATTGTCCATGTGTCACATACCTTGTGATGAAATGAATTTTTGAAATGGTGTTTCATCTCTTTTAATGCTAGAATCATGTGAGGAACATATCTTTTATTTTCTGTTGGACTGTGGATTAGAATTGTAATGGCTGCAGGTTGAAAGACATGTCCACAGGAACAGGATGAGAGGTATATACAATGTTGCAGTCCTGGAACAGGGTGTGTCATGAGTTATGACACAGCAGTAGGTAAAGGCTGAGTTATTTAAAATCCCAGAGGAAAACTTTAATCAACATTCATAACCTATATTTTCGATTGGTATGTTTGAGAGGCAACTCTGAATTCTGACATGAAATCCATAAAGCATCAAGAGGTTTTTAATATAAATTAAACATTTATTAAAATAACAACAAATTTAAACACATACACATGTCTACAAATTACTACCAAAATAACTATTAAACAAATCCCCAAATTAATTACTCCCAGGTAATCTTCTCTCAGGCAACAATAACCCATAGGCTTAAACAGACACCAGGAAAAGCACATTTTACCTTACAAATTCAAAACGAGGTTCCCTTCAATCTGGCTCCTTCACACAGTTGTAGGCTTACAGGTGGCATCCCTCTGACCCAAATACAAAACCCTTTCTGTATGTAACTAGCCTTCTCTTTGAATGTAAGTTCTCATTGTATCACTAGGGCCTTTGAACTCCACCTCGTCTAACAATAAAACCCCTTTCATAGCACCAATTTTATTAGTAACATAAATATATTGCTTGGTGTCTCCTAGCTAGGTGCAAGATTTCACCCCCAGTCTTTGAATGGTTTATTCAACAAAATGCAAATGTACCCCCTACCTTGCTGGTTATCAGCTTGAAACTACTATGCATCAAAGCACCCAGACTAGCTGGCTTTAATCCAATTAGGACACGCACACTCACACCCACAGACACAGACCCTACGACAAATCCAATTTAAAATAATTTCCAATAACATTATACACATTGCACCTTTGGTGAAACCTCATCCACGGGTGGGATGAGGTTTCGACCAGTGATTAAAAAAATGTAAAACCTTTTAAACCCATATTCAACATGTCCTTGCCCATGGGACAGAGTCACATGAGGGGACATGTTTTCATTATTTTTAATATCTTTAGTTTAAATATCTTCATGACACATGAAAGACAGGATGGTGCCAGAAAGGAGTCCTGGACCAAGAGAGCTGCCTGATAATTGCATTTTCATTGGCTCTCGGCCAGGTGACCAAGATTTTTTATGGAGAGCAGGGCAGCAGAAAGCTCCTGGTCTGCAAAGATAAAACATCTAAAATCTCTTTTCCTCACGGGTAGAATTTTTCTCTCTTGGCCCTGAACCAATTAATTGATTAGAATTTTTCGCTGCCTGTCCAGCTGTTCGGTTGGCGGGCGGGTGAAAAGGCCAAGCGGCCTTTGCACTTTTGGCGAAACCTCATCCATGGGTGGGATGAGGTTTCAACCAGTGATTAAAAAAATGTAAAACCTTTTAACACCCATATTTAACATGTCCCTGCACATGGGGGATATGTTTTCATTATTTTTTAATATCTTTAGTTTAAAAATCTTCAGCTCCCTGAGGCCGCTCTATGCCTCAAGGAGTTTTCATTGTGCGCACCCGCGCGCATGTGTGAACTTCCACGCTGGTCCTCCTCGCCCACCCTACCCTGGCAGCGCTGAGCACTGCAGTGCGATTCATGCTGGCTGCCCATTAATTGGCCAGCCAGCGTGAAATCGCGGTTGGCTTCCTGAACACTCCCAAGCCCACCCACCAAGCTCACCCGAAGACCGGAAAATCCCGGCCCACCTCTCTATGAGGCGCTCTCTCTCTCTCTCTGAGGAAAGCTCTGTGAAAAAGAAAATCGGAAAACCGCTGTTAGAGACATTGCAAAGCAAGTTCTCAACCAGTGAACTAAATACTGAAAGTGCTGGAAGGCCACCTCGTGCCATCAACAAGAACTGAAAGGAATTTGGAAGATATCGATCAAAATCAACCCATCAAATCCTGTACTCCGGATTGGTGCTATTGATTTGTTTTATCCCACCCTTACAATCCATGTTTTGTGCGTCGTGTGTGTGTATGTGGTTTTAGGAAGGGGGTAGAGTTTAAGTTAAAGTGTTGGAAGTTAGCAGTTCGTATTTCTTTCTTTTGCCACTGGTTAAAGACAAATCGCTCAATAAACAGTTATTTACTTATTAAGTTTACAAACCTGGTGCTCGTATTCGTTAACCTAAATTAAACAGTTAAGTAGAATTGAGGCAATTTTGGTGGCTTGGTCAAATTTTCACATTTGTCACAGCTCAGGGAACAATGCGGCTTGACATTACAGCGCACTATCCCCAGTGAGTCATGACACCTCACTCAACCCAAATAGGAACACTCATTTCTTTACACCACTACGAGGTGTTATCTATTGTTTGATCACCTGATCAATACAATAAGGTGCAATAACTCTAATTAAATAACTATTCTTAAAGCCTATTTGCAACTTCCCTATAAATCTCTTGCAATCTATTTTGTCTTCCTGCAATAGATGTCCCAACTACACCTTTTGTTCCTTTGTTTTTGTTTAGGATGCTTTTTGTATGGTTTTTGTGTGTAATATTTTAACTTAATTTGCTCCACATGTGCTCAAAAGTCAATGGATGAGTATAACTGCCTGGTTATGAAGAGCAAATGTAGGTATCAACTGTGGCTCAGTGTTAGACTGAGTCAGGAAGGTTAGGGGCTTAAGTCCCACTCAGGTGACTTGAACACATAGTCTAGGCTGATAGTCTGATGCAGCGCAGAGGGAGTGCCGCATTGGCAGAAGTACCATCTTTTTAACATGAGACATTAAACTGAGGCCCCGTCTATCCTTTCAGGCAGACATAAAAGATCCTATGGCCTTAACTCAAAGGAGAACAGAGCCATCCTTAGGATACAGCGAGTCGGGATGACTGCCCCAGGCCCCAGGCTTTGGTGGCCCCTCGCTTCAACATCACATTGTCAGAGGTAATACTATTCCAAACTAGTTAGCGTCGTTAAAGCGGGCACATAGCACATAAAATCTGACCTGCAGGGTAAGTCACTCACTGGCTGTGTTTATTTTTGGTCCTTAGCTGTTGAAACCCTCCACTGCTTATTTCATTTTCCTTCCAGTCTGCATTTGCGGCTAACATTTGCTTAACGCTGGGAGGTGGGCAGTCGTTTTATTTATATTAAAGTCGAATTATTTATTGCATCTTGTCTGTCATTTTCTCTTCCCACAAGTTGAACATGGTGAATGTCCTCACTCTGACATTTAGGCCGGGATCCCCAGTGGCGGGCCGGCGAGCTATTGAAATCTCTGCTCGCATCAGAATCGGGACCGGAAGATCCCACCGGAGCGAGGGGCCGGAAAATTCCGGCCTTAAAGTTTGCTCCAGTTGGGGTGTGGGGTGTGTCAGTAAAAATGTTCAGACGGAATCCCATAGAGCTCATGGATTTCTCCTCAGCAAAAGGTGGAGCCAACAATTACGTTCAGCCTTGGAAGCAAGGTGTAGTTTTACGTGCGACACAGTCATCACAGTCAGTAGTACCGTACGCGCTTGGACCCGAGTGCTCATTGGCTGGGGCGCTGCTGGTGCTGCCTTTCACACACACACACACTCAAGGGCCCAGACATCAGAGGAAACTTGTATAAAACTGTTACAGGAGCCCACGCAGTGTGATTTACCCAGGCTCCACACCCCTCTAGGGACAGCCTTGAAAGCAGGGCAGTGTCCTGGCCAGTATAAGTCACTCAACCAACACTTTGATTATCTGGTCAATATTACATTGTTGTTTGTGGGATCTTGCTGTGTAAAGATTGGCTGCCTTGTTTCTTACTGCACAACAGTGTTTACACTTCAAGAGTTACTTAGTTGGCTCTGAAGTGTTTTTAGGACATTCCAGGGTGATGAAAAGCACTATAGAAATGCACGTTTTCCTGTCCTTTTGGACAGGAATTAAATGGAATAAGGCTTATTGGTGGCCCAGGGATATGTACAGCATTTCCAATGTTCTCTTGCCACCTGGTGTAAAGCTGCTGATGAAAACAGGGGTAAAGCTTCAATTATTTTACAGTCAGGCCTGAACTGAACCGAATGTCGGAGCCAACTCAGATTTCATGGGTTTAGTCAAGCTGAACATTTGCTGATTCAGTCAGAACTTGGCTTAGATCATATTTTGAAGAGGAAAAAAGCGTAAGTGTACATTGCTGGGGCTTTGCACGCACATAATACCCTGCAATTTCGAAGAAAAAAACATTGGCTTCCTTACAAGTGCATGGTTTCTTTTCAGAGACTTGCAATATATTGCTCCCATTTTGGCTGGCTGGATTAGTCTGGGCTTTGCTGAGCCAAACCAAACCTTGGAACCTTGGCATGTCGCCATACCTTCAGACTGCATTACTCTTACTTGGGATGAAACAAACTTGACAGTGCTTGCATGAAAGTAAGATTGCATGGAAGGAATTTTCTTATTGCCCTGAGGCAATTCCCATCAAAATATTTTTATGTAAATACAGAACTCCTGCTTTGTTTAGAAAAAAAATACAACATAAACCTGGCTCCTCAATGCAGTTCACCAGTTTTGCTCACAAAATCTCAACGATGTCTGCTGGATCATTTTTGAAGATATTCTGTTGTATAAAGTTGCCAAGAACATTAAACAGTAATGCGTTGAATGAACTTAGAAAAACAGAACAGAATTTTTTTGTCCAAGAGTAACATTCAATGTCACTGAATGGCAGCAATTAAGCAAGCAGTCAGGATGTTTATCTTAGGTGCAAACTGACAAAGGACAAATGTTTCAAACCAATACATCATGGGGGTGAATTTCTGCTCCCTCCTCCATGGCTCAAGACAAAATTACACTCTGGTAATGGGGATAGTGCTACGCATTCTCCTATTGTGTATGGGGTTGTGATGAGTTAGACGTCCATTAATTACCCCTTTTAAAAATGGCATTGTGCCCACTGATAGCCTATGAGTCTCCGAGGTCTGCCTTTTGAATTTTCATTATTGCAGGTATAAGAGTAAAATCAAACACACCACTTGGGAACTTCTGTGCAGCCTTTGGAAAGATAATTTGACCTGCACTCCTCAACACCAGACAAGTGGGCAAAATGTTAAGAGTGAAACCGTGTTTAGCTTTTTCACTTCACTCTCGAATACCTTCACTCTGTGTCTTCGACAATATTTTGCCGGACATATGTGAAATTTGGACCATTCAACTCCAGTTTGTGCCTAGTTGTCACCAAGCCAGGGAAGGTGAGCACACAACAGAACTCCAAGAACCCCTGGATGGCCTTGCCAGCAGAAGAAACACGCTCCAGGGTATCGGTGCCACCAAGTTGTCCAATTACCCGTACCATCTGGATTGTAGTGGCACTGACACTGCCAACTCCCTCACCCGCAGAACTACAGCACAGCGCAGCAAAAACAGTTCTGTCATTCTCAGCAAAGGCTGGCATTGTGTTAAAGTGGCTTCAACAGTTCCAACCCAGGTAATATACCTATTAAATTCCCGCCCATCAACTCTGCAGGAATAATGGGACCAAATTCATTCATCCCACTCTTGATGGTTCTGTTGCCTACATCCCATTCTATGACAAATCACTCTTGACATTGTTTCCCCAGCACTTCCTTAGTCCTCCCATGTGCCTGTGAGATCATGGCCATGAAAAGTATCCTGGCTGTTTTCATTCTTCCAACACACCCGAACCATCACAGTCATCATTCTTGCAACTTCTACGTAAGCGTTTTTTCTTGTCTAATCTGTGTTCTTATTGTAGCATTCTGAATCACGTCCCAGAATTTAAGGGTGCGGTACTCCTCCACCTGATCTCCACTGTATCACCAAGTTCCCTGCTGGAAGATATTTGTACACCAGAGGTCATTTCAGAGATAAAATCAGCTATCAACTTCCATTGAAACCATTTCACTAAGAAATGAAGCAGTAAATGTGGTCAGTTGAGCAGCAGTGGCTGGAATTTGAAGCTGTTCCAAGATCCGAGTTCCAGATCCTGCTCTTCTGTTATCAGGTCTGCCACAAAGTTTGTTCATTTGGGGACTTCCACTGCACTCACAGCAAAGTCACGGTCACTGAGTGGGAGCAGTTGCAAGGAAATTCCTGGCTGATATCTTCAAAAAAAGGTCTTATCGGAGTTGGAGTTATGTAACATTCTCCTCAGAAAGAATTTGCAATCACACTGGGCCGTTCACGCTCTCAGGATGTTCCAAAGCATTTCAAAGTCAATATTTCCTCTGGAATGGAATGCACCGTGGTACCACATAATCTTTTAAGTCCCTCTGAGCGAGTGACTGGGCCTTTACCTTAACATTGCTTGCACCTTACAACAATGCAGCCTCTCAGTGCCGCAGTGAAGCAGCTTAGAATGGAGGCAGAAAATAGCAATCCTGGGGATTATGTCAGAGTTTATCAGCTCGTCAACAGAGCAAATTTATTAATGGGGCATGTAATGCAAGCACCATATCTCTGGTGCCCATTTGCCCCCTAAAGCCAGGTACTCTGGTACCCATCCTCCATGGTAAGGGTGAGAAAGATTGCCCAGGCCCCTGATCATGGGAAAAATGATCCCCCTGTCAGGAAAATCATACGAAAGAGCGCACAGATCTCTCTGATCCTCAGGGAGATTGGCTCGGAATTAAAATTTTTAAGAGAAATAATAAAAAAAATTTCCCTGACATGCCCCCCACCATGTGACACTGTCACATGAGTTGGGACATGTCTGTAACTTTTATTGAAAGATTTGATAAAAATTTAAATACCCTCATGAAACCTCATCCAGCCAGCCTTAAGGTTGGACAGGCAGGTCCATTAACAAAAACAAAAACAGAATTACCTGGGAAAACTCAGCAGGTCTGGCAGCATCAGCGGAGAAGAAAAGAGTTGACGTTTCGAGTCCTCATGACCCTTCAACAGAACGACCTTAATTAGATTTTCAATGGCCTCAATAGGCCATTGACAGGTCAGCGGGCGCACAGCTGACCCCCATGTCATCCCGCGTCATTTTACACGTCGGCGAGTGGGCACTCCTGCTCGCCGACCAGAAGATCCTGCCTCATATCTTCTTTGACCTCTGGATAAAGACAGATATTTTGCAAATGCTTTTTTTTAAGGATCCAGGCCATTTGCTTTTCCAGAGCCTGTTAGTCTCGACCGCTTGGTTTGCAGGCCTTGACAGATACACTGGGTATCAACTGAGCCCTCAGAACAGGAAGAATCAACATAGTGAGCCCCAAGCAAGGGAGCATCCTGTTGTTATTGTTGTGGGTCTTGGATGTGGTAGTTGTGCGTCTGGACTTAATGATGATGCTGGAGGCAATGCTCTGTTAGCAATTTCTACCTTTTATTGAACATTATGCTATTTACAATATAAACCCAGCATGAGGCTCTAAACAGAACCAGCTCTCTCCATGCTTTGTTGTCATGTGATCTTACATCACTGGTGATGTAGACTATATGTTTGCATATTTAACATTAACGCTTACTACCACAAACATTATCCAAAACACTGGCATATGAACATTCGTCTCAGATTTTATTCACACTAACGCATTTACATTATTTAGAAGGTGGTGTCTGGCATTTTCTCATCCATACATCCTGTTCTCCACAGCTTTCCTGTCATGACTAGCAAAAGGCTGTCTGATTTCAATGCATTGAGAGTTTGTTTGGAGGAAGTGAAACTCTATTTTGTGAGACTGGTCATGCTGCACAAATCTCCAAGAAACTCGGAAATAACACCTTGCTCATTTCAGTCTCTCCTGGCGCCCACCAAATAAGGTCACAAACGTGGCAAACAGAACAGTTACATGAGGGAACCGTACAGTTTGGTTTAGCAATAAGGTCCTCTATTTACCACTGGGTAAGAAAATAAGGCTTGCATCTACATAGCTTCAGGGTGTCCCAGAATCCTTTATAGCCAATTAAATAGTTTTGAAGTGTCAGATATTGTTGTAACCTAGGAAAGTGTTTTTGAAAGTGGCATCATCAGAACAGATGCGACGGAGGCGAAGGAACTGAGAGAATGGGATGGAGTCCTTACAGGAAACAGGATGTGAGGAGCTGTAGTCAAGGTAGCTGTGGGAGTTGGTAGGCTTGTAATTCTCTCAGTTCCTTCGCCTCCATTGCATCTGTTCTGATGATGCCACTTTCAAAAACAGTTCCTCTCACATGTCCTCCTTCTTCCTTAACCAAGGTTTTCCACCCACGGTGATTGACAGGGCCCTCAACCATGTCCAGCCCATCTCCCGCACATCTGCCCTCACACCTTCCTCTCCCTCCCAGAACCATGATAGGGTCCCCCTTGTCCTGACTTATCACATCAGCAGCCTTCGCATTCAAAGGATCATCCTCCATCATTTCCGCCAACTCCAGCATGATGCCACCACCAAACACATCTTCCCTTCACTACCCCTGGCGGCATTCCACAGAGATCATTCCCTCCGGGACATCCTAGTCCACTCCTCCATCACCCCTTACACCTCACCCTCCTCCCACGGCACCTTCCCATGCAACCGCAGAAGGTGCAACACCTGCCCCTTAACTTCCCCTCTCCTCACTGTCCAAGGGCCCAAACACTCCTTTCAAGTGAAGCAGCATTTCACTTGCACTTCCCTCAATTTAGTCTACTGCATTCGTTGCTCCCAATGCGGTTTCCTCTACAATGGAGAGACCAAACGCAGACTGGGTGACCGCTTTGCAGAACACCTTTGGTCTGTCCGCAAGCATAATCCAGACCTCCCTGTCGCTTGCCATTTCAACACTCCACCCTGCTCTCATGCCCACATGTCCATCCTTGGCCTGCTGCATTGTTCCAGTGAAGCTCAACGCAAACTGAAGGAACAGCACCTCATCTTCCGACTAGGCACTTTACAGCCTTCCAGACTGAATATTGAGTTGAATAAATTTAGATCATGAACTCTCTCCTCTATCCCCACCCCCTTTCCGATCCCCCTTTCTTTTTCAATAACTTATATAGATTTTTCTTTTCCCACCTATTTCCATTATTTTTAAATGTATTTCCATCCATTGTTTTATCTCTACCTTTTAGCCTATTTCGATCCTTTCCCTTCATCCCACCCCCACTAGGGCTATCTGTACCTTGCTCGTCCTGCTTTCTACCCTTAATTAGCACATTCCTTAGATAATATCACCACCTTCAACACCTCTTTGTCCTTTTGTCTATGACATCTTTTGGCTATCTCCACCTATCACTGGCCCTCTATCCAACTATACCGGTCCCACCACCCCCGCCCCCCCAACTTAAACCAGCTTATATTTCACCTCTTTTCTATTTTTACTTAGTTCTGTTGAAGAGTCCTACCGACTCGAAACGTTAACTGTGTTCCTCTCCGCAAATGCGGCCAGACCTGCTGAGTTTTTCCAGGTATTTTTATTTTTTATATGATGTTGCTTGAGGGATAAATATTGGCCAGAACACCAGGGAGAACTTTTCCTCACCCTAGCTACCTCTGAAATTGTGCCATGAGACCCTTTGCCATCCACCTAAGATTACGGTCAGGGTCTTATGTCTCATCTGAAAGCCAGCATCTCTGACAGTGCAGCACTCCCTCAGGACTGCACTGCAGTGTCAACCTAGATTATATGTTCAAGTCTCTGGGGCTTAACTTTCATCATTCTGACCCAGAGGTGAGACTGCTCCCAAGCCTCTGATAACAGAGCCAGTACGGGTTCGCTATAGCGGTTTTAACTTATAGGTCTTACTTAGATACCCTTGGCAACCAAGATACTGTTCACTTAGGACTACATTGAAATTAGTTCTGGTGTAAATTTGGATAGTGTTGCTTGTAGTACATCCATATTGGTTCCATATCTTAGAATGACATAGCAACCATGATCATACAATTAGTTATTACCCAGTCAAGGGCCAGGATAAAATCCCAATGGGAATTCCTTATACCAACCAGTATTGACCCAGTTTTGATGCCGCAATATGATACAGTGAAACAGTGTTTTTTAGAAATAGTTCTTGTGGTTTAGCAAGGAGGGTGGGAGTTACAAAATGTTAAAAGAATGAGAAATGCTGATTGAAAGCAAAATACTGTGGATGCTGGAAATCTGAATTAAAAACAGAAAATGCTAGAAAAACTCAGCAGATCTGGAGCATCTGTGGAGAGAGAAACAGAGTTAATGTTTTGAGTCTGTATGAGTCTTTATTTGAGAAGTACTGATTGTTCAGCACTGACAGTCACCAGCATGAAACTTATTATTGCACAACACAAGTACAAAATCCAGTAAACCAATGAAATACCACACAGCAAGCATGTATGGAGAACCACAACAGACATCAATTCAAGAACTAGTTGACAGAATATGCAGAGCTAAATGATAGGTCCATGAGTGTGAGTGTCATAAGCAGCTGATAAAATTAGATTCGTTGCATTGTTAAATTTGTCAGCTTGTTCTGTTAAGTAAATTCTGAAGAGTTTGATCATCCTGTGCACCAGTTTTGAGACTGATGTCATTCTGGTGATGAATTGAGTGCCATTGTCCCTGTTGGTAGTTCATTGAAGTTGAACGGCTGATGCATCTCAATGCTGACCAGCGCCATGGAACATCTCTGAGTAATACCTCAGGCATTCCCCCTTTTATTATGGGCCATTTTACTTTGTAAGCGGATAGTATTTTAGTTTAGAGGCTGACAGGTGCTGTTTGATATGAAATGAACAAAGCATCAAGCAGCCAGGCCTGAAAAGGATTTCCAACATTAAGCACCTTTGACATCTGATTCCAGTATTAGTTTGACTTGCAGTTTGACCTCTATATTGCTATTTGCAGTAAGCATAGTGAGCTGCTATTTTCACAGCAGGGTGGTACAGGGTAAGATTGTATAAGTGTTTAAGAAGACATAGGTTATAGAAAGGAAAAGAAAGACTTTCCCTTATATAGTGTGTCGCAATGTGCTTTACAGCCAAGTACTTTTGAAATATCGTCATTGTTGTAATGATGGAAATACAACAGGCAATGTGTAGACAACAAGCTCCCACAAACAGCAATGAGATAATGCCTGGAAAATGTCTTTTAGTGATGTTTATTGAGGGATAAATATTGGCCAGCTCACTAGTGAGAGCTGATCTCCTGCTCTTTGATCAGTGCTATGGAATGTCTTATGCCCACCTGGGAGAGCAGACAAGTCTAACACCTCTCATGCAGCTCAAAAAAAAGTTGAAGACTTTAAAAATGTGACACAAAGATGAGAAGTCAATTCTAGCACATATGGTGCAGGCAGTAATGGGGGAGGGGTGACAACGTGCAAATTTATGGCCCTGATATGTGCTTGCAATTATGTAGGGGGAACAAAAATCAGGCTCCACATGTGCATTAGATAAATCTAGATCAAAATGTCAAAATTGTATAACACATTTTACATGATTAATTTGACACTGGGATCCATGACTTCACCAAATGTCAAATGTTCACAGCAGACTGTTTGTATGGCATGTAGCATTAAACGTTTAAGTAGAAGGAGCTTGCCAAATTAAACTTTGCTGCTGTGTTATAGCCTTAGCCCCTCACACTGTCATGTTCACACTTTCCATCGGCAATGCACTAGCGAGAGGGCATCAGAACTTAACATCTCAGGATTCAACCAGAGGTTCACTGGTACGTTACAGACATGTTTCATGATAATTACCTTGTCCATAACATTACGACTATAACTGAACTTCCTACACTTGCCGCAATCAAGTATACTGCACTCGGTTCTCCGTGCACAACTGAAATTTATAGAGGGGAAGAATCTAGTTTAGCAGGGGAAGAATCTAGTTTTTAGTAGCTGCACTTGAGCATGTTTGGAACTGAAACAATGATTTCATATTTTAATAATTGAATCATTTGCTGGATTATTAAATCCCATTTAGCATTGATTAAAGTCAAAACATAATCCGCCCTTTACTTCCCTTCATTGGCATTCCTTGCTGTCAGCCAGGATTTTAGGTTAATCGCAGCACTTCCTCACAACAGCTATCAATGCTTCTCTGTGAGCACCGTGTCACTTTTCACTTGCCCAGATTGTGTGCAGCAAATTGATTCCCTAAATGCTATAAGGATCTGAGGGGCCATTTCTCCAGGAATATTGGGAATTGTTAATGCCTGACAGGGTTTTTTTTCTGAGGCGTTCTGCATATCCGAAAGGCTAAACCTAAAATTGCTAAGCCAGATGTACATTAATGTGCATTATATATGTCTATAAAGAGGTCTCGCATGGAGTATCCGTATTTTCTGAGTGTCACACCTTATAGGAATAGTGTGTTTGGATCACGCTATTTCTGGCACACTGTAAAACATCCCATGTATTATGCTCACCTCCCAACAGAACATCCAAATTGCTATTCCATGGAAAATGGCCCTGTTCTCCATAGCAAAAACAGAATTACCTGGAAAAACTGTTCTCCATAGCATCACCGGAAACAGCCAGTTAATGATATCGTTCCCGCAAAGGTTCAAGATGTGGACATTGAAATAGTTGCTAACCATGAGTATCCAGGTATTAAGGTAGATAATAAGTTGTGTTGGAGGGAACACTGTATAGGTGTGCTGCCCAATGGACACACATGATTATACTACCTCAAAAACTTAAAATACTTTGGAGGCGATCCCACAATTACGAAACTTTTCTATACAGCCGTGGTTGAGCATGCTATCCTTTTGGGGTGTCTTGCCTAGTACTGTTGTTTTAGGAAAGCAGACTCTTTAAGGGTACAGGGATTATTGAACCAGGCGGGAAGATTACTCGAAGAGATCTTTGATGAAATTCACTCACGAAAAATTTTGACACGAGTGTCATGAACAATTATTTGCCTCCTTATTACTGCTACTTGCATTCAGGGAAAAGGCTACAATCCCTCAGATGCAGGACAAATCAGTTCCTGAACTTTTTTGTGTTATTCTCTAGAAGAACTTTTAACAGGAGTTTGATGTATGGATGAGGATATGCACTCATGGCGGGACTCATTGGCTGATTATTTTAATCCATTGGAATAGTTTTTCACACCTTTTCTTTCCTTTTTCTATTATTTCTCATTTCTGTGTAATTTTTTAACAAATGAACCATGTACCCGAAATGAATTTCTGTATGGACAATAAACTGGAAATTCAATTGAAATTGGATTGAATTATCAAACTCTTTCCCCTTGCTGCCGCTCCCACTTCTCCTCTGTCCCAATTTGAGCCTCAAACTTACTCTCAAAGGTAACTTTTTCCTTCCTGCTCGCTCTACCAGCTGACTGGCCATTACTCCCTGCTACCCTCCGCCTGTTCCCAGCCAGAAGCAGGGGCTGGCTTTACGCTCCTTTCTGTGCTTTTCTAATTATGAGAAGTATTTCCTGTGCTAAGCCAGTGGTGTTCAATACATTAGCTGCAAACCTGCCTAATTGGCAGTCCGGGAATGTTTAATGGCATTTCGAGATTCGTAAATAAAAAAGGAATAGTAGATACTCGCTGGGCTTGTGATCTCAAACTAATACTCACGTGTGGTGTGTGCATATGGTCTCTAACCTTTTTGAGAGTTTTTTTGGTAAAATGCTAAGGTGAAAAGCAAAATGTGCAAATGTTTTACTTCCTTGGTCCATCATGGTGCTAGATGTTTGTTAAGTAAATGCACAGGTATGAAGTAGATTGACCTGTATCGTGTGAATGCATGAGTTCTATACTGCAATTAGTGCATCTGGCTGAACAGCATCAGCATACCCGCACCTGTGCCTGGATCAACAACTTGTATTGGTCTAAACTGCACTTAAGCAGCTTAAAGCAAGTTTTAATTTACAATCCTATAGCACTGAGTCTCTATTATTAAAGGCATTATAAGCTCCATGTAAGCTATAAATAACAGCAGTTATCCCGGCAAGATTCTGAAGATACCCTTTCCTTATGTAAACCTTCGGTGGAGGCAGGGAGGGAGAGGAATTGATCGCCTGTAATCTTCACTCACCTTTGGCGCACTCTGCCCCCAATCTCACCCCTGCCTTGTGCACCCATGACATCTCCTGACCAATCCCATGGCCATTCTGTCCTTCCTCTTCTCAGAACAACTACAACTTTCCCTAACTCTGCACCCACCCTCGACAAAAATCCTTTGGGAAAAGGTGACTGCAAGGCTGGTCTTAAGTTCTAAACATTAGTAAAATGAAAATAAGCACTTTAATGAGAACTTTTACCAAGTTACCTGGCGACGTTGCAAACATGAATGCATTGTTTTTCCCAGAGACTTTCTATTGCAAACTCCCTGGTCCATCTCTCAACACCCCCAGGCCCATCAACAGCTGCTGCTGTGCTTTCGTATCTTGCAAAGTCTCCTTTGTCTTGTCTCAGAATACTTCCATCAGTAGTAATATTGTTGCTTAAGTCAAAATGATTTATTTATTGTAGCCTCATGCATTCCACATGCTTAAGGATTATTATAGTGACTGACACAACAGTGAAGCCAATTTTAGTTGCCAACCCAGTGGAATCAAACACTTGCAATGTTCCAAACCCCACACTAAAGTGCAGAATTACAGGGTGATTTTACAGGGTTTGGAGCCTCTTCTACCTGGAACACATACTAGGAATTCAGGAGGATATTCCCCACAATTTTCCATCCATTCATGTTTATGGATTGAAATTGGAGCCCCTCCTGGATGCCCTCCTGGTGGGAAATTAAGTCCAATATTTGGGATGCGATTTTGCTGTTATAGCTTACTTCTTGTACCTTGTCAGGCAAATGCTCCACCAATTGTTCTCCTTCATGGATTATCTTCTGAATATTGAGACAAATAGATTCCGCTGTTTGATCCCCACACTTAAAGAAAATACTCCCTTGTGATATCCTGTGGTTTGAAAACTGGCAGCAACCATTTCCAACCTGTGCTCACTTGCCCCATCACAGCTTTTGAAATCTGAAACTGAATCCTCAAATCAGGAAGCCCGAGAGGCCTAGGTACAAATTCAACTTAGTGTAGAGCACAAGTTGCCACCCCCACACCCCCCCACCCTCCACCCCCCACCCAGGGTCTGCCACTAAGCGATAATGCCGTCCAGAGAGGACGCAGCATTGGGAACTGATAGAGTATCCATACTGCAGGAGGGTGTTATCTAAGTGTAGGAATGAGCCATGCTGTTACCAGTGTTGGTTGGAGATATTCCTGGAGGTTCCATCCAACTCCACCTTCCCATGTTAGTTTTCTCCTGGGTCATTCACAACAATGTCCAGGAGACGAATTCTTTGTCTGCCCCTTCAAAAAATGCTCATCCCCAATTTACTTACATCTGTGCTTTCAAGATCCTAACTGTCTAGCCTTTGACTCCCCATTCTCCATGACATTTCCACAGCAACTTGTTATATGTTGTTGCATTATCTGTAAACATCTGAGAAGAGCTAGGAACTAATAAGCTATGAACTAATTGTTATGTGTAAGTATTCCAGGGGGCCACATTTCACAGCTGCACTGGAGACCAATGTGATGTGTAACAGAACCAGTTCAAACCGGTCCTTCTTTTGTACAAGGAAGCATGCCAAGTTAAAGATAGAGAGTTCTGATCTTTCCAAGCTTAAAGTGAGATGATTACTAACATCTGGTAACTAAAAGACAATAAGAACACATAGCACTACCAATCTGCTCAACCACACCTTCACCTGCATCTTTGATGCCCTAGTCCCATTGAAACAGCTACTCTTTCTCACCCTGGCTATTCCCTCCGGTACAGCCCTCTTCTCTGCTCCCTTAAATCCAATAGACACAGACTTGAATAGATATAGCAGCCAACTGGCTTAGCCATTCAACGCCAATATAGCTGAACTACATAAAGCATTATTAGGTCCTGCTCCCATCTACCAAAACTGCTCACTATTTCAGGATCATCCTGGAAGGCAAAGATAACACCAGGCTTCTTTTCTCTGCAAACCATTTTTCTTAAATCCCCCCTGCATCCTCACCCCTCATCTCCAGAATGTGTGAGGTGCTCATAGACTTCTTTGTCAGCACGTTCACCGGCAGGCTGGCCACTAATCAAAGGTCACAGATTTAAAGTAATTGGAAAAAGAATTATGGGGGAGATATGGTGAATTTTTTCATACAGAGGTATGTTAAGATCTGGAACGCATTACCTGAAAGAGCGTTAGAAGCAGATTCCATAGAAATTTACAAAATGCATTTTTATTTATTCTTTCATGGGATGTGGGCATCACTGGCAAGGCCAACATTTGTTACCCAGCCCTAATTAGCTTGTGAGGCCATTGCAGAGGGCAGTGAAGAGTCAACCACATTGCTGTGGGTCTGGAGTCACATGCAGGCCAGACCAGATAAGGATGGCAGATTTCTTTCCCTAAAGGACATTAATGAACCAGATAGGTTTTTACAACAATTGACAATAGTCTTCATGGTCACCACCACTGAGACTAGCTTTTCATTGCAGAATTGTTAATTAAATTTAAATTCCACCAGTGACCATGGTGAGATTTGAACCCACATCCCCAGAACATTAGCTTGGGCCTGTGGGATTACTAATTCAGTGACATTACCACTACACCACCATCTCCCCCAACTATATATGCATTTGGTCTGCAACAGCAGAGAACCAATTTACAATCTGCAGTAAGGACACCTGCAACATAGTGCCAGTGCCAGTGTTTGCCAAGGTTGCCAACACTCATCTCTTAACCCTGGGGCTCATTCCCCTGAATGCTTTGCAATATCAGCCAATGTGCTGTGTGTGTGGCAGGAATGGTAGCCGATGTGTTGCTTGGCATTGCCACCACTTTGGTTATTTTTCCTTCTGAGGAGCATGATATGATGTTGATAGCAGTGGGGTGAAAATCATACTAATTCTACAATGGGCAGCTGATCATCTAAGTTCCAACCCCAGTGGCAGAATTAAAATTTAACTCCATTAAATTTGAGGTCATCATCAGAGCAGCTGGAGGCGAAGTTAGGAAAATAGCATTTTTTGGGCTGTTACAACAGAAAATGCTCCACCAAACATAACAAGGGAAGCAAAGTCCTCAACAGAAGTATAGAATGGTGTAGCACTGAAGTAGCCCATTACACCCATTGTGCTTGCTCTTAAGAAAGCTATCCAATCAGACCCAATCTCCTGCTCTTTCCTAATCTCTGCAAATTTCTCCTTTTCAAGTATATATGTAATTCCCTTTTGAAAGATACTACTGAATCTGTTCACATTCAGATAGCGTATTCCAAGTCATAATATGTGCAAATCAAATTCTCATTGGGTAGAACAGAACTTGAGTCTTGCTGGTAAAAGGGACATCCATGTTGAAGCTGTTTGTCTTGTGCTCAGCAGGACAATTCGTAAGAATACTAAATGTAAAGGGAACAACAATTTACACTATATGAGAAGAAAGAACTGATTGGTTGGCAAGTGGACTCTCATTGGTCAAGGCATTGCCTGAAGAATGAAACAGCAAACTTATTCTGTTTAGCGGGAACAGACACAATGTGTGTACATGTTCTTTCTGTCCGCAAAGAACAGGGCCCAGTGTATTAATATACGTAGCTTCCAGTACACACAACTACACCACACTGTGAGCCCAACTGAAAATCTTAAATTGGTTGTCAGAGTAATTCTTAGCACACTGAGCATTAGTTAGCAAATGTTGTCCAATTGCGGAATCAAATTTAATGTTGGACACCGTTTTTAAGTGTGGGCTGGTTGGATATGGTCTGTACTTTGCCCATTGTGAACAGTGGAAGGGACATGCTGTTTTATATGATTGCTGATGTATTTTGGGATGTACACTGTCACTGAAATTCATATGCCACATTACCCAATTGTGCGATAGACAGTATGTCTTTTTGGCTTGGCAGCAGCACCCTATTAGTGGTGAATACCACTCATGTTGCTACTGCATTGTAGCAACGTGAAACAGCTAGCTTCACCTGTTGCTCAAATTTTTGAGGTACCTTGCCCTTTCAGGGTAATCTGAGGTAGACTGGGCACTTTTCAGGACCGAAAGTGATGGCCTTAGGCCTGTTCATGAGTTTGCACAATATACAGTGTGAAATAATCTGATCAGGGCAGCCATTATCCCACAAGGGTGCCTTTGATGTGCCCTATTTTGGCATCAAGGAAGCAAATGGCCTGTGCCCTATTTACAAGGCCAGTCTTATAATGTGTGGAACTGTAAGGATCATAATGCGTACATTGATCAGAGAAGGTAGTCTTGTGGTAGACCATGGTAGAGAACCCCCTGGCAGATTTTTCAACTAGTACATCAAGGAAAGGGAGTTCATTTGACTGCTGCATTTCAAAGGTGAATTTGAGCACAGGATGGAGCCCATTAAGATATGTGAGGAAATTATTACATGTAGCTGAGGATTTAAATATAGCAAACATATTGGAAATATGCAAGGGGTAGGCTTTTGGATGTCATTCCATCGAAGACATGTTTCTCATGGAACCCAACAAAGATGTTTGCAAGAGCTGGGCCTGGAGCGGATCCCATGGTAACACCATCTATTGGGCATACATGGTGTTATTAAAACTAAACTCAACTGAGCAAGTTGCTGAGTTCTTAAGTTTGAGGAATACTGATCCACTTATTCAGACCCCAGTTGCCAACCAACTAACACTCTCCTCTCATATAGTATAAGTTGTTGTTCCCTTTACATTTGGTATTCTTGAAAATTGTCCTGATGTGTGCAAGGTGAAAAGCTTCAACAAAAGAAGTCTTTTTTCCAGCATAACATATTATTTTCTCATTTCCCCTGCCATTAGCTTATGAAAGGGGCGTAGGTATATAAAAAATTATAACTTAAATGGAAATAGAGAAATGGCGCAACAATGGGACTCAATGGAAGCCTCTTCAGAAAGCTAGCAGAGGTGTAACAGGGAAAATAACTCTTTTATTAAACCCATTACTAATTCATTGCCCCATTCGAAAGGGGCACTACTAACCCACTGTAACAAAAACAAACAAAACAAAAACATACTGAAACTTTAAAGAAACCTTACTAAATTAAAATGTCATTCTCGGGGTTGATAATGTCTCCTAGTTTTCCTGCCCCCACCTGCACACACCACCCACCCCCCCCCACCCCCCCACAACCACCCGCCACCACCCCCCAGAGCTCACCGATTGTGGAAGGCGTCAAGTAGCGGACATCACGTGCTTTCTCTCCAGGGACACCCATGCATGGACATAACCACAGAAGAGAAGCAGGCAGTCAGGCAAATCTCCTCCTTCTGTGTTGTAATTGAGTTTACTTTATGATGCAAAGCAAACTTTCACCCTTGTGGTTGAGTTTTAAAGTGAAAGAAGCTACTGCAATTTAGGACAAATCAAAACCTGGCTGCTCCTACCATATCCCACCATGAAACAGTTAAAAAGTCCTGAATGTTAATCCAGGAAGTTGGCCGAGGGCTGATACAAGGAAGAACAGCTGCAACACTTTATACAGCCTGAGATATCCGCACAACAAGCTGTGGATCCAAAGAAAGGCGAAACTGGAACAAAGATGGAAATAGGGGGTGAGAGAAGGAGACAATGTACAGTGTTATGCTATAACTGATAATTTCGCGGCAGTTTTACATGAATGTCTGCTGCTACTGTCTTGTACTTTATTAGTGCTATAGTCAATGTGTTATTTGCTTCTCCGTATGCAGACCAGGCCACAATGAATTTGATTAATTCAAATATAGCCATTCTTCACCTCGAATAGTTATTGGCTGTTTGGAACCTGGAGAGGTTCTTCAAAGATCTCAGATTTCTCCGAATTTTGCAGCTTGAAAGTTTGATTCGTCTCCTAGTTGCTTCAAAAACAAGGGAGTCAGGAACCTTCCCAATTAAGGCTGTCTCAAAAGTTCTTACAGCTAAACCCAGTGAAATGTATGTTTTATTCAAGTAACTATAAGAATCTAAACTCAGTCCAAGTAAATAGTTCTCTTGGTCCTCGGCCAAATAATCAAGCTCTGTACAATCTTAATAATTGTACTCATATTTAACCTGAAATTTAATCACCCATTCCAGATACAATATAGCCTTTTCCTGTGTAACCATATCCTGCTCTCACTCCACTTCCCCTCCTTGATCTCTATTTAATTACAGAATTATTTGTGTTCACAATGTAGATGGTCCAGACCACAATTTTGATTGTACCTCCCCCATTATAACTGGCAGCAGGTGGTAAGAGTCAAGTAGGGTCTCATGTCAGAACATACCTGAGGTCCCAGCACACCTGAGTCTACCCAAAGTCGTCTCACATCACTTGGCTTGCACACTTACTGCAGTGCAACTTTGGCCTGTAAGCAAACCACATTTCTAAAATGTGCCAGCAGACTGTTGGAGCGCTGGGCAGCTTTCAAATCCAATGTGAAATCTTTTTAATGTCAGAAAGAAGTTCTTGTCCCCTCTCTCCCTATCGTAAAAACTAACCACCTAAGCACCCATGCATAGAGTCTCTTTGTTGTGAATCTCCAAGTGACCTGCAGACACCAGTCTAAGATATAGGAGCAGAAGAAAGCCATTCGGCCCATCGAGTCTGCTCTGCCATTCAATGAGATCATGGCTGATCTGATAATCCTCAACTCCATTTTTCTGCCTTTTCCCCATAACCCTTCATTCCCTTGCTAATTAAAAATCCATCTATCTCGGCCTTGAATATACTTAATGACCCAGCCTCTACAGCCCTCTATGGTAGAGAATTCCACAGATTCACTACCCTCTGAGAGAAGAAATTCGTCCTCATCTCTATCTTAACTGGGTGACCCCTTAGTCTGAGGTCATGCCCTCAGGTCCTAGACTCTCCGACAAGAGGAAACAACCTCTCAGTATCTACCCTGTCATGCTCCCTATAGCTAGAATCTATTGGTTACACTTTGCACTATATTGATACAGGTTTCAGATCAGGATCCACTATAAAATGCCAGACTAACACGCTGCCTGAGGCCAGTGGTACTAGCTCATTCTCCAGCCAGGCAGAGCCCTTTACATTTTGCTGAGCTTCTGGCTGGAACATCTTGTGTCTTGCTTAAGAGAAAATGTTACAGATATCTCAATACATTTATTGGCAGAGCAAAGATATTTGAATATTTGAAGAGTCGGGAGGGGAGAATCCCCAGTCTTTGAATAGTTAATTTGAGGTCAGGATTAAAAAGTGTCCAAGTGGTCCGACAATCTCCTTGAGCATTTTGAAAACCAGCTTTCACCCTATTTCGGACTGGTGTGTCAAAGTGAAGGAACATGAGAATGCTGCCTCCAAGGGTTCTCACTACACTTCACTCTGCGTTTCGGACTCTAGGTTTACATTGTAATTTAAATGTTAGTGCAAAGCGGAAATTACTAAGCTTGCTGTGTAAATGCATCTTTGCTTCTTCTTCTAGTAGAGTTCTTACTGGGAACAGTAAATTATTTATAATTGGAGTTGCCACAAGCCAATGTTTAGGCATGAATTGTACATTACATGCAATACTTTCCTAGGAGTGGGGATCGTTGATCTTGTACCTGCCATGAGGTTGTGCCTTTACATGCTCAATATCTAGGAAAATGAAGTGAGACTTGAAAGTACGTGCCTTGCTGGAATATTTTAAATGCCTTTGTAAGACAGGTGAATGTACAATCTTTAAGGTCAAGGCTCAGGCTATAAACCAACAATAACAATTGCTTAACATTAAACAGGTAAATGAATAGCATTTAGCACAACAGTATATTTGCATTACTTATAAACTTTGTTGTTTTGACATTTCAAAAAGCTTAACAAAGATGTTTCACCTTTTTCCTGAACATAAAATTGATCTTTAAAATATGATTGCTCACTTCTTAAGTGGTGAAATGCTATCATTGAGCTACAAGTCACTGACTGGAAGAAAAGCAACCTCTTAAAATTCTCTAAAGATACATGTGACTTTAAGCCCAATGATATTCCCAACATTACATTGGCAGCGATTTGCAGGCAGTCAGCTACAGAAGTGTTGTGAGGGTGGCTGAGTTGCTCTATTAATGATAGAGTTGATCTGCAGACACTTCTTGGGTGGAAACATTGAGTTTATTTACAATATACTCAGCAGCAACTACACGTGTGCTTTCAACTCCAACTCTACCTCTACACTGACTGCAGAGGAAGCCTGGGCTACTCTCCTAATGGTCATGTGATCTTTCTTAACATGTATTATTCTTAAAGGTACATTATACGCTAAATAAAACCATAATGACTACAGGAAGATTCATCATCCATCCACCCCGGTGCTTACCTATGTTGGCTCCCGGTCTGGAATGCCTCAATTTTTAAATTCTCATCCCTGTATACAAATCTGTCCATGGCCTTGCCCCTCTCTACCTCTGCAGCCTTCTCCAATCCTCTGAGATCTCTATGCGCCTCCAATTCTGGCCTCTTGCCCAACATCCGTATTAATCGTACCACTATGGGTGCTTGAGCTTTCACCTGTTTTGGCTGTAAGCTCTGGAGTTCCCACTTAAACCTCTCGACCCCCTCTCTCCTCCTTTAAGATTCTCCTTAGCACCTCCCTCTTTGACCTTTGGAATGTTTTACTATGTTGAAAGTGCTATACAACTACAACAACAACTTACATTTATACAACACCTTTAAAATGTCCCAAGTGCTTCCCAGGTGTGTTATGACACAAAATTTGACACTGAGCCCATATGGAGAAATTAGGGCATGTAACCAAAGGCTTGGCTGAAGAGGTAGGTCTTAAGGGGCATCCTAAAGGAAGGAAGTGAGGTAGAGAGGTGGGGAGGTTTAGGGAGGGAATTCCAGAGCTTAAGACCAAGGCCGTTGAAGGCATGGCCGCCAGTGGTGGAGCGATTAAAACTGGGGATGCTCCAGAGGCCAGAATTGGAGTCGTGCAGATATCTCGGAGGTTTGTAAGTTGTTGCTGTGTTTGTCCTAACCACTTTGAATAGCTATTGATTTTGATGAAATCAAGATGCCTGTTCAGCAGTAACAATGACCTCTCATACACCGTAACACATTAAAGCCCCTTTTGCTGAATAGGAATAAATTGAAAATGTAAATGGATACTGTTTGGCAGACCAGACAATAATGTGGACTTCTGCAGCTTGTGGAAACAGCTAGTCATTACCCCTGTATTGTCCAGCAAAGTAATAACCCAACAAATGTACCATCACAGAGAAATGTTTCATTTTTGTTACAATCAGTTCTGTAAAACAGGTTGAGATTTCATTTAAATTAACTACAGAGAAGGAAGTAGAGTCTACAGCTCAATGACAGGCCATTCTGTCATTTATACTCCACTCAAGCCCTTTTCCACCCATCTTCATCTCACCCTATCAGCATATCGTTCTAATCCTTCCTCCCTCATGTGCTTGTGTAGCTTCTCCTTAAAGGCACTGATGCAATAATTGAGCTCCATTAAAATCACAAGCAAGAATTTCCTTTCAAGAGGGAGCTTCTTTGCTTCATGTCTTCACACACAACTTTTTTCCCCATTGGAGAATATTGGAAAGGATCAGCAGACTGAAAACCAGCCTGTTGAGCCACATTATACACACTACTCCATGGCCAACAAGTCCTGGAGTGGGACTTAAACCCAGAGCTTCTGTCTCAGAGGCAGGGACACTGGTACTGGGCCATAAGACCTGCACAGAGAGCCAGCTGAGATGGGCTAAGAGGCTGGAGGGCTTATAAAATGGTGGTGGCAGGCTTTGGGAGGGAAGCCCGATATCTTCCAGCAGCCATGAGTTATATATTATAGCTTTGAATAAAGAATAATGGTCTTAAATAGTTGTTTGGTAGTACAAAACTTGAGTATTGGTGAAAAAAAGGGACATCAAAGCTTTCTGTCTTACACTCATCAGGATTCTTCTCAAGAATACCAAGATAAGGGGGAAAGCAACAATTTACACTATGAGAAGAGAGTGCTGATTGGTTGACAAGTGGACTCTGATTGGTAGAAGTGTTGCCATGGAGAATGCACCAGTTGATGGTGATTGACGGTTAACTGCCAGCATTGTTTGAAATTTAAACCAGATGGCTTGACTCAGATTGGTCAAGGTATTGCCCTGAGAAAAAAGTCAGTGAATGGCTGCCAGTTATTTTGTTTAGCTGAAACAAATGTAACATGTGTACATGTTCTTTCTGTCTGCAAAAAACAGGGTCCTGCGTCTTAATATATGTAGCTTCTAGTACATACAAATGTGCCACACTATGAACCTGATTGACAATCTTAAATTGGTTGTCAGGATAATTGTTACCACACTGAGGATTGTTGTTTTCCAATTGCGGAATCACATCTAATGTTGGACACTGTGATTTTTTTCAAGCACGGCTGGTTGGGTACGGTCTGTACCTTGCCCATTGTGAGCACCAGCTGGAATATGCTGTTTGATATGAACCACCAGTCTTTGGGATGTACAGCCTACATACCTAGCATCACACTGGCACTGAAATTCATATAGCACATTACTTTTTTTGTGTGATAGGCGGAATGTCTTTTTGGCTTGATGGCAGCATCCTGTTACTGGAGAATACCACTCGTGTTGCTGTTGCTTAGTAGCAGCCTGAAACAGCTAGTTTCACCTGCTGCTCAAATTTTTGAGATACCTTGCTCTTCCAAGGTAATCTGAGGTAGTCTGGGCACTTGAGATACCTTGCCCTTTAATAAACTACAGTCTCAAGCAGCTTACTTTGGGAGAATAGACCAGCACCAAAGAACCCTGTCTAGACACCAAACACACAACAAAACAGATGACAGTCCTGGCAGGTGCCTGTTAATGGGCTGGTAAAATCTCCCCTGTAGTCCCATTGTCTGCTGATGCAGGTTTGGGTCTCGCATTTTGTCCCAACAGTAGGACTTCATTCTTGCCAGTAAAATTCTGGCCAATAACAGGGCTTCTTTTGAAGCTGTTCCAGGTAAATTGGGGCAGATTTTGTCCCTTGGCACTTGGGTGTCAAGGGCCTTTTGGGTGAGGTGCATCTATGAAGTAAAGGTGGGTTCATCGCATGCCTAGTCCATCCAGTTTTCAACCCATTTAATTGAACAGATGTATACAATAGTGGGCAGAATCCTTGTCAGGTGTCATCATGTGAGAGGAATGTGCTGTTTTCATTGCAAAGAAGAAGTGGATAACTGTGCTGGATGGATGAATTGTAGCTTTGTTCTGTTGATTATTTTTAGAGATATTTTCAAATCCATTTTATTTTGCAGACTATTTCACATCAAGAACATCTGCTAACGGAGCTGCTAAGAATGAAGATGAAATAGGTAAATAATTGTTGCTCTGTTCAGCTTCCAAAAATACTCCCCCTCATGTCTGATTCTGCTTCACTTGGACAAGGCCTTTACATGGCTCTCTGACTTTGTATAGTCCAGTCACAGTGAATGCCTGCAACTTCCTCTTTGTAAAAGCTGTCAGTGTATCCAAACTCTTGACTATATCTGCTGTTATTAGGTTTACCCCAGAACCAAGTCCAGAATAACAAACATGAATAATTGGTGGAAGTTAGGCTTTAGGCCTCTTGGGCCATATCTACTCTCTAGGGCCCCTCAGCCCTGCCAAAAGTCCATCTGCAGCCTGAATGTTTCAGTTCTGATGATTGGACCCAACTCAAACTTTGACCTTTTTCTTATTCATTCACAGGATGTGGGCTTCGCTGGCTGGGCCAGCATTTATTGCCCATCCTCAGTTGCCCTTGAGAAGGTGGTGGTGAGCTGCCTTCTTGAGCCCCTGCAGTCCATGTGGTGTAGGTACACCCACAGTGCTGTTAGGAAGGGAGTTCCAGGATTTTGACCCAGCAACAGTGAAGGAATGGTGATATATTTCCAAGTCAGGATGGTGAGTGACTTGGAGGGGAACTTCCAGGTGCTGATGTTCTCATCTATTCAATGCCCTTATCCTTCTAGACTATAGTGATCATGAGTTTGGAAGGTGCTGTCAAAGGAGCTTTGGCAAATTCCTGCAGTGCATCTTGTAGATGGTACACACTGCTGTCACTGTGCATTGGTGGTGAATGTTTGTGGATGTGGTGCCAATCAAGCGGGCAGCTTTGTCCAGGATGGTGTCAAGCTTCTTGAGTGTTGTAGGAGCTGCATTCATCCAGGCAAGTGGGGAGTATTCCATCACACTCCTGACTTGTGCCTTATATCTAATGAACAGGATTTGGGGAGTCAGGAGGTAAGTTATTCATTGCAGGATTCCCAGTCCCTGCCCTGCTGTTGTAGGCACAGTATTTATATGGCTTGTCCAGTTCAGTTTCTGGTCAATGGTAATTGATGTTGATAGTGGGGGATTCAGTGATGGTAATGCCATTGAACATCAAAGGGCAATGGTTAGATTCTCTCCTGTTGGAGACGGCATTGCCTGGCACTTGTGTAGTGCCAATGTTACTTGCCACTGTCAGCCCAAGCCTGAATATTGTCCAGGTTTTGCTGCATTTGGACATGGACTGCTTCAGTATCTGAGGAGTTGCAAATGGTGCTGAACATTGTGCAATCATCAGTGAACATCCACACTTCTAACCTTATGATGGAGGGAAGGTCATTGATGAAGCAGCTGAAGGTGGTTGGGTCGAGGACACTGACCTGAGGCATTCCTGCAGTGATATCCTGGGGATCAAATGACTGACCTCCAGCAACCACAACCATCTTCCTTTGTGCTAGGTATGACTCCAACCAGTGGAGAGTTTTCTCCCTGATTCCCATTGACTCCAGTTTTGCTGGGGCTCCTTGATGCCACACCTGGTAAATGCAGCCTTGATGTCAAGGGCAGTCACTCTCACCTCACCTCTGGAGTTCAGCTCTTTTGTCCATGTTTGAACCAAAACTGTAATGAGATTAGGAGCTGAATGGCCCTGGTGGTACCCAAACCGAGCATCAATGAGCAGGTTATTGCTAAGCAAGTGCTGCTTGATAGCACTGTTGATGACCCCTTCCATTACTTTACTGATGATGGAGAGTAGACTGATGGGGTGGTAATTGGCTGGGTTGGATTTGTCCTGTTTTTTGTGTACAGGACATACCTGGGCAATTTTCCACATTGCCGGGTGGATGCCAGTGTTGTAGCTGTACTGGAACTGCTTTGCTTGGGGCACGACAAATTCTGGAGCACAAGTCTTCAGTACTATTGCCAGAATATTGTCAGGGCACATAGCCTTTGCACTACCCAGTGTCTTCAGCTGTTTCTTGATATCACATGGAGTGAATTGAATTGGCTCAAGACTGGCATCTGTGATGCTGGGGAACTCTGGAGGAGGCCGAGATGGATCATCCACCCGGAACTCCTGGCCGACGATTATAGCAAATGCTTCAGCCTTATTTTTTGCACTGATGTACTGGGCTCCTCCATCATTGCGGACGGGGATATTTGAAGACCCTCCTCTTCCAGTGTGTTGTTTAATTGTCCACCACCATTCACAACTGGATGTGGCAGGACTGCAGAACTTAGATCTGATCTGTTGGTTGTGGGAATGCTTAGCTTTGTCTATCACTTGCTGCTTATGCTGTTTGGCACGCAAGTACTTTTTCTTTCCCGGGTGCTCATCGACTGGCTGTGAATTTGCTGCAATTGTATATTTCTGTCTTTGAAGCATTTCTATTTAATCTGGGGCATGCTGTCTATTTCTTTGTGTTAACCCTCTGGACTGCAAACTACGGGCTGAATTTACTGGTCACTGCAGTGGGCCTGCCCATTGGCATTCCTGCTGTGGTCAGTTCCGGGAGCTCCAGTGAGATTTAATCCCAATCCAGCGGTCTGCTGGCTGCGTGAGGAGGCTCTCACCTCCGAGAGCTGCTGTCCAATCAGAGGCCGGTAGCTCTTGAGTACTGACACCGCCACTGGGGGCTGGTGGCCACAGCTGGTACTGCATTAGGCCCTGGGGGGGAACGATTGTCATGGAGCCCCTGGAACACAGGTAAGTGGGGCCAGTCAGGCAGGCCAAGGCGAGGATGGGGGAGGGGCAGAGGGCAGGGAGTGTCTTTCTGAGGAGGCAGCCTTTGCTGCCAGTGGGTCTCTGCGTTGGGCACAGTGTGTTTAAGCAGGAAGGACCCCTCCTGCCAATTTGCAGGCATGCTCACCAGTGTATACCTAGTGGATTTCCCATATTGCAAGGCTGCCCCCAGCCTCTTCTTCCCTGCTGCTGACAGAATACCAATGGCAGTGTGTCGAGGCCCGTAAGTGGCCACTTAAGGGTCTCAATTGACCTCCTGGCGGGAAGGCCAAACTCAACTCTTCCCGTCCCAGACTTAATTTGGGGGCGTTGGGAAGGAGATGGGCTCTCCACCCTGAACTTTCCCACCCCATTAAATGCACCCCACCCCCCCCCAACCCCCCCACCCACCATCTCCTGTCTCCCAGCCCAATCCCAGTAGGGACATTAAATTCCACTCTGTGTGTAATTTCCATATTGTCGCACTTTTGTACTGCAGTTATTTAAAGAAGAAAGATTTGCATTTATTTAACCCCTTTTACTATCTCAGGATATCCCAAAGCACCTAACTACCAATGGAGTGGTCTTTGGAATTCAGTGACTGTTATAATGTAAGGAACTTGGCAATCAGGCTGTGCACAGCAAGTTCCCAAGAACAGCAATGTGGAAATGGACGGAAAATCTGTTTTGCCGATTTTAGCTGAGGGATAAATATTGACCAGAGCACTGGTGACAATTCCCCTGCTCTTCAAATAGTGCCAGTGGATTTTTAATGTCCACCTGAGATGGTATATGGGACCTTGGGTTTAATGTCTCATCTGAAAGATGGCATCACCAGCAGTGCAGCACCCACCTCAGTATTGCTCCAGAGTTTCAGCCAAAGTTTCCTGCTCAAATCTCTGGAGTGGGATTTTATCCCACAACTTTGTGACTTAAAGTTCTGATATTTCACAAAATGCTTTACTGCTATTTTGCACATTTAATAAATATAAAACAATACGAAATACATTTTTGAACAGCTCCTGCCCCACACTGAGTGGGACAACTAAAATACTAATGTTCCCTGAAATACATTATTTCCATTGAGAAACCATTATTGATCCATTCAGAATAGTCACTCATTACTATTTGTGGGAGCTTGCTGTGCATAATTTGGCTGCCAGTTGTCCTACATTATAACAGGGACTACGTTTCAAAAAGTATTTTCCTGGCTGTAAAGCAGCTTGGGGTATCTTAAGGTTGTGAAAGATGCTACATAAATGCAAGTCCTTCTTTCTCAGCCAGTGTGAATCTACCAGGTTGCACCATGGCTGCATGAATAAAACAGCCCCACTCTCTCTCCTCTGTTTCTCATACTCATCAACCATATTTTGTCTGTTCTTTTCTAGAAATCAAGTATGCCTTACTGGGTGCTGGAATAGGAATATTTCTCGTCATCTCATTTGTTTTGGTTAAGATTTACATGATTAATAAACACATTTATGAAAATGACTTAACAGGTAAGATGACAAGGCAAACTTAATGGGCAACTTTCCTTCCAATATTAGCTTGACTGAAGCATGACTAAATCCCTTCAGGCACAAACAGCTTTAAGTGTCCAAATAATAGGCACTGTCTCTGTCAGAAATGGAAGCAAATATATTGTTTCACTTTATGTTGCTCTGTTCATGATTTTCTCTCAACTCGCATTCTCACAACCCCCATCAATGCAGAACTATCTAACCCTCTCTTCCTCCAACAACTGTTATATAGCCAGGATCCCCAAATTGGTCTCTGATCAGACCCGTAATCCATCCCACACCTCACCCAGGCCACATTTCCTGCATCCCTGTTTCCTCTTGATTAAACCTTCACCTGGGTACCTTGTTAACGATGCCAGAAACCTACAAGCAGATAAAAAGGTGGGATACTTTCAAAACCGAGGCTATGGAAGACCTATCTATTCGACTTGGTCCACAAGGAATCAAACACAATTTGAAGAAACTTACCTTGCTCAACTTTTTCAGGCCCTCCATCCAAGAAAGCTGATCACTGTTTCCTCACTCAGCCTTCAGTGTAATATTGTAGTCAGGCTCCAAAGATGTCAATGGATCCTGATCCGCCCTATTTAATAAAGAGTCTCGATAGCTTTGGATGTCCTTCTTTTGTTCAGTTTTTGGTTGGGATGGGAAGTCAATGGGTAAATCCCTTGCTTCATTGTAACTGTCCCTCACCCAGGTTGAGAAGTGGGATGGAGTGGGGGAGGTGAAAATCTCCCCTGAAAGAGTCAGTGTTCTGTCCAGATTTCAGTCTGACACCAGCAAAGATGTCAAAGGGCGGTAGACCACCACAGACAATTCCAAGGAACAAGCTTTTGTTGTTAAAAGCAAAATACTGTGGATGCTGGAAATCTGAAACAAAAACAGAAAATGCTGGAAAAACTCAGCAGGTGGTCTGGCAGCATCTGTGGAGAGAGAAACAGTTAACGTTTCCAGTCCTTATGACCCTTCTTCAGAGTGTTCTTTGCTTTGTCCATTGCTGCAGTCTGGCTGTATGGGTAGAGTCTAGGTGAAGGAGTTTAGTGTAGGCAATCCTGTGTTACATATCCATCTCTAGTAAGAGAGTCAGTGGTGTACCATTAAAAGAGGCCCTTGTTGTTTAGATACCAACATCTAACTCCACTAATTAGTTAGCAATGACTCACTAATCCTGCAAGACAACACTAATGTTTACATCTGAATAAGTCCTGCAGTCTAGCCAGATACTGCTTCCAAATGAGTGCTTATCTCTGTACCTCTGAGGAGTCCAGTCGTCAGTAAGGCGCATTGAGCACTACAGCATGGACACGCTCAATCTGACAGTCCAAAACAAAGTTATGAATGAGATAAGAAGTTGTTATAAGCCACTTACAAAACACCATATACAAATCAAACTTTTGTGGATTACATTCAAACATTACTGAAAATGCCGAACTTGGAAAAACAAGTTCTGAGCATTCTCCCCGTCCCTTCTCAATGGTAAGGCAGCAAAATGCCAAGACAGTACACTGTCCTTGAAAACTACAATATCCCACTGCAACCAGTAGCAATCACTAGGTGACTGAGTTCTAATTACCTCCAATATCATGTCTGACAAATAGCTAGCAGTGAATTACCTGGTAGTTGCCAAACCTTAGGTTCCTGCTGACATTTCTAAACCATTCAAGATTTATTCTGTGGCTTGTGGTATAGCTGAAGCTGCTGGACTGGAATTTAGTCCTATGTCTAATAAAGACCTAACCAATATTGAGACATGGAAATATGTCTCATGTCCGTGCAAACAAAAGAAAAGTTCAAATGTTCAGTCAACCCATTGGAATTATATATTTGACCAAATGTCAGCTTATGTAGGGTGGGCAAACCTTGCTCAGGGCAAGGTGCCACATTTATTTGAAGGACACGTTTCATCCCTTAATGAATTCTCACCGAGGCACAAGAAGGCTGAGGCATACTTTTGAATTATGTGATTTGATAGATCTCAATTTTGATGGCGCTTTCAGTCTGTGAGTCATACCATTCAGTACCATCAACTTGAATTTAAATTCAATCTCTGATAGAACGCATGGATAAAAATCCCAACGCTTAGAGCCACATATTGTAAAACTGCACATTTGCAGCCTACAGATGACCTGTTGTTGGCTGAGGGTGCCCAGTTTTTCCAATATGCACTCTCGGATCACATTAAAAGACAAGGGCATAGGAATTCCTCCCCACCTAGGCCAGATTTCAATCTTTTGTTCAGCTACCGTGAATTTTATGAAGCAACTACTTTTCCAACATGACAATGTATTAATTATTCATAAATGCACGAGGCAGTCTGACTGTGATCATCTTTTACCATGGAACTGTGGTTTCTCTTGCAGTTGGTTCCAGATCTTAACTATTGCAAAGGAGGAAATTCAAAGAGAAGTCTGGGTGTTTCCCTGCAGAACGAGTGTCAGGGGGTGTGCCTGTAATTTTGAAGAGCAAAATTAGGAAGTTAAAAAAAAGCCTCCCACTTAACAAAGGGACAACCCTCCTCCTATTAAAAATGTCAAGTCACTGTGATTCCTCACCAGCATGTTACTAACTGGGTAATATTTTGGCAAAATGCTCACATTAGCACCTGGAAGGAAATAGTACCCAAATGTTGCTGGGATACTAGGTAGAAAAGTGACTGTTGCGATGCTTAATATACACCATCGCTCGGGAAGCAGGTTGTTGACCTTTGGATTGCTAGTCCATTAACATGACTACCACACTGAGACACCACCTACTCTGCAGTTGGTTGTGTGGCAGTTGACTGAGAATGCTTGATACTAAGACTGGGTAACTCAAGGGTATGGTAGTGCAGTAGTAACAGTAAGAATTGGACCTCCTTGTGCCAATTTCTAGCTGGAAAAGAGGGGTCTATAGGAGCAAATTAGAGGATTAACCTTCCATGCCTGAACAGTGTGGGAACCAAATCAGGTGCCAAGTCAGGTCTGTAGAGGCCTACTTGGCAGCCCCACTGAACAGGAGTTATATATACTGATAAGGAACCTAATGTCTGTTTTAGCATCCAAACCAGGCTTTGGTTTGTCCTTTGGGCCTGTTGCCATCATTATTATCTGGACTACATGCAGCCCAACCAGTTGACCTTATGGGGATTGCTGGAGGCTACCAATGAAAAGGTTCCTTACAAAAGTGCTCCTCTTGGTTCTGTGTTTAAGCTGTGTCCTGACTGCCTCCTCCCCACTCTTTCTCACTCAAGGCCCTTTGGCACAGCAGCTGAAATCCCAACTCCCCTCGCCCCCCTGCGCATCCAGCAAATAGTCTCTGGAGTCACGACTGGTGCCTGCAGCTCACTGGCACTGATTTAGTGAGGTGGGCAGACTATTTTGTCTTGATCCTGGCTTCATGAAGTGGTACAATACACACCGCAATTTGAGTGCAACCCAATTTCTAGGCCAGAGTCATTGGGCCAAAGAGAGGAAAATCAGCTTGAGTTCCCACTCCTGACCTCTGCTGAACACTCCCATATTGGGTCAGGACAGAATCAGACATGGCAGTGGTGATTTCCCACCTAGGAAGCCTGTTGCCTATTCCTACAGTTAGATAAGTGGCCAGATGGATGAATAATGAAAGGGCTTTGGGTAGCTGTTGATCAGTACCCAGCGCAACTCTGCATCTTCTAGTGTGTAAAAGAAAAATAATCAGGGTTGGGGGGGTGGGGAGTAGAAATGGAAAAAAAATGTTTTAAATACTGCATTACTTTGCTTCCCTTGGTGTGACCAAAACAAATTGATGGCTTCAAA
Source organism: Carcharodon carcharias (assembly GCF_017639515.1). NCBI lineage: Eukaryota > Metazoa > Chordata > Chondrichthyes > Lamniformes > Lamnidae > Carcharodon > Carcharodon carcharias. The sequence continues at coordinate 18,409,186 of NC_054494.1, read as the reverse complement.
TCTATTTCCTGTTTAGTTGCCTGTTGTGTTATATGCATTATATAATAGTTACAGCATGGAAATAGGCCATTCGGCCCAACTGGGCCATGCTGGTGTTTGTGCTAATCATGTTCTTCCTCCCTTCCTTTTTCATTTAACCCAATCAACATGTCCCCCTACTCCATTCGCCCTTATGTTCTTGTCTAGCTGCCCTTTAAATACCTCTACACTATTCACCTCAGCTATTCAGTGTGATGGTGAGTTCCACATTCGAACCAATAAAGAAGCTTCTCCTGAATTCCCTTTTGTATTCATTAGTGACTACCTTACACTTGTGGCACAGTGGGTCTTGTCCCTGCTCCTGAGCCAGTGGTTCCAGGTTCAAGTCCCACCTGAGTTAACAGCCAAGGAAAGTGCATTCATAACATGGCCGAACAGATTGGGCATCAACCTGCAAACCCTTCCAGCACACGCCAAGGACAGGCAGCAAAAGCCAGAGAGATTCCTGGTTATCCATGCGATGGAAAGAAATTGGAGCCTCTACCATCACTATCCACAGCTCAAGACCGCCACATGCATGTAAAAGTGTATGTTGCCACAGCAACCTGGACTCCCCGAGTGAACTGTAACACACCAATATCTTATGGCCCCTATTTCTGCTCTTGCCTGCAACTGGAAATGTATTCTTTATGTCTACAATGTCAAATCCTTTCATAGGCCAAGATCTTACAGTCTCCAGATAGTCAGAGACTGAAGATACCTTGTAAGATACGTGTGGGACCCATTGGGAGTCCCGACATAAGCACATCTCTGGTACTTACGGGAGAAGTTTTAAACTTCCGATTGCAGGTTTTGTTCTGCCCGAATTGCTCTGTGATTGGCCAGAACCATGCGTATTTGGTCTGTTTTCCATACACTTACCCTGGTTTTACACAGTTTTACTTAGTTTTTCATAGCAGGTATAAAACCAGCGAAACTCTAAATAAATCAGCTGGAGTGTCAAAGCACTGTGGAGCCCAAGCAATGGTCACCATCCCACCCCTTCCCCCTCAGACAGTGCTCACCCCCATACCCCTGACTGAACTCCCGACGAGCGACCCCCACCCCAGCCACCCGACCACCCCCCACACCAACCACCTGGTCCCATGCTCCTTGACCACCCCTGACCACCCTCAACTCTCACGCCAACCTCACCCCAACCACATAATCCCCCCACCACCGACCGCCCAACACCACCCCTCCCCCCCACCCCCCTTAACCACTTAACCACCCCACCCATCCGACTCCCCCACTACCTACCACCCAAGGCCTCTCCAACCCATCCTTCCCACTTACCTTCTCTCCTTTCAAAGTGGTTGGGACCTTTAAACTTACCAATTTACAGCAGCTAGTGCTATGAAAAGGGGCATATGGCTTCACTTGCCCCTGCACAGAAGTGACTCCAGGAGCTGCTATGTTGCACGTTTCTCAGCAGGCCCAGGCCTGAAATGTGCAGCTCCGGTCTAGGGTAAGTAAAATGGAGCGGAGTGGAAATCCAACGGTGATTGCCACTGCACAGATGTTCTGGGCCACGATCTTAGCGAGATCGACAGCAAGAGAAATTAAGAAGAAAGCATTTAATTTTTAAATTTTAAAAAAATCTCCAATGCTTATTAACATCCGAAAGAATGAGACTCAACACTTATATAAGTAAACTTTCAATACCAGAGAAATTGGTTGACAGTCATTAAGACTTATCACACTAATAAATATTTACTTACATGGGAATGGACAAGTCATATTCTGGCAAGTTTCTTGTATCTATCTTGTGAGGCACAGCATATTTGTGCTCATATCTGATTATGATTAGCTCAAAGTAGCTAAGTAGCACTGACTACCACTTGTGATAATCTATTACTGTCCCTGTTTCAGATACTCCATCCAGACAAAGCCATTCATTAAGGTAAGAAGTTGAAATCTCTTTAGACAGAGTAATGGTCTTGGCAACATCAAGGCTGCCAACTGGATTGCTCAGTAGAATAGTTTTGTCTGACCAATGTGAAGTATTCACTCAAATATTCCAGCTGCATGTCTAGTTTGAATAATATTTCTGCATCAAGTTGCATTTAATTGTGCCTTTAATGTTACCAAAACATCCCAAGGTGCTTCACAAATGTAAAGAGAAAAATAAATTCTGAACCCTTAGGGCAGGTAACCAAAACATAGGCAAAGAGTTTTAAGGAGAGTCTTTAAGGAGGAAAGATAGATGAAGAAGTGGAGGGGTTATGGAGGAAAGTCCAGATGGTGGGGCCTAGACTGCTGAAAGCATGACCCATAATTGTGGGATAAAAAGATGAGGTGCTTAAGAGGTTAGAGTCAGAAGAACAGAGGGTTCGGGGGAAGGGATATGGAGTAAGAAATTCAATTTGAGATCAACAGGAAGCCAAGCTTACAAAAAGTCTGAGACAGTGGCCATGGAAGAGGATGAAATCAGTGGCGAGAAAATGGGGTTTATAATTGGCGGCTGAGGATGAAGGGCTTTGGCTTTCCTAGTGTTCAGCTCAGCTGGATGCTGGTTAGCCTGTCAATACAGAAGCAGTGGAGGGGCATGAAAGATGTGCCGGGGAGCTGGAGCTGGCCCCATGCATGAAGACGATGCTGTCAAAGGCAATGCATGGATGAGGATTTGGAGGGGTAGGCACAGATGCATAGGAAATTCCGAGGGTAATGGCAGCAGGAAGACCAACCATTCTGGGATGTATGATGACTACAATCAGACAGGGGCAAGTGAGGATGGTCTCACTGAGATAGATAATGGGGGAGAGATGTTGGAGGAGGATAGTGCAATCAGCTGTGACTGGGAGAGTGGATTTTTCAAGGGCAGAAGTTAAAGCAGCGATTGGTGATTTATCTCAATATATTGTCCTATTCCCTTAAGAATTGACAGATTGTCATGAGTCATAACAATGAGCCTGGCCAGATGGATCAAAACGATCTTCACTGGCCCTGAACATATATGTTCTTACACATTCCATACAGGTTAATATGGGTGCACTGTACACCATAAGGATGACTGGTGTTGGTTTTATGGTATTTGCTTGCAAGACCAGGGGGCAGATGGGAACCGATATTTTATTTAAGGGAATGAGCAGCACAACGAGTCACAACAGAGGGAGGGGTATGTGGTTTTAAGTGGAGGGTGGCAGGATGGGCTTTCCTCGAAGTAGGAGGGTTGGAAGTGAAGGGTTGGACAGGTGGACTCAGAGAAAGTGGGTGACAAATATTTTGGTAGCACTGAGTTCCAGATGCATCCCATGGAAAACCTGTACCAATCAAGATAGAAGTCCCACAGTTATGTTAAACATAGGGTGAAATTTATGGGGGCGATGGGGGTAGTGTATTCTGTATTCCCCCCAACCCCCAACCCCCAACCCTGGTAGAAAAGTCAGTCGGCAACACGCCTACTTTAAAAAGGGGCTGCTCTGCAGCAATAATACACTGGGGCCAGCCTTAACAAGGTGGGAGTGGGACTTTGGCTCTTCAGGAACAGGAAGTCCCGCCCTTGAGAGCTGCCAACCAACCTGATTGGCTGGCAGCTGAGTAGCACCAGGATGCAGTAGTGGCCACTGCTGGGACTGCAAGGGAGTTCTGGGAAGAAGTTCCATGGATGCCGGACTGAAAGGTAAAATCCGGGAGTTTTGGTCTGGGAGGTATTGGAGACCCTAGCGAGGGGGGCAGGGGAGAGCGGTGGGGGGAGGGTTCAGGTTCTGGAGGATGGGTGGAGGGGGGGTGGAGTGGGAGGCCAAATCGGGGGTACCATCTTGGAGAGGGGGTGCCTCTCAGGGGAACACCCAAAGGAAGTGCATTCCCTTCCTTCCCATCTTTTAGCCCAAGTTGGCAAATTGGCAGGCTGGCTCCTTCTGCCCTCTGTCTTCCAGCATCCTCGGAATTAAGCAGAGGTGGAAAGAGGCCTCGAGTGGTCTTTAATTAGCAACTTAAGGACCTCAATAGGTCAAAGGGCGAGCGGGCTGCCTGGCACCTTACCTGCCCACCCTATTATGGGGGTACCTCCGGGGTGGGCGGTACAGTGGTGGGCTGACCACCCTTTATTTTATGTGCCCTGCCTTCAAATATGCCAGTCAGTGGTGTGAGGTGGTGGAGGGGTGGGGGAGGGGTTGTAAAATTCATGTTCATATGCTTAAAGTGGAAGTGAGCAGATGCTATATGTAACCTTGCAACTATAGGTTATAGGTTCAACATAGACCACACAGCCAAAGGTGGAGAGGATATGGTCAAGTTGACATGTCCATATGGACATATTCTTGTCATATTCTTGCCTTCAGATATTTGGAAAGAAGTCCCAGAAACCACAGTCATTATAGCCGCTTTCTCTAATCTTGCTGCTCTCATATGCTAAGTCTTCAGTAACGTTGCACTTCCAGATGAGAGGGGAAGCTAACTTTCTCTACCACTGGCACTAACAATCCCGGAGGAAGGGTTATACTAAACATAACACATGCATCTTTTACTAAAGCTAAAGTTTCTACACCTGCGCACACCACCCTCCCGAGAAGGAAAACTGATTTATTTACCTCCAAGGATGTTAAGGGCTTGGGTGCATATAATTTCCTGAGTCCCGGAGTGGCCCTTCCCCCCCCTCCCCCATCCCATCTGCTCACACTGCGCTTGGTGAGTACAAACAGAACATTCCCCCAGTGTGAGGTTTGGCTTCTCATGGCCCGATGTGGGATAAGACGCCCTGGACATTTTTCTTAACTTTTTTTGCATCAAAGTACCTTCGTAAACCAAATAACATCAAAATCCAGCCCAAAATATTCCTCACAGGAATATCATGACAGGCTTGTCAATGGTGTCCTTTGCATTTAAATAACCTGTCAGTTTATTCATTATCCGTTCATGGGATGTGGGCATCACTGGCAAGGCCAACATTTGTTGCCCCCCCCCCCGAGTTGCCCTTGATTTGAGTGTCTTGCTGGGCCATTTCAGAGGGCAGTTACAAGTGAACCACATTGCTGAGGGTCACATGTAGGCCAGGCCAGATAAGGGTGGCTGATTTCTTTTTCTAAAGGGTATTAGTAGATCAGATGGGTTTTCATAACAACAGTTTCATAATCACTGTTACTGAGACCAGCTTTTAATTCTAGACGTTATTTATTGAATTTAAATTCCACCAGCTGCCATGGTAGGAGTTGAATTCATGTTTAGCCTGGGCCCCTGGATTATGAGCTCAGTGGCATTACCACTACACCACCAACACCCCCTAAATGTCAATGCTCACCGTCAAGTCTAATGCACGATCAAAACAGCATTTGGATAGCCTTCACCTGCAGACCTCTACCCCAGTAAAAGAATCAATGCCTTCAGGGGAGACACAATTAAATAACCTGAGAATGCTAAGAAGAAAATGCAAATAGGCCAATGGAGAGCATGACCTTGGTTAAAATTAAATATCTAGCTGGTGACTGCATTAATCTATTTAAAGAGCCACTCATCATGACTATGTTGTGGTGATTAATCCTGTCATCAGTCTTCTCTTGTGGTAAGTTCAGGTTTTATGAGTAATATAACCCAGTTTTGAACGTGATTAGCCAGTGGATGCACAGCTCAACACTGTGTAACAGTAGCAGAAACTTAGGCTAGGCGAAGAAATTTGCACAGATTATGTGTCACTGACTTCAATTAATTGGTTGCCACAACTAGGTTGGCATGAGACTTTGACGCCATGTCATTCCCTCTGCCAGCAACTACAGCTGTCTACCCATTATCACTTGGCCCTGCAGAAAATGCCATTCGCTTTGCTCCTTAGAACATTGCAACATGGGAGAAACTAAAGGGAAAAGGCGATTGCACTGTTCACAAATTTTAGAAAATTTTAAATAGAGTGTACTTACCATTTCAATTTAAATTGTGAACTGCAGAAATAATCCCTTTATTACATAGCTCAGTGTGACCATTGGATTCATCACCATCTAGAGCTACGATATTAGCTGGGCAGGCCATTGGCTATTCCATTGTATGCACCACTGGTTAATACTGTTATCCAAATATCATTAGTTCAAATTGGAAGTTGTGCATTAAAGAATAAAGGTACAGCTAAAGTCTGCAATACCCACAAAATACTTTTAGCATCGAAGTAGGCCTGATGTGGTGATAAGTGAATATTCCATACCAATACAGACCTTAGCACAAGAACCACACCAATTTCTGGAATATTGGCAGAAACCAAAGCTGGTCCTTCGCACACCAGTTACAACACTCAGGCTGTACCTGGATGAGTGCAAACAGATAGCTGTAGATTAATAGTAGGACAATACAGAACTCCACAAGAAAAGCTGACGTTGAACACTGTTCGCTAACCTCCCACTTTTGAGGAAGCTGCGAAACTCTGACTATCTCTGGTAGAAAAGAGCTGACTTTCAATGCGGTTGAGTGAGCTACCATTTATTCTTTAATTTGAAGTTTAAGAAGTTGGCTCTGCACTGGCTGCCAAAATTGCAGCAAACTCCTGATTGCAATGAAATGGGGAACATTACAAGCAGATTTCAAATTGCCTTGATCCAAAAGATTGTGGTGCACTATAGTAAAGCATTACAGTGACCAGCATACATTGTTTCCCCTTAAATGGGAAAAACCTCGGTGAGGAACCATGCAGGTCATCCCAAAGGCTCACAGTGCAGGCAAACAAAATGAGAGAAGTCAAATTGCAGTAGGTGGCACCAGTTAGATTTCATCAGAAATTAAAACTGGTAAGCTAAAGTGCGGAGCCTCAAAGACGTGCGGTTTTCGATTAGAAAGGGTTAACGGAGGATATGGTGCAATGAACTCAACACCATGAGTTTGCAGGATAAAGGATCTACTTGTAGAATGGTGTCTTCAAACTTTAAGAGAAAACTTACATTAACGTAGCAACTTTCACAATATTCTAAAATTCTTTACAGCCAATGGTATAACAGCCACTGTTATCATGTATGAAACTCAGCAGCATGGTCAGGTTCCACAAATAGCGAACAGATAATCACCAAATAACCTGTTTTGGTGATGTTGGTTGAGGGATAAGTATATGCCAGGGCACCTTCTTCAAATAGTGACAAAGGCCCTTTTCCATCCATGTGAGAGGGCTGGTGGGGCCTCAGCTTAACATTCCATCCAAAAAAACAGCCCCATAGATAGTGCTGCATTCTCTCAGTAGTGCAGCAAAGTACCAGCATGGATTTTATGCTTACCTCTGAAGTGATACTTCAGGAATGAGAAAGTTACCGCTGAGCCAAGTTTGACTCTTTATGTCCATAGGAAACAGAAGCAGGAATAGGCCATTTGGCCCATCGAGCCTGCTCCGTTATTCAAACAGATCATGGCTGATCATCTATCTCTACACCATTTTTCTCCATTATCCCCATATCCCTTGATGTCGTTAGTATCCCGAAATCTATTGATTTCTGTCTTGAACATGCTCAGTGATTGAGACTCCACAGCCCTCTGGGGTAGAGAATGCCAAAGATTCACAACCTAATTCCTCCTCATCTCAGTCTCAAATGGCCTGCCCCTCATTCTGAGACTGTCGCCTGGTTCTAGATTCATCAGCCAGGAGAAATATCCTATCCACATCTACCCTGTCACGCCCTGTAAGAATTTTGTCAATTTCAATGAGATTACCTCTCATTTATCGAAACTCCAGAGAATACAGGCCCAGTTTCCTCAATCTCTCCTCTTGAGACAATCCCGCTATCCCAGGTATTAGTCCGTTGAATCTCCGTTGCACTCCCTCTATGGCAAGTGCACCTTTCCTTAGATAAGGAGACCAAAACAGTACACAATACTCCAGCTGCGGTCCCAACAAGGCTCTACACAATTGCAGCAAGATACCCTTACTCCTGCACTCAAATCCCCCTGTGATGAAGGCCAATATATAATTTGCCATCCACGAAGCAGTATTCCTGACAACACTGATAAAACAGAGTACAGAAAGTTACGATAGGCACAACTCACTCACTCACTTTTCCAGAACCGCTTCATCCAATTCAGGGTGACTGACACAACTGAGCAGAGTTAACTTCTTCACTGGGCGAAAAACTTTCTCTTGTATCCTATCCAGGGTATTGAGGGTAGGGATGCGATGGTGGGGATGGTGGTATCATAAGAACCAGCTGTCGCATATGGGAGCGATGTCTCCCTATTAAAGAACCTTGGGCTTTAAGGGTTAAGAGATGTTGCAAAAGTTGCTTGGCTGAAAGGAGGAGATAGAGGCAGCTTTAACTTAGCAGTGAGGATAAGTGGGAGTTTTATCTGGAACAGAAATTTGAACGTAACGTTTTCAGTTAAGTTGCCAATGTAAACTCTGTCACACAATTTCCCAGTATACTGTGTAGCCTTTTCCTAGCCAATTACATACCAGTTAAATAATCTTCATTTATTTTGTTATCATTTTAATACAAGGCAAACCCAAGTGGTCTAGCATGTAGACATTATTGGAACCTTGATGAATTACATTTCAGATCAAAAGGCAATGAGAACAGATTCTGGGACAAGGCACACTGACATTTGGAAAGCTATGATCAATCTGCCAAATCATTGAAACCCACCGTTTCTTAATTTACTGATAGCTGAAATAGGCAATACTGAACACAACTCGCAGTAAGAATGCAGGATAGAGACTGTATTCAATACTGGCTGTGGGACACTAATCTCACACTGCTGTCAACGTGCTCCAGCTGCAATGCTGCACTCCAGTTATTTTTGAGTTGCTAATCCAAAAGTCCGACAGACGCACATTAAATTAGATACAAGTTTCCTTGAAGCAGACAGGCTGCTTCAGAGAAACCGTTTAATTGAGATATCCTTCATTTGCCGCAGAAATGTCGCCATATCAGGAGCCAGTCAATAAAAATATACTTGACAAATTTGTGCTGCTGGGCCAATGCTCTGAGTTGGAAACAAACACTTGAAAAATGTTTCCTCATAAATCATGGATCCTCTGCATTGTGGATCACGCTTACAGTGAGTTGGATGATATTTGGCTTTGTAAGTGGGAGTGATATGCTACATGCGTTATTCTGCTGCTGAGACGAAGGTGTCTCCCTTTAAAACCACAAAACTCCAATTGCTGTTAAGCAAACACTTGGGACCAGATTTTCGGAGCCTGTTAATGGCAGGAAGGGAGATGGACAATATCCAAGAATGCCAGTGCTGGCCGGCATGCCGTTTTCCCAATGCCATTCCCAACTTGGCAAACGAATGGTCAAATACCTCCTCAAAAAAAAATAAGTTCCACAGAGCGAAGTAAGAAGCAAACACTGTCCCAGCAGCACTATTACAGTGGCCAACGCAGTGGTGGAGCTGGTGCCTGGTTATGACTGTGTTCACAATGTTCCAATAACATTATGTAGGCTGTCTCGAGAGTATTTGAAATGTTAAAACAAAACTCTGCTACGTTGATTTGTCTTTTCCCCATTGGATGAACAGGTATAGCAGGGTCCAAACATCAGCAGGTCGGAACATTTTGTTTTGGAATTGGACGGGAGGGTTGGTGTGGGGCGAGAGGTTTCAAGGAGGTTAAGCCAAGATAAGAGAGAGCTTAGACAAAACTGCTGCTCAATAAAATACAATGCTCTGCATATCATGCAACTGCTCAGTGTCATTAGCTCAGTGTCATTAATACGGATCTCCCATCACTCTCCCATCTTGTTAGACACTTTACTGCATTTTCGCACAGATTCTGGGACCCCGACATTGGGATTAACTAAGGGTCCCGAGCCCGCACTTGCCAGCAGCAATCTCTCAGGCAGTGTCCTCCTAATTAGCCACCTCTCATTCACTGTCCCATTAAATATGGCAGGCAGGCTCTCGATACTGCAGACCCAATCAGAGGGGCCAGCAGCCTTAGAGACGCAGCAACGCCCGCCAGGAGAGGCAGGTGCTGAGGGGGCAGGTCGGGGACCGCAAGGACGCCTCAACATGAAGGGGGTCTCTGTGTAATGGAGGGGTCCTAGCTGGGCTGTACTGCAGTGAAGACATCAAAATGGTCATGGTGGTATTATCATAGTGGTATTATCACTGGACTGGTATTCCAGAGACCCAGGGTAATGCTCTGGGGACCCAGGTTCGAATCCCACCACAGCAAATGGTGAAAATTGAACTCAATAAAAATCTAGAATTAAAAGTCTGATGATGACTTCAAAACATTGTTGTAAAAACCCCTCTGGTTCACTAATGTCCTTTAGGGAAAGAAATCTGCCATCCTTACCTGGTCTGGCTGACATGTGACTCCAGACCCACAGCAACGTGGCTGACTTTTAAATGCCCTCTGAACGAGGGCAATTAGGGATGGGCAATAAATGCTGGCCTAGCCAGTGATGCCCACATCCCCTGAACAATTAAACAAAACAGTTCATTGAGACGGAGGGAAGTCCCACTGCTGGATCTGGCTCGGCCCTGATTGCGATTGTTCATGCTTGTGGCCCCATCGCTGGGGCCTGGGGCCTCAGGCTTCAATGGCCACCCGGCCTGAAGCAGGGAGGCCACAGGCGGAGTTGCAGTGACAACACCAGGTGGGTGGGGGCACTCTGCCAGCATTACAGTGCCACAAAATCTCTCTAATGGGAGCCTTGAAAAGTGTAATTCTCTGCCCACCTCCATGGAGCAGGCTGCTCCCAAGGAAGCTCCCCGACAGCAGGAATGTGTCAGGGAGCCTTGCCAACACGGCTCCCTGCTGCTTTCCCGGCCCTCCCCATCTCCAAGCCCGCCAACGCGGGTCTGGGAAAATTCAGCCCATCATTTGTTTTCCTTTTCACAATACGGAATTTAGGGGAAACTTCTGAATGCGGTCAGAATGTGGAACTCACTACCACAAGGTCATGTTGAGACTAGTTTCATAGATGCATTAAATGGGGGACCCCAGGTAAACTCATGAGGGGGGAAAGGAATAAAAGAATATGCTGAGAAGGAGAGATACAACAAAGGGTCAGGAGGCTCGAGTGCAGCATTGGCACTGGCATGAGCCAGTTGGGCTGAATGGCCTCTCTGCTGTTCATTCTACATAATTCTTTCTCTATTCATCAATGGTGCACCTATCATTGTAATAGAGGGCTTTAGCAATACCGTGCTGGGGTAGCACAACCTCTGTAGGTTTCCCCTGCACCTTAGCGAGAGAAAGCAACAGTGACACCAGTTGCCAGAGCTGTGCACACAGGCTTCCGATGGCAAATCTGAGGTCGCAGCACAGACGACTGTGATCTCAAGCAGAGACCTCCTGCTCAGAGAATTTCCTTAACCCTGGTGCAATGCAGAGAATGTCAGCTTAAATCCCACCATGGCAGTTTGAGGAGTTTGAATTGGGTTTTAAAAAATCTGGAAATTTTAAAAAAAAAGCGATGGTAGCAGTAAAAGAGATCAGCAAGCTGTCGGAATGTCACGCAAATCCAAATGTTTTATTAATGCCTTTGGGTCACCCCGAATTGGACTGGCTTAATTGTGACCCCAGTTCCTCATCAACCTGGGTGACTCTTGAGCGCCCTCTGAGGTGGTCTGGCAAACTGCTCAGGAGTGCTACTGGGAATAACGGTGTGATAGAACCTTCCCCACACAGATGGCAGCTGGTCACAAAGCAGCCTAACCACCACTTCGCCAGGGCAACCAGGATTGGGCAATAACAGTCAGCCTTGCCAGCGCCATCCACAACCTAAGAATAGAATCAAAGTACAGTGATTAAAAGAGTACCACAATTGCTCCATTTCTGCTAAGTGGAACCGCGTGCAGTTCTGATTCCTCTTCTAGACTGGAATTTCTCCAATGTTTCATAAAATTAATTTGACGTTTGCTTATTGTCAATTCTATGGGAGCTCTGTACAGTCAGATAGTCAAGTGCTCTTTTTTTTTATTCATTCATGGAATGCGGGCATCACTGGCTAGGGCAGCTTTTATTGCCCGCCCCTAGTTGCCCTTGTTTAGAGGGCATTTTTTTTTCAAAGAGTCAACCACATTGCTGTGGGTCTGGAGTCACATGCAGGCCAGACCAGGTAAGGATGGCAGATTTCCTTCCCTAAAGGACATTAGTGAACCAGATGGGTTTTTACAACAATCAGCAATGGCTTTGTGATCATCATCAGACTTTTAAATCCAGATTTTTTTTACTGAGTTCAATTTTCACCATCTGCTATGGTGGGTTTTGAACCCTGGTCCCCAGAACATTACTCTGGGGCTCTGGAATGCTAGTCTAGTCAAAATTTATGCATTCAAAGGGAGCTGAAAATCCATAAAGTGCTCAGGTCACTGAATCTTGCTTTTATTTTCCCTTGTGTAAAGTGGGGGGACATTTAAGCATCTTGAGGCAGAATGCTTTATGTTGTCAAGGAGCCGATGTTGAGGACTCGCAGGACAACTCCTTCCTGACTGTATAGCAGTGTGCCACCTGGTGGGTCTGTCCTGCCTGTGGGACAGGACACACCAGGGATAGTGATAGTGTTGTCTGGGACAGTGTCTGTAAGGTATGATTCTGTGTGAGTATGACTAAATAAGGCCGTTGCTGGACTAGTCTGTGGGACAGTCTAGATGCTTGTAAGGTGGACTTCTCAGGGTCGACAGGGCTGGTTGTGCCATTGTCACTTCTAGTGCCTAGTTTGATGCTGGGTGGTCCGTCTGGTTTCATTCTTTTTTGAATTTGTAGTGGTTTTAATTGGCTTGCTAGGCCGCTTCAGGGTCAGCCACATTACTGTGGGTCTGGAGCCACATGTAGGGCAGACCAGGTATGGGTGACAGATTTCCTTCCCAAAATGACATTAGCAAACAACAATTGATGATGGTTTCATGGCCACTATAATGGGGACTAGCTTTTAATTCCAGATTTATTCAATTACATGGGTGCCATGTGGGATTTGAACCCATGTTCCCAGAGCATTCGCCCAGGCCTCTGGATTACCACTCTGCCACTGCCACTGCCTCCCCCTAAATAAAGCAGGCAGTTTCATCAGGAAAGCAACTGTCGATAACTCAGTATATTACTAGAGATTTTTCCTTCTTGCCAGTGAGACTAAACTCTTTGCAGTTTGAAGCTGTGTCCTCTGAGAAAATCCATCCATGAATATTGCAGACAGAGCATTAACAACACTGAGAACCAGTCTTAGTTATACACCCAACAGCTTCTTTGTATGAAGTTTTATATTTATGAAGCTCCTTGGGATGATTTTACATGTTAAAGGCGCTTTTTAAATGCATGCTCATCTCCAAGACTATACAAATGCATTAGCAATGTCATTGAAGTGATCAATATAGAAATAAAGCAGTGGTGGGAACAAAGTAACATGCGTGTTAATCAATGATTGGGAAATGTTCAGTCTGGGGATTCTGATTGATCTATGTATGGGAACAGAAGAGTGGAGGAAGAATATCCTCTGTATAGCAGTTATAATGGAACAAGGAGGTCAGGTGCTAAACTGCATCAATTCCTTTTAACCAATTATTATCTTCAGAATCTAAAGCAGTAGCTGAATTAATTTTGGGGGAAAGGGGAAACATTTCATAATCTGACTGAAATCTGGATCATTTAGTTAAGCGGCAGGTCAACCATGATCTCATTGACTGTGAGACAGATTGAGGGGTTAAACAGTCTACCCCTGTTCCTACATTCCTGCCCCGCTCAATGTAAAATTCAAAAGTTACATATGGGACATCAAAACCTCTTGCACATACATTTTGCAAAGTTAGCTGGTTAAGCTATTGGCCAACAGTGTTCTCTCTCCTTACAGTTACACTTCATCAGCAAAAACAGGAGAAAACCGAAGAGATCAATCAGCAATCTTCATATTGTTTTAACACATTTGATATTTTATATTACAGAGAAGAGAGAAACAGAATCGTCCAGAACTAAAAGTGGCAGGAGCTGTGAACAGAGAATAAACTCACAATTCCACTTCCTTGAAGGAAGAAAAAAGCAATTATCTCACTTAGCACACTGGGCAAATTTGGATTCGTTATCAGATATTACAGAGAATTGCAAAGAATATGCAGCGCAGAACGGGGCCATTTGGCCCAAGCAGTCCGTGTCAGCATCTAGATGCCACTCAAAGCTTCTTCCATCCATCCTCATTGATGTCTACCAGCATAACCCTGTGCTGCCTGCTCCCTAATCTAGCCTCCTCTTCAATGCCATTCATCTCAGCCAATCCTTGTGCTAATGAGTTCCACATTCTCGCCACTCTTTGGATAAAGAAGTTTCTTCTGAGTTCTCCTTATGATTTCTTAGTGACCATCTAATGGATTGATCGCCTCTAGATTTGTTGAAACAATGTTACATTCCTGGCATATATAACCTAATACTTTCAACCCTAGAGTACTCTCAGAGCATGCGATAGGATTGCCTCTTATACACCCACACCTGGTCACCACATATTATAGCAGTATGGACCAATCCTGTTGACCCTTTATATCTTATGAATGTCGGGGAGCATGACACTCACACAAACAATTTCTTGTCAGTTTTTGTACCTGGATATAATGAAGTAGGATCACGGAACTGCATTATGAAATAGATTTTGGGTTAACCCCCATCTGATTGCAAGTTATTTTCCTTGGTAGGTCATTTTCACAGAAGGTTTTACATCACTATTGTGCTGCCATCACTATTATCTTGCCAGAATGGTAACCAGACCCTAAGCTATTATCTGCTTGTCAATGCTAATGAATAGTATGTGTATTGGAAACATGTGGAACATATCACCAGATAAATTGTATGTATGAAATATCGTTGTACCTGTAGTGGTTAAATGTAAAATAACTTGTGTGGAGCTCTGGCAGACTGACTGGTCTGTTTCTGTGCTTTGTAACTCTTCGTTACCTGTTCTGTAAACCTCATTCCATCAGTGAAAATAGTAGTCCAAAATGTGGCAGTACAAACCCTGACTGCATGGTGCTAATACTTAGCAGTTTTGCAGTTACTTTAGAAGATGTGTTCATTGATAGCCTCTTCGTTGGTTAAGAAAACACAAGCTCTCTTTCATTCTAAGTGTTTTATGTAATGTAAGTAGGTGAACCCAGAACAATTTTTTTTTTTCCTCATTAAGTATTTGAAGTATTACCTGTGATATCACGTGGCCTTGAGCCATTTCTGCTTTGTGTAGGCGAATGTAAAATGAATTCATTGTATTATGGTAGCATGCAAACTTTTGTATACAACAGAATTACGGAATTGTGAATAGTGGGATATAAAAAGTAAAAAAAAACAGAAAATGCTGGAAAACTCAGCCGCTAAAAGCTCTGAAGAAGAGTCATACGGACTCGAAGCGTTAACTCTGTTTCCCTATCCACAGATGCTGCCGGACCTGCTGAGTTTTTCCAGCATTTTCTGTTTTTATTTCAGATTTCCAGCATCTGCAGTATTTTGCTTCGATATAAAAAGTAATTCAATTACTGAACAATCACCTACACCCCATGTGTAATCAGAAACTTGTTTCAGACATTCTGTATTCTGATTCTGTACAGACCAACCGACACACTCTCACCTCTCCCTGAGTGATTTCTGCAGCATTAATCACAAGTCCACTTTCAGAAACAAACCCCCCATAAAGATCACAGTCCAAGTCAATCAGCAAACTTCAATCCTAAATTTCTTTTACAGGTTAAAAAAAGTTTTCTTTTGCAATAACATATTTAATATTATACAATTATTATGTAGCAGCACTCAAGAAATATATACAAAGCGTGATTTTAAATTCTATATATGCTGTGAGTAACTTAATGAAACGTATTATTAAAAGTTTATTTTCTCATTTGAATGCAAAGTTTATACTCAGTTATGTACTCCTGACTGCTTGTGATTTGTTAATTATGTTAAAGGATCATTCATTAACTGAAGGAAGATGATGCTCCAAGTCGTATGATGGACTGATTGGGTGCTGTACTTCATTTCATTGTGAGCAGAGTTGGTGCAATGGACTTTCTCTCAAATGGATTTTAGGATCAGTCACAATACAAACACTGAGACCCTGAGTTATCAAAGTTGTATCCAAAACAAGCTGGAGTCACTCCAAGCATAAATACAGCTGTTCTCCCCTGCCCTTCAACTCTTTGAAGTTGAAATTGTTTAATGGACTTTTATATGCTTTCTTGCCAAATGGAGTCTCGAAATATCAGTGTGAAGGTGAAATCGACCAGTCTTTAACCCAATCCTCAGTCTGTCAAAAAGGAATTGGCACACTGGTCAATGCTGTCATTCAATTTTGTATTTTTACAAGTTTTATCCAAATTGTTTCATTTGGTGTTTCATCACACCAAATGGTGTGAATCACAGTTACAAAATCTACAGCTTTTCGGGACAGCTAGAAATGGCAGTGAGATTGGCCTTGCCAACATCACCCAATCCCACAAACAACTTATAAAAAAAATAGAAAGATCAGTCTCCACCATTTTTCGATGTGCATGAGGTAACTGATCGCAAGGTCCACAAGATCGACCCTCAAAGTATTTCTCAGTCTTTCCAATGTAGGCAGCATTATTTGAACTCTTTAAGGAACTTTAATTGCAATGTAAGAAAAGTAGATACTACTGTAGATATGTATGTATATTCTATATATGTGTACAAAATAATTGTACTTCATTTCATTATGAGCAGAGTTGATGAAACGATTGTACAATGGAGATAACCGGCGATTTTAACCAATGCACAGTGCCACATTCCAACATCTTTCTATATTGATCCATTTTTGCGTTAAGCAGAGAAAGTATGCAATGTAAAGTTGAGTTTCCATCACATTCATTACTAGCAACATTACATATTTGTTTTGTGATACTCAATGTCTGAGAGAGGGTGGTCTCTCCAAGATTCTTCTAGTGATATAAGTCCCAATTTTGACCTTCTGCATATATTGTGGGGGTGCTGTGCAGTGATTGAAATGCTCACCCCAGTGAAGTTGTCGAGCGATCTGAAACCCATTTTGATGATCAGGCTTTGTTTAAATTCAATAGCTGTGCTTCTCCAGTGTTATGAGGAGGGTGAGGAGTCTAATTAAACAGCCAAAACTATGGTGAAAGCAAAATACTGCAGATGCTGGAAATCTGAAACAGAAACAGAAAATGCTGGAAAAAACTCAGCAGGTCTGACAGCATCTGTGGAGAGAAGGACAGAGTTAACTTTTTGAGTCTGTATGATTCTTCTTCAGAGCTTTTAGCCTTTAACCTCTTGAGTAGGTATGACTTTGTTGCGAGCTCTTAGCCTTCAACCTTTTGAGTCACGTACGACTCTTCTTCAGAGCTTTTAGATTTGAATAAGAGTCATACGGAGTCGAGACGTTAATTCCGTCTTTCTCTCCACAGATGCTGTTAGACTTGCTGAGTTTTTCCAGCATTTTCTGTTTTTGAGCCAAAACTATGGGCCTGCTGCAAATACATCTATTGAATATATGTGCACATCTGCAGGAATATCTACTTTTCTTGCATTGCAATTACAGTTCCTTAAAGAGTTCAAGAGATACTGCCTACATTAGAAAGGCATGTATGCAGGTAATTACTCTGCTTACCCTCCATTCAATATGTGGTGGGCATTATTTTCCAACTCTGATCTTTTTCCCCAAAGCTCAGCAGTTCTATGAAATGATACTTTTTGTTTAAACAAATGTCTGTTTTCATCCAATTATTTTGAGGTTCTAGAGGTTTTACATGTTGGGGATGTGAATATATTTTAGTGTGTGTCAATGCAAACTTTTCCATTAACCCTTTCTGAAATCTAAATATATATTACTAACTCTTCCTTTTCGGGGATTTGCTTGTTATTTTTAATTTCAAGAGCAGCTTTCCTTTTTAAAATTTGGTGCAAAACTGTTTTCGAAATGGAAATATATCCTTGTTTTCTGCCATGTGCAAGTAGTGCTGAGCATACAGGATATTCTTTATAACTGCTACAGAAGTCTTTATGGATAAACATGTCAGATGGTAATCAGGATAGGGGAGGGAGGAGAAGAGGGATTGATAAAATCTGCATCGGATGTTTGAAAACTGGTGCAATTCTAGTGGACTCCTTGAAGAATCCAAAGGAAACTGTTATGTTCTTATGTACTTAAGTCAAAGGGAAGACTGGGCAGATCTGGAAAAATTAAGATTTTGTAAAGGGAGCAGCGTACACAATAGTCATCTCGATGGATGAAAACATGCTCATTCACAATTTTTCAATACTGGCTTACCTGATTCCAAAGATCCCTTTAAATAGCGTTGTTTTCCAAATGGATTTGAACATTGTACCTCCCATGTACAATGGGCATTTTCATCCCTGATCAAATGTTCCACCGATTTGCACTGATTGATGAGGCTTCTGCCTGTTTCTGGTGGGAGTACTGAGCCGCTTGAAAATTGCAGTGGGCAGGCCTGGACAGGAAGCAGTAGGTAAGTTAAAGTAAGTTATTTTTGCTTCACTACTGCCCCATTCATGATAGCAGGCAGTGGATAATTGATAATCTCTTTAGGCTGCATGCTGGAGTTTGAGTGTACCACTTATCCCTAAACCAATGGCCTCGGGGGAGTTAATTTACTGAGTAATATAAAGGAAGAGTGACTGAGCAAGAAGACTCCAGCTCCTGTTCCTATCCTTGAGTTCTTGGGGAGCTGTGGCTTAGGTTCTGACTAATCAATATGGTCAGACCATGCTCTGTTTCAAGTGTTTTTTTGCAATGTACTTTGAAAGACCTTGGTCCTGCTGGGGACAAGTGGTGTATATTCTTACTTGGTAACACATTACAAAATTCATAGCCTGAGTTATATTTAGATGTAGCACAGTAATACCATTACAAAGCACATTGAGGTGAAGCCATACAATGTGTCCTGGTGCAAAAAAAGATGCCATTTATCTCTCTGCTCTATCTCACGGTTCAAATTCAGAATGCGGTTGAACCCTATGAGAATATATTTTACACAAAAATAGAAAATGCTGGAAAAACTCTAGCAGGCCTAACAGCATCTGTGAAGAGGAAAATAGTTAACATTTCGAGCCCGTATGACTCTGCTTCAGAGCTGTAGAGGACTCGAAACATTAACTGTTTTTTCTCTCCACAGTTGCTGTCAGACCTGCTGAGTTTTTCCAGCATTTTCTGTTTTTGTTTCAGATTTCCAGCAGCCGCAGTATTTTGCTTTTATCTTAGGAATATATTTTATTTGCCTAGAGAACAGATATTGATCTTAACTGAGATCTGAGCTGAACAAACCTCTCTAGGTTTACACCACAACAAATAAATGAAGGAAAAGCCTGATGCACAATGGGAATCGATATAATACCTCACTAACGAAACAAAATAAACCCTATCCTGCTTTCATGTTGATGGACACAGAGACGTGAAAACCCTACAGACTCACTAATCTGACTATTAAGTTAGGGTTGTCGAAAAGCCAAGGAGTTTAGTATGGAACAACTCGGGATTAAACCCTGATTAGAATTTATCTTTCAAATTATTTTTTTGAACAATAAACTTCACAGCAGTAATCGGAAATGTGGACTTTTTAAAATTCCAAGTCAGATGCAGCACAATTAGACTTGGTCCAGTTGAAATTATAAATGACTTTTCCCTGCGGTTTCTGATTATTTGGCCACAGAACCAGATTTCCCTAAATTGGTCGCATTAGTTAGACCTATACGTCACGTAGAGCTCTAGTTTCCAAGTTGATTCCAGCATATCCTGTTTATACCAAGCTTATAGCCTGTCCCCAATCTTTTTATGACTTTAGAAGTTCTTCTTGTGATCTGCGGTGTTTCTGGATAACAGATCAACGGTATAATTAATTAGCTTCATTCAAGAGAACCCTTCAAAAGCTTGCTTGCACCTCCTTTACCAACTCGCTTGTTAAGAGTACTAAAAATGTGATGATAGATACAGCAAAGATAGTTGATACATTGAACATGTGATTACGGATGGGTCCATTTTCCAATTGCTTCCACATGTGAGTTGTTGTAAGTGATTCCTGCAACAAACACAGGCCTGAAAAATCATCCTGTTCCTCCATAAAACATCCCAGGATAAGGCTTCCAGCCAGCAGAAGCGCGTCACCCCAGAACAAAGAAAGCAGTAAAAACTAGGAAGTAAGAGTGCTGGTCCAATCTGTTTTTTTCCATCTGGGAATTGAGATTAGGTGGGCAGATGAGGTCTGGAACTTTGAATAACAATTCAGTGACCATCCTGTTGCTCCAATGACACACCATCGGAAATGAGGCACCTGGCTGTTCAACTGCAGGGGCCTCACTAACCCTTTAAAAATGATATAAATGAAAACCAAGTTGAGCAAAAGTGCAAAACCTCAGAGTTTATGAACCACACCAGGCCTTTGCTGAACGGGACCAGTAAAACCAGATGTTCATGGCTCCTTATGAAACGGATACAAGGCATTTCTTATAGATAGGTTACTCGAAACTGTTGACCTGCAATTAACTTCAAAGTTCTGGGGGAGTGGATTCACTCCTTCCTTCCTTTCAGATTTAATAGAATAGGATGCAGAAAACCAAAGTAAAATTATCAGCTTTTATGAGATGTGCAAACCCCACACCTGTCATTATCTCTACAGACTAAAGTTCCTGGCCATTTTGCCTATAGAGGGTTAAACCCAGCAAGGTGACGATTACAGAACCGAATGACCTGTACATTGCAAGGCTGCCTGCAAATAACTTTGACCAGATCATGACACTGACTGAGGCTGCCAAAATAATTATTGCCTTTAGATTTTCATGGTCCTTTGTTCCTTCCAGAACAATACAAAGGAGCATCTGAGATATAAACCACCTCGTAGTACTTAAGTGTTGCAAACAGGCCACTCATGCCTGTATTTAGCAGGACCAAGCTACTCATCATGGCTACTACTCAACAGGAACAGGGTCCAGCCGGATTCATATTGTGGATATTCATTGATGGGACCCGTGTGCTCATGTGCCCCTACACACAGTGGGCAAAATTTAATAGAGCCCCGTGGAGTGGGTATGAAAGTGGTGGGGGGGGTGGTGGGAGGGAGGCTGGGTTGGTGGGGGGGGAGGGAGTCTGGGTGGCTGGGGGCAGGAGAATCAGGAGGGAGTACCTACCTGCATTCTATTCCTGGTGTCAGAAAAACTGTACTGAATTTGGTTGTGTGCGGGAACGTGGTAATCCCGCTCGCTGGCAGCAGCATGTCAATTAGGCGTATCTGTGAGCCACTTAAAGCCAATTACCATCCCCCCCCCCCCCCGCCCCCCATCATTGACATTTAATGGTGGCTCAGGCCATTTGACAGGACTCGAATTGTCTCCAGTGCCTCGTGAAGGCTGCCAGATTGCCTGCGACCTCAAAGGACCGTCCCTTGTTGACAGCCATTCAGTGCCCACTCGAGGGACTCAGTATTGGGAAGTGGGTCAGTGAGGCCCCCCCGCCACCCCCCACCACCCCCCTACCGCACCCCACCCAACCCCAGCCCAGCCCTTGCACCTGACCGCCCCCCCCTCCACCCCCATCAGCGGCAACTCCCTGCTCAAAACTCCCATCCCATCCCACTCACCTGTCCACAGGGGTGCAGCATCGATCCCTGACCAAGTCCTCAGTGCACTGCCTGCAATGGAGAGCCGTTGGCCTCTGATTTCCCACCCCCCACCCACCCCCAGCCGGGGCCTCGGTCAAGCTGGAGGCCCAGTGCTGGCCGGAAAAATGCCTGATTGCACTTAAGTAGTGCCAGGCCTCCCAATCAGAAGCAAAGCAGGGCTCCCACCAGTTCTCCAATCAGTTGGGGATGGGGGGGTGGTGGGGGAATGGAGCGGGGGGAATCCCTGTCCTGGTAACTAAATACCACTCCATGTCTTTGTCCACATAAAATGAAAGGTGTCCCACATCATCAGTGGGCAACTGGCCAGAGATGACCAACACTAAAACTTGCTTCCCATGGGCAGCAGCCACAATGCTTTGTGGTAAGACGTTCACCTCTGCCACCCTCCCTGAAGGTGAACTCCCCTTGCGTACAGGAGATACAGTACGACCTCTACTAGTGCATCACAATGTCTGCCAATTCTTCAGCCATGTTGTTCAATTTGGTTTATAGGCGCTGTGCCCTCAAACTCCTTGTCAGCTCCTGCACAGGTCAACCTCTCTCCGCTCTGCCCCACTTAAGGAAGTTGCTGGAAGGTTGTAAATGCTTCAACAAAGCTCCCAAATTCCCATGGCAACGTATGTATGTGACATCCCGGGTTGAATCCACGTCACATTATAATTGGGAGTCGGACTGAAAGTTCAGGCAAAAATTGATATGAATGAATAGTGGTACAGAAGCTACACAAAGTTACATTTTCATCCTGTTAAAAGCCACCACTGTAACTTTCACAACCTTACTTTTCTTTTAGCTGTAGATGCATTTCAGTGGGATTGGCTGGGCTGCACTTATTGACATAATGGCTGAATTGGCAGTTTCAACTTTGACATTTCGCAGGTATGTCAGCACTTGGTGTCCGGGTTTTAATACTTTGACATGAATTATATATATATAATATATTTATTTTAAAAGCAAAATCCATTGCTCATTAAAATATAGTATTAATAAATAAACACTCTGCTCAGCAGTATTAACATGGCAATATTCAATCTTCCGGTCTCTCCATGCTCCTAGCAATAGCGGGTCAGACTGATGAGACATGGACGCTAGTCACACACGTTTCGACTATGCCCTGCTGTTAAGACAGCCAGTCTGCAAAGAAAAGCATTGCAGTGGGCTTGTACCTCACAGCTGCTCAACAGTGAATAAGGCCATGTTCCATTTCTGCGTAAGTGCTTGGCAACAGGATTTTATCATCTTTTGCGGGTTACACTGGTCTACGCATTTTCCTCACTGTGTGAGACAACAGCTTCAGAATAATGGCCAACCTTGAGCCTAAGTCAAAGCCAGACAAACGCACAAGGGAGACAGGAATAGAAGGATGGGCTGATGGGTTTGGATGAAGAGGATTGGGAAGACGCTGGACACAAACACTGGCTGAATGGCCTGTTTCTTTGCTATACTTTCTATGTAGTTCTATGTAAAGTTGTAAGTGTATAATCATGAATATAAAAAAGACTTGACGAAATTCTCTTTAAGGAGATTAATCGCTTTTGCATTTTTGTCCCTCAAGTCTCTGTTATGTGGAAATATATTATCAATAGTTATGAGATCAGTGGCTGCAAGTTGAGACGGGCCCATCATGTATGGAAAACTAATTTCAATCTGCATAACTGTTGTCATGTCCCAGATTATTATTAAGTTTCAGTCAATACTTTTAAATCTGGACACAAATGGGCTGCTAAATTGGCTGCTGCAAATCATGTAACCTTTGGCATTTGAGCTACAGACAGTGTCCAGTTTCAAACGAAAGTCTAATTAAATATGGACTTTCACAGCCATCCAGGGAATTCACACATCTCTTTGTTTAAGGATGAACCATCACAAAAAGGACTTTCCAGAATGGTGAGATTTAATGCCCTGCCCTGAAACCAATCAAAAAGGATATTATCAGAATGAATGGGTAATTCAGAAACAAAGGGCAGAATTTTCCCATAATGAAACTAAGTGTGGTGGTGGGTGGCCCTGTCCACTGTCTGTAATGGCAGCAACTCACACACTATTCTGCACTTGGAGCCTCATTACTTATTGAGATACATATCGGTCCAAGTGACCTGGTGGGTGGGGAGCTGATTTGTGTGCCCGCCGTCAGCTGGCAGGTTCAAGGGTCCAGGCGCCATATTTAAACAACAGTTCAACACACAATCTCACTCCCTCCAACCCTCCAGAGATGCCTGGAAGCCAGAGGAGGAAGTCCAAGAGCCTGAACAGGAAAGCAGCACCCCGCTTCACGTACCAGGCACTCCCGGCCTTGATCCGAGGGCTGCAGGCGCACAGCCAAGTGCCCTATCCCAGGGATGGCTGCAGGAATCACAGCAGCTAGGAGAACATCGTGGAGCAGGTCAGCGTGCCTGCACCTGATGTGTCACCCAGTGCAGGAAGAGGATGAATGATCTCATCCGCTCTGCCAGGGTAAGTCATCCTTCAACTCCCTCCAATGTCAAACCCACACCATGGCATCAGGCACTCAAATGGCTACTCTCTTCAAGGGTCTTACACAACCATTAGTGGGGGATACATATCAACACTTATTCTCTCACCAATACTTGCACATCATCACCATCCCATCCATCATGTTGCTCACACTCCATTCTCTGGCCCTCCTGGGGAGGGCTCACCACACACAGGGGACATGCATCTCACCCAATCTCTGCTCCCTCCCTTCTCAAACCTGCCTTTCTTTCTTCTTCATACAGGCCAAGCTGGAGCAGAACAGACACAAGACAGCCCACACTGGTAGAGCGATGGCCGACATCATTGCAATCACTGATTTGAGGAGGCTGCAGCCGAGCTGGCTGGGGAGGACAGGGATCATTCCTTTGGGGAAGGGGAGATCGGCCTCTCCCACCAACCCAGTACGGGTCGCAGCTCCATCACTTCATCAAATCCTGACACTCACCGTGAGTCACGTGCAGTCTTATCTAGCCCATGCTCATTAGCTGAAACTCTCTTTTCTATTTTCTAGGCACCAGCAGATCGAGGCCCCCCAAGCCAGTCCAGCACCAGTGTGAGACCCCAGACTACATCTGGAGGAACCTCTGGAAGAACCATCAGGGCGCTTACACACACACCCTCCACCAGCTCAGAGATGCAGACGTCGGTGGGGCACAGCTGTAGCTTAGGCTCGGGCTCACTTTCTGGGGAACACCTCACTGACATGTCCCCGCAGCAGTCGGAGGCAGGGACAGCCCAGGTCTCTGGCACTCGGAGGGCTGCTGGAGGTCAGCCACCCACTCAGTCAAAGTCAGATGATGAGCCTCTGGAAGCAGCCGCCAACTCAATGCTGGAGATGTAACGACAAGCGACAGAACATCAGGCGGAAATTCGGCAGTCACCCAGCAGATTAGAGCGAGGATGGAGGAGTCCGTCTGCGTTCTGTCTGACGTTGCAGCTCCGACATGTGAGTGCCTCGAGGTCTCTATGGGAAGGCTGGTGACCACCGTGGAGACCTTGGTCCAGCAGATCTTACCAGATTTGCGCTCAGCCCTGCACTCCATGCCACACACCCTGGTTGGCACCATCAGGATGTGGACGATATGGGGACGAGGCACCTTGACCCTCCCTCCAGGTGCACCATCTCCTCTTGTTTCTAATTGGACTTTTAGTTCCCAGAGTGAGCTCACTCACAGGGCCCCACGGAACAAGGCAAAGGTCATGGCCTGGTGGGTTGTGAGGCAAGTGTGAATGTGGGACTCGTTCTTGCTGCAAGTGGATAGACATCCACTGAGTTGAAAGAAAATAGCACTGAGGGCTAGTAGAGATGTGGCCATATTCCCTCACTTGACTTTACATTTCCTGGGACCAGGCCACAATTAACATATCACAGGTATATCTCCCACATCTTCCCTCCTCCATGACACGATTGCACTCATACTGACCCTCAGCAGCCTCCTGATGATCTTCATCCTCCGATGAGCTCTCATCCTCCTCCAGCTAATCCTGTGGCAGGAGTTTACCTCTTTGCATTGCCAGGTTGTGAAGGGCGCAACACACAGCGATGATGCGGGAAAACCTGTCGGACGTGTATTGGATGAGCCAATGAGCGGTCCAAGTAACCTGAAACACATCTTCAGAAACCCTATGGTCTGCTCCATAAGGGAGTGTGTGTAGATGTGAGCAGTGTTGTACCTCTCCTCGGAACGACTCTGAGGGTGACACACCGGTGTCCTCAGCCAGTGTTTCAGTGGTTACCTTTTATCCCCAAGCAGCCATCCCTGCAGATGTTCAGGCCCCTCGAATTTCATAGGCACCTGGGAGTGACTCAGGGTATAGGAGTCATGGCAACTCCCAGGGCACAATGCCCAAACATGCAGTATGTGCTTCAAGTGATCATACACCAGTTGTCCATCGATGGAATGGCAGCCCTTGCAGTTTATAAACATTAGGGGCTGCTGCCATGGAGCCCAGATTGCCGCATGAGTGCAGTCTATTGCACCCTGCACTCTGAGATGGTGGTGAAGCCGGTGAATCTCATCACCTGGCTATCTTCGCCCAGAGCAAATTTGACATAATGACGGGCCTTCCTGTAAAGGGCAGTTGTGACCTCCTTTATGCATCGACGTGTTGCGGACTGAGAGATGCCACACAGTTCACCTGTTGATCCTTGGAAAGACCCAGAGGCCAAGAAATTGAGCGCTGCGGTCACCTTCAAAGCCACTGGCAGGGGATACCCTCCAAATCCACGTGGCGTCAGATCTTCACAAAGAATGCAGCATACGTGACGTACCCGATCTCAGGGCAAGTGCAGACATGCATGGCATTGCCTCTCATTTATTTGTAAATAGGAGACTCTTGGAAGATAAACTCCAGGCCTGGCAATTCGCCCCCATTGTCTGGGTGTCCCTCCTGACCTTCCTGTTCAAGCTCTGGCTCCGCTTGATTATGTCCCTCTTGCTGGAGCTGCATGCGGAGTCACCTCTCCCTCCTTCACCTCCTCCATTACATTAGGACCCTGACAAAGGCAACATTGAGCCCTGGATGCTTATCTGCTTTTGCCTTCTCTCTGAAAGGAAATAGTGAACTCATTAATAATTCAAAAGGCAGGAAAGTGAAGCTCAGAAGATGACACATTTGGAGACTGTAAGGGTCTATAGCTTTCCCTGCCCTGCTTGCATGGTGGCTGATGCTGCCTTGTCCCTGAGACACTAGCGCACCCACACAGACCAGGTGACCAAGATAGAATCACAGATGTGTAACATCATGTGCCCTGCATGGGATGCTAAAGTTAAGTGAAATGGTTGACTCAGCCTAGCTCTGTATTCCAATATCTGATATGATATATTAATGACCAATCAGTTGCTCATGGTCAATGAGTGGATGCCCTTTGGCCCATTAGGAGTGTCACATCTGGTGAACACATGACAGGCCTCATTGATGGAATGTCATGTATGATACAGCTGTGCCTCCCTCACTATTGCCTGCATTCCCAAATATTACATTCCTATGTGTAACTCGCGAGATGCAGTGACTGTGATGTGAAGATGGTGAATTCTGAGTAACAGTGCTAAGGAAGCCATTGACTTTAAGTGGCTTTCATCAGAAGGAGGTATTTCTCCATCTTCAAAGCTGTTCAGAAGGCCAGAAAGAAACAGAGGGAAACATCCCGACTCCAGAAAGACATGCAGAACCTGCTCCGGGTGCAGTCGATGGGGGCTGATGTCAAGGAGGACCAACAAGAAATGAAGAGCCAGCAAGCCTCGCTCTTTGACTCGGAGGCCTCCAAGATCAGCTTCGGGCTCAGAATTCCACTCTGTGGAGCAGGATAAGACATGCTCATGTTTCTTCTTCCAGAAGGTACACAGAGAGATCTCTGTGATTAGCAGCCTGAAGGAAGAAGACAGCTCAGTAAAGTCATCACAGTCCGACATTTTGAGGATCAGCAAATCCTTTTATGCCGGATTGTATGACGTGAAGCCCACAGACAGCACAGTCTCCCAATCCTTCCTGTCCTCTATCATGGAGGTCTTAGATGACAGTACATGGGAGAGTCTGGGAAAACTGTTAACTCCTGATGAACTGAATAAGGTCCTTGATTCCTTCGAGAAGAGTAAAACTCCCAAAAGTGATGGCATATTGGTTGAGTTCTATTCAGCTCTGTGGGACTGGATCAGCCCAGACCTGCTAGAAGTGTACGAGGGTATGTTTCTGGCTGGCAGCATGTCAGAATCCATGAGGAAAGGCACCATCATCCTCATCTACAAGTGGAAGTGGGGAAGGGAGGAAAGTAGAAATTGGTGACCCATTTCACCGTTGAATGTGGACTATAAAATTCTGTGCAAGGGGTCAAGCCTGCTCTGGAGATGGTGATCCACCCTGACCAGACCTGCGCTGTGCCCGGCAGGAAGATCTCTGTTAGCCTCGCGCTGCTCAGGGATACAATTACCTATGTGCAAGACAGGGGTGTGGACACCTGCCTCATCAGCCTGGATCAGGAGAAGGCCTATGACAGAGTGTTGTACACCCACATGGTGGATGTGCCCTCCAAAATGGGGCTTGGAGAGGGTATCTACAACTAGATCCAACTTCTCTACACTAATATCAGTAGCACAGTTTCAATCAATGGGTGGGAATCAGAAAGCTTTCCAATTAAATCTGGAGTCAGCCTGGGCTGCCCTCTCTCCCCTGTCCTGTTTGTCTGTTGCATCCCCTTTGCTGAAGGATCTGGGCATAAGAAGAGTAATGATCCCAGGCAGTGGAAGCACTCAGATCAAAGCTTCCCTGTACATGGACAATGTTGCCGTCTTCTGCTTGGATCTTCTGTCAGTGCGCAAACTGATCCACATCTGGGACCAGTTCCAACTGGCCTCGGGAGCCAAGGTAAACCTTGGCAAGAGCGAGGCCATGTTGTTTGGGAACTTGTCTGACCAATCCTTTATCTCCTTCACCATCAGGTCAAAATACCTGAAGGTGCTGGGGATATGGTTCGGAGGGACCAGGGCACGCGTTAGAAACTGGAAGTAGCGACTGGCTATGGTGGAAAGAAAACTGGGCATGTGGGAGCGACGCTCCCTCTCCATTGTGGGTAAGAACCTGGTCTTCAGGTGTGAGGCACTCTCGCTGTTGCTGTACGTGGCGCAGGTCTGGCCCATTCCTCATTCCTGCGTGGTGGCGATCACCCGAGACACCTTTCGCTTTAACTAGAGGTCGAAAATGTGTCCGCACGGACACGATGTACAAGCCTCTAGATAAAGGGGAAAAGCGTGCCCAACATCACCCTCATCCTGATGGCCACCTTTGTGTGCGGCTGCATCAAGCTGTGCGTAGACCCTAAGTATGCAAACAACAAGTGTCACTACATGCTGAGGTTCTACCTGTCCCCGGTGTTGCGAAGGATGAGTCTAGCCACACTGCCGCAGAACACTCCAAGTAGTTGGAGCAGGCCGTAACACCTGTCCCTCATGGAAAAATTTATGCAGAGAAACACCTTTGATCACAAGTCCATCAGGCAGTGGTCGGCACGTAACGTCTTAGAGGCCCTGCGGGAAAAGGAGAGGGTGGATCCTGTGGGATGGTTCCCCGAGCAGACTGGCAAAGTCATTTGGCAGAATGCCTCATCACCAGAACTTTCCAACAAGCACCAAGATTTAGCTTGGCTGGTGATGAGAGGGCCCTCCCTGTCAGGTCCTTCCTGCACGCCAGGAGTCTCACCCCCTCTGCATGTTGCCCTCGAGGTGGCTGTGGTGGGGAAGAGACTGTTATCCACCTCCTTGTGGAATGTGCCTTTGCAAAGAAGGTCTGGAGAGAGATGCAGTGGTTTCTGTCAAGGTTCATCCTGAGCAGTTCTGTGACACAGGACTCTGTGCTCTATGGGCTGTTCCCAGGGATGCACATTGAGACAAACATCAACTGCAGCTGGAGGATCATCAACTCGGTGAAAGACGCTCTTTGGCCTGCCCGAAATTTGTTTGTCTTCCAGTGTAAAAGAGTTGTCCCCGACCAAGTGTTGCAGACTGGCACATTCCAAGGTCCAGGACCACGTGCTGAGGGACGCACTAAAGCTTGGGGCAAAGGTGCATTGGGCAAAGGTTGCTGTCTAAGACTTAAATTGTATAGATCCCTTGGGTTGTAAGACTCACATTGAATGTATGCAGTGAATATTTCAAGTATCACAATTGTAGTGAAGCACCTCAGAGTGCAACAGGACCTATGTAGACAACTTAAATACTATTGTGCTATCTGACTGTCTGTTATGACCATTTTGAACTGTCTGTAATGTTCCTTTGATTGTACTGAAGCACCTCAGGGTGCGATATGATCTATGTAGAAAACTTAAATATTATTGTACTTTTTGTAATGGTCATTTTGAAATATTTTGTAATGTTCTTTCAGATATTTTATGAACGAAGTATATTGTTGCAAAAAAACAATATTCCTCCTTCCTTTCTAAGCAGACTCCTGCTCACTCCTATGGCAACATGAGGTTAGAGGGTGACCCTAGAAAGGCCTCCTTCATGTTCACCCTTCTCTCTCACTGCCATTCCACAGCCTTCCCCCCCGCATTGCCCCCATCGTGTTTGTCAACCTGATCCTTGCCTCACAGGCCACCCCTGGTTGAAGAGCTAGTCTCTGAAAGTGGAGGCCTGCATGAGTACCACAGCACAGTGGTGTTCCTCGGGACAATGAAAGCAAAGAGATGGAGCAGTCCAACCCTGCAGCCCCAGCAGAGTGGCATTCATCGCAGCAAGACTGGCAGCAGCACTATGCCAGGTATGTTCCACTCACCTTGAAGTTACCAGCAAGTTGAGGTATGACTTGTGCACACCACCTTTTTTCAAACGGATTTGAGGCTGACGGAATTTGCCGCTGGCGTGATGGAAGATTGGAAGGCCATGGCAAGATTCCCGGTGATCAGCTGTTTTAATAAGCTGTCATGACATGCTAATGAATGCAAATGGAATTTATGCGGATCTGCTGCTGATGTCTTCAAGGTATCATTGTATAAATGTTCATATGTGCCTAGTCTAAATAAGTGAACCCGCAACAGGTTTACCCAATCCCTTATAAGTTATTGATGCCTTTACATCATTATAAAAAAACATATCTAATCTTTACGTGTGTGAGACATTGCATTTAATTCAGGCTAAATGTGTGAGAATAAATAACCTTCTTTGTTTAAGCTCACAAAGGCTTGCTGCTGAAAGAATTTAATTGGGATCAACATTCCAAGGGTAAAAATAGACACACCTCTTAACATACAAAACATACTGATCATGGGCAAGAAAGGGAACATGTCTATTCTGCCCATGATGTTTACAAGTGGCTTAGAGGGTAGGAGCAGTGGCAACCATTCAGAGTCTTGTACGTACATGACTCAAGTTAGAAGTCCATCAGTCAGGTTTTGGTCAATTCTTGAGATGTACCAGCTACAGACATGTTAAGGAGAGGTGGTTTTCAATTTTATTATCTGTGTTTGTGCAAGAGTCCACAATTCTGTACTACATTAAATGGGAAAATGACAAATTGATAACAGATTAAACAAGAAAGCAAATTTGGCAACAATTCGAGACTGCCCCATTTAGAAGGCAACATGATCCCACTTAATGATCCCTTTTCACGATCCCTTTTATGGAACCATTGAAAACAGAATGAATCCTAAGAAACGTTAGGATATGTTTATGCTGTGGCTTTAGCACTGCACAGTGATGCAAGTCATGAGTGAAAGTCCAGAGAAAATGTCTGATCTGGTTCCAGGGAAGCCTCCTGAAGTGACAGCCAGCCTAGGTTTAAGTGGCGCTCATCTGGTTCCTTGAACCCAATAGGTAATGTCTCAACTTAATTAGAGCTAATTGATTTGTGTACGAATGTAAATTTTAACTGCTGAGTGAGCGGTTCTGTGCAGGTGGATAAGCACCTATTCATTTAGTCTAATCCTGGGGAAACGGATGGGCGTATCAGCAGGGCAGATGCTGGGCAGTTGTGGTGCTGCCTGGTTGGAACTTAGCCTGCACTATCCAGAAGCTGCAGTGTAAAGTGCCTTGCAAATAAGAATTCGCAAAAAACCCATTGGAGCAGACTGTTCCAAATTCCTGGAGTATTCAGTATAAAGAGGATGTGAGAAAAGTAACAAAACATCAGCTGTCCTTAGCAAACTGGCAGCGTTAGTTGTATCCCGTAATAGGCGCAGAAGGAAAAACATAGAGGCCAGAGCTTTAAGATTGTCACTATAGGAATGAATAAAATGGTTGATAAAGGGTTATTGACAGTATTGTTAGAAGATAAAGTATCCTACCAGAAAGAGTAGAGGATGCATAATTCCTGACAGCTTTTATAAAGGAGTATTGAGAAAGAAAAATTTAAAAGGGTTAGGCGAAAGGCAAGGTGGGATAGGGTGAAAAGCTTTTTCAGCAGTGCTGTAAAATGTTTCTACAATTGAATGATAAAGACCATTCAAGCTGCTCTTTCCATGATCTAGGCCCCATGCCCTTAATTCCACCCATTTCATTACAATTACTTCCTGCCCTTAAAGGAAATCAAATGAATCAGCAGGATATATACCATTCATCGAACTTCCGTTATTCAAGTCAAACCTATGATTCATAGACTGTTTCATGCCTCAGTCCTTACTTATCCCTAGAAACATGCTTATTCTGCAGGGTCTTGTGGTTTTACATGTTTCCCTCCCACCGCCCCTTTTTCTTTCTGCAAATTTTCTCTTCCCTTATTTCATACAGGATTGAACTCCTCGCTGGGGTACAGTTCTATAGGAGCAAGTCAACCTCTGATACTATACACATGTGCCTAATCTTCATATCTGAGTCTAGAATGAGTACTGATTATCCACAATGCAGGCCTTCATCCCTAGCACAATTCTGTTTATTTACAATCTATATTATATCTTATCTATAATCTGTGCTTATGCACATTTTTTTAATTCACTCATGGGATGTGGGCATCACTGGTTGGGCCAGCATTTATTACCCAACCCTAATTGCCCTTGAAAAGGTGATGGTGAGCCGCTTTCATGAATCACTGCAGTCCATGTTGTGTAGGATAAGCCATTGTGCTGTTAGGGAGGGATTTCCAGAGACATTGGATAGCAGGCTCCCTGGGGAAATGTCCCGCCTATAACCTACCACCCTGTTGAGATCAGACCTTGGGCCTCTTTGCACTGAATGCCTCAGCCAATCACTTCTTTAAAGAGTTCAGTCACTGAGAACCTCACAGCCAAATATTTTCTTCAGCATCCCTCCTCTGGGTATTTGACACCAAAAACAGCGAAACCAGTCAGGTTCCTCAGGCAGGAATATAAGCCTGGAAATAACAATCATGAAAGCTGCCTTAGCCTGGTTTAGTAAAGCCACTGGGCTAAGGGAACCTGCCATCCCTATTTTGGCAGCTCTGCATGAAACTCCATTCCCACACAGTGTGGCTGGCACTTCATCCTCTTGGAAGTGGTCAAGCGAACTCTTTCCAGAAGGAAGCCCATCATTCTTGGAGTGCAATAACTGTGGTATTGCCAAATGGGCATATGCTATTTAAAAAAAAGCCTGACTCCATGCTTGACAGAATTGGGCCATAATTATAGCCATAGTGGCCACACATACTGTGCGGAAAATCAAGACCATTGATGCACATAATCACTGGTGTCCTGAGTGTCAGATGAAGTCAGAGCAACCAACCTGTGGAACATGTATAAAATTGTCTGACAGAATTGAGGCTCCTTAAAGGAACAACGGCTCCCACATGTCAGACGTTGATGGACCCGATCTTCACCACAGACATGCCCAAGGCCTAGTCAGTCCTTACTGGTTGGAGGCAGAAGCAAGGAGATTTAAAGTGGTTATGACTTGTTTCTAACGTTGGATCTTTTCCCCATACTTTCACTTCTGTGCTTATACATATGAAAGTAGTGTCAAAAAAAGCCCTCTAATTTCCAAATAGTCCTCACCCCCCATTACCCAACTTCTGGTGGCTGAATTCACAACATTAAGACATCTCATTTCTATACTACATAACTCTCTTCGCTATTCTTAAAACAATTCGTGAGACCCCCCCCCTTCACAAATGTATCTGCCTACTTCCCCAATATCTCCTGTCCATGTCAGACGTTGAGCAGTAAAGCATGTTGGGAAACTCTGACTCATTAAATTTACTCTATAAATGTTGGATTTTGTTGATAGACTTTATTAATCTAACAGAGCCGTAATAAAGGCAATATTCAAAGAACTGAAATCTGCCCACGTTAGCTTTCTGTGCATTCCCCCTCCACCATGCAGTCAGGAAGGAGGGAAGAAGGGACCACCTGGATCCCAAATATTGCAAGTTGTCACTTATGTCAGTTTTTAGTTCAATCATTCACCAAAAGGTATGTTTGAACACAGCAATATTAACACCTCACCATACCAATTGTATACAAATCCTTGGCTTGAAAGTTCTTCCATTCTTTAATTACGTCCCTTGAGCAGCAATGCAAATGATGATCAAAGAAATCTGCTAAATCACTGTCACAAGAGATACAAAGGATTGAAAAAGGCTACATTTGAACTCACGCTGGAAGAGCTCTGGAAGCAACTCACTGAATTGGTCGAGAAATGGCGAAGATCAGACAGACAACAGGAAGGGGATTTAAGGCAAATAAAGCATAACAAAGGCTATTGCGCAGAGATAATTGTCATTGATAATTTCCTTCCAAGTACTTCTTTAATTGGTCAGGAAGTGGGCTGTGTCTTCAAGCATGGGAGCTGTGCTGACCACTCCTGACACATTCCAGAAGTTACACTGTCACTTAATCCAATACATATTTTCAAACAACAGTTTCATGTAAAAGTTGGAGCTCATTATTTTGAACTCCATTTACTATCTCTGTATAGGTCTTTACATTGAAATTCTTTCTTTGAAGTCTAACCCATATCCTCAGGGATATCGTTGTCTGCAAAATTGAGGCTGTTTACACAGAAACCTGAACCATTTCCAGTCTCCTACTCAGCCACCATCCTTATCTGATCATCCACTTCTTAGTTACAGAGCCACAACACTCTATAGTTTCTCCCAATCTCTGCACCAGCATCCACCAGGCTTACCTTTCATCTGAATCTTCTTTAACAGCTTCTTTACTGTTCCTGACCAATTAATAACTCCCTCTGAAGCTCAGTGCTTGTTGACACCATTGATTGCTCCATCAACTCAGACGTTGTCTTTCTTCCATTTCAAAGCTGTCATGATCATCTTACTTCCAGAAATGCCTTCACTTGACCTCCACCATCCTTGCCAACTACAATTCAATCTCAAACATCAGCTTTCTCTCTCTGTAATGTGTCATTGCTACAATACTCAATACCCAGCTCTCCCTGTTGAAAACTCCTTCAGTCTTTTGGCTAGCACTGTGATGGCTATAGTCAGAGTCACCAACAAAAGTCTGTGTGACCTTGATCAACAACTAATAACACTCTTCATCCTCTTCAAACTCTCAGTAATGTTCAGGATAGTCAAACACAGGACCCAATTACAACCATTTATCATCTAGGGCAGTGCCTTCATGTGGTATGATTCACGTCTATTTAGCCACAGCTAGCACAACCCTGCAGTGATTCCCATACAGTGCCTATACACTTACTTCTGGTGTGCCTGAGGATTGCAACCTTGGTCCAGTATCCTCATCTCCATGTCATTCCTCTAGCAAAAGCATTCTCAAATGGGAATCCATTTGGATGCTGGCAATACCTCGCTTTACCTCTCAATCACCATACTTGATTCTCCAACTATTGTCGTGGTGTCCAGCATCAAGTCAAGAATGAACTAGAGCTTTCTGCATCTCAAGAATGGAGAGACCATCCTGTTCAGTAACCACCAGAACATCTCTTGACTCTGACACAATCTCCCCTCCAGCCAATCAAATTCAACCTGCTGGTGAGCAATCTCAGGATTCTGACTGACTCTGAGCTGAATATTACCACCCAACCCACTCCTGAAGCCTGTTATCTAGACTGCCCAATTCACTTCAGAAATATTGACTAACTCTGTCTCCACCTCACTGCACTCATTCATGTTGAAACCTCATTCATGCTTTTCCACACCAAGTTTGATTTTTCTGCCTCACGCCATTCATATCAACTCAGCTAGACTCCTACTCCCAACATATGTCAACATTCTATCCTACTCAAAGTCCCATTACCCTGTCTGTGTTGCCTCTTTTGGCTTCACATCCCTCAGTGAATTGTCTTCATAACCCTCATCCTTGTGGTCAAGTTCCTCCATGGTGACTTCACTCCATCTTTCCAATGGCATCCAATCCTACACTTTCCCTGCACACTCCACTCTTTAAACTCTGGTTTGCTGAATGTTCCCAGCTCCACCTGCCCTGAACTCTTGACCTTAACCTGTCGATTTCCAGTATTTTGCAATTCTTAGCTATATTCTTCCTCATCTCCAAAAGTTTCCCAGAAGCCTCCCTGTTCACCTGTGCCAAAGGCCACCTCCCCTATTTTCCCTCGTACTCAAACCCAGGCCTGATGTTGAACTACATGGACAATTCTGATGTATTAAAGGTGCTATATAAATAGTACATTTTATTATTAGACTTTATTAATGTAACACAGTTCAGGCAATAGCCTGAGAACTGAAATTTACTGACAATAATTTTCTGTGTTGCCTCAGTTCACTAAGCAGTAGAAAAGAAAGATTTGCTTTCATGATTACTGAATGTCCCAAAGTGCTTTATGGCCAATAAAATACTTTTTGAAGTGTAAGCACTGAAGAAACACAATAGCCAATCTGCACACAGTAAGCTCCCACAAACAGCAATGTGATAATGGCCAGATAATCTGTTTGTGTGATCTTGATTGAGGGATACATATTGGCCAGAACACCATGAATAGCTTCCCTGCTCTCCTTCAGAGCAGTGCCATGGGATTTATTCCATGCACAGGAGAGAGCAGATCAGACCATCTCAGGGGAGCTGAGGAGAAATTTTATTCACCCTGAGGGTATTGGGAGTGTAGAGCTCACTGCCTGAAAGGGCAGTTGAGTCAGAAACTCTCGTAACATTTAAGAAGTATTTAGATAGTCACTTGCATTGCCATAGCCTCCAGGGCTATGGGTCAAGTGCTGGAAAATGGGATTAGTGTAGTCAGATCTTTGTTGACCAGCACAGATACAATGGGCCGAATGGCATCCTTCTGTGCTGTGGACTTCTATGAGAGTCTATCTAGAAGACAGCACCTCTGACAGTGCAGTGCTCCCTCAATACTGCATTGGAGTGAATTTTTGTGCTCACAGCCTGGCATGGGACTTGAACTTTCAACTGTCTGACACAGAGGTGAGAGCATGAGCAACTGAGCCACAGCTTTGGGGGAAGAAGGAGGGAGGGAATGGTCTAGCTCCCAAATGTTGCTAGATGCCCTAATGGCAGTTTTTTAGTCCACCAATCAAGGGACACATCTGAGCACAGCAATTATTAACACCACCCCAAATCATTCTCTTTGCTGCCCATATATCAAAACGAATGAGGCAAGGCCTTGACCACAGGGGGAATCCAAATATGAACGTCATGTATGCTAACCAGGGGACCAACACTCATCTGTTAGAACTATCAAGCTGTCCAAACTTACTACAATCTATTATTGGCTAGCTATCCAGTTGTGTGACCAGAAATAACTTGCTGTAGGACAGAGCATAGTTAGTAATTCAGCCAGTTACCTCAACCTTTACATTGGCAACTGCAGCAGCCGGGGTCTCACAAAAAGACTTTATTCAAACTGTGCCAAATCTTTAATTCTCACTCTAGAACATAATCCAAACAGTACAATATTTCATTGCAAGCTGTATGGTTTCACACATACCTGGGATCATTATTGAACCATAAAAATAAATAAAAATGGCAGGTTTTTTTCAATTGGATTATATGTTTTTTTTAAGTTGCCATTCACACATGATAATCAAGGTAACTGAATTTTACTTGATAAATTAACCATCATTAATTATCCAGGTTACATTAGTTAACCTCTTCAACACTGGAAGTAGCTTAAAATATGCTTTTGCCTAGATTTTCACTAGGATGGAGAGGCTCTCCATTGTGGCGAAGATCTCAGAAATAGCCAAAAATTCTAAGTCCCTGTCGCTGAAAGTGGCAGGTTCCGTTTTCACGGGAGCCATTTTAGGTTTGGGCTGGAGTCCGCGCATGTGTGATTCACAGAAGCAGATGGCCACTTAAATCACTAGCTGCCTCCACTGAAGTGGGATTTTGGATGGCCAGGAGTGTGAAACCCAGAGTGTGCAGATTTGACCAGGTAAAAGGAGGTCTGAACTTGGTGGTTTCATTCAAATGGCCAGGATAAACCTTTGGAGAGGTAATGTATCCATTTGCATAGGGTCCTTGTGTAGAAGTAAGGCACCCTGCAGGAAAGATAAAGCACTTTTTGGGAGAGGTATGGCACCCTTTGAGAGAAATAGGGCACCCTTTGGGATTGTTAAAAGTGAACATGCTTACGCACTTTTTACGCACAAAATCAGTGGGACTATTAAGCTGTCAAAAACTGTCCCCCTGTCAACAAACAGTTAAAGAACTGTCCAGTTGTCAGAGAGCTATCCAGCTGTCAAAGAGCTACCCAGCTGTCAACGAACTGTCCAGCTGTCAAAGAGCTATTAAAGAACTATGCAGCTGTCAAAGAGCTGTCCAGCTGTCAAAGAACTGTTAAAGACCTAACCACCTGTCAAAAAACTGTCCAGATGTCAAAGGACTGTCTAGATGTCAAAGAACCGTTCATGGACTGTCCAGATGTCAAAGAACTGTCCAGCTGTCAAATAACTGTTAATGAAATGTCCACCTTTCAAAGCTGTCAAGAAAGTGTCCAAGGATACTAGGTGAGTTGGCATGGAGGATGTAAGAGCAAAGGGTGATGTGTGGGGGCATAGGTTGTCATGAATTGTCACTAAGTTGGAATGGGAATGGGAAGGGCCATGGAGGTGGGTATTGGGGCAAGGGTTGACATAGGGAGTATGAGGGGCCATGGGAGTGGGTGAGGAGCATGGGTTGGCATGGAGGTATAAGGGATCATGGGGGGT
The DNA here is from genome assembly GCF_017639515.1 of Carcharodon carcharias. NCBI lineage: Eukaryota > Metazoa > Chordata > Chondrichthyes > Lamniformes > Lamnidae > Carcharodon > Carcharodon carcharias. The sequence goes on along the minus strand of NC_054494.1, from coordinate 18,370,648 downwards.
GGAAGGGTGGTATGGGTTGGCATGGATGAGGCATGGAGTGCCTGAGGGGGGTGAGGAGTGAGGGCTGGAGGGAAGGATTTTGTTTTACTATTAATTTTTAGTTATTTAAACACAGTGCCGGAGCACAGAGGCATGCCTTCTGTCTAGACTGCCTCCACATCTGGCCGCCCCTGCACTCATTCCAGGGTTGCCTGCCCCAATTCCTATTTCAGCCAGCAGCAAACATTATCAGCCATGATTGAATGGCGGAGCAGACTCGATGGGCCGAATGGCCTAATTTCAGCTCCTATGCCTTCTGGCCTTATGGTCAAACCCCCACTCCCAACCCCCTTCCCCGACTGAAAATCTGACCTGCGGGCAAACATTTTTACAGGTTGTGTTCACAGTGCCAGGAAATCTCCCAGTACAGAAGAGCTGTCAGCCTCTAATTGGCCAGCAGCTCTTGGTAGGTGGCTCTCAAGGCAAGGCCAGCCACTGCCCTTCAAATGGTACGAGATGTGATGCACCTTCCCGAAAAGAGGCAATGCGGGGGTCCCACTGGCTTTCAAGAGGCCCCAGTCACTCCTACATGATACCCCCCAATGCTTCGGGTCAATGATCTATCATCAGAACTGGAAAATGTTAGAGATTTAGCCAATTTTAAGCAAGTACAGAGACAGGGCATGTGGTGTGGGGAAGGTCTGTAACCGGGTCAAGGGTGGCAGCAATGACTAACAAAAGGGGTGATGGTGCAAGGCAAAAGTGGCTGGTAATGGACAAGCAAAAAAAACAAAGGATTGGTCTGTAAACGGCAACTGCAGAGTGAGTACTAAAATCTGCTGTGTGATAAAATGGGAGCAGCGTTTTGTGATCTGAAATTGTTCAGATCAATGTTGAGTGTGGAAGGTTGTAACTGATACCGCTCCTGACGTCACAGGCAGTGCAGATTGCTATTGTTTCAAGCTGACTGTATCATTACGCTGCAGAACAAAAACAAAAATAGCTGGAAAAACTCAGCAGGTCTGACAGCATCTGCGGAGAGGAACACAGTTGAAGTTTCTAGTCCATATGACTCTCCATCTTTTATCATTAAGCTGGAGGGCTGATTAACACAGACATTGATGTCCAGCAGCCTTCACTGTAAGGCAGGCTGACATAAAATTCAGGAAGCACAGACTGCACAGTGAACCAGTATCCAGAAGCTGGTGAACCCCCACTCCTCCCAAGCCACCCCATTATTGTGACCACTTCAGTGTTTAACGCCTCATTCTGTGCTTCCTTCTTATGATCAGTATTATCTTCTGCTATAGTGTGTGATCCTGCACTGTCACCTGCTTTAAGCAGGGTGGCACTTTAATGCAAGTAGCTGTTAAAGTATCCAAAGACCAACTAGTAGAATTTTCTATCGACAGTAAAAGTTCAATTTAATTTAGTTCCATTTGATAGAGTACCTTTCATGTTTTTACATTTGAAAGCATTCGGCTGTTAAACGTTATCTTGCAAAGTTTGATTACCTTCACCCAGAATGTTTAATTTTATTCCTTGGATTTATGTGTGGCATAATTTCACAGCTAGCCTCTGCCTTATGAACACCAATGTATGTGGCTTTAGGTGTTATAAAAATGTGTATTTATATGGTGCTTACAAAACCTGAGGACATCCCAGAACATCTCACAGCAAATGATGTGCTTTCAAAGTGTGATCACTGAGGGAACATGGCAGCCAATTTCCACATAGCAATTTCAAACAATGAAGATATAGTTTACAGATGAAATGTGTTTTTGATGAAGTTGTTACAGGACATGGGGAGGTCACCATAGCTCTTCTTGAAATTACGTCACATTGTCTTTTACATCTACCTGGGAGGGTAGATAGGACATTGGTTTAAAATTTTATCCAAAAGCATGTAAAGCAGTGCAGCACTCCCTCAGCACTGTACCGACGTGTCAGCCTGGATTATGTGCTAAGTCTCTGGAGTGAATTTAAAGGTGAGAGTGTCACCAGTGAGTCAAAGCTGGCATCTAGATTTACCATCTTACTGACTGCAAGACTAACTGCAGAGCTTGCCGACAGAGCAGTAGTAATGGGTTTACAGCTCTGGTGGATGTGATCAAGCACCATTTAACCTTTCTTTCCTCCATTCTCCAAGTCCCTTTAGAATTGGTCACATGTCAATCTCTGGGATTGGTAATGCCTGGGAAAATCCAAACTATGATATCCTTGTGCTTATGCAATTTTTTTATTTATTCATGGGATGTGGGCTTCACTGGCTGGGCTACAACTTATTGCCCATCCCTAATTGCCTTTGAGAAAGTAGTGGTGAGCTGCCTTCTTGGACCGCTGCAAACCATGTGGTGTGGGTACACCCACAGTGCTGTTAGGGAGGGAGCTCCAGGATTTTGACCCAGCGACAGTGAAGAAATGGTGCTATATTCCCAAGTCAGGATGGTGAGTGATTTGGGGGGGATCTTCCAGGTGGTGGTGTTCCCATCTATCTGCTGCCCTTGTCCTTCTGGGTTTTAGCAATCATGGGTTTGGAAGTTGTTGTCTAAGGAGCCTTGGTGAATTGCTGCAGTGCATCTTGTAGATGCTACACACCGCTGTGTCGGTGGTGGAGGGAGTGACTGTTTGTGGAAGGGGTGCCAATCAAGTGGGCTGCTTTGTCCTCAATGTTATCAAGCTTCTTGAGTGTGGTGGGAGCTGTACTCATCCAGGCACACGGAGAGTATTCCATCACACTCCTGACTTGTGCCTTGCAGATGGCGAACAGGCTTTGGGGAGTCAGGAGGTTACTTGTCACAGGATTCCTAACCTCTGACATGCTCTTGTAGCCACAGTATTTATATGGCTGGTCCAGTTCAGTTTCTGGTCAATGGTAACCCTCAGGATGTTGATAGCAGGGTATTCAGCAATGGTAATGCCTTTGAACATCAAGGGGTGATGGTTCGATTCTCTCTTGTTAGAGATGGTCATTGCCTGGCACTTGTGTGGTGTGAATGTTACTTGCCACTTGTCAGCCCAAGCCTGGATATTGTCCAGGTCTTGCTGTGTTTGGACATGGACTGCTTCAGTATCTGAGGAGTCGCAAATGGTGCTGAACATTGTGTAACCATCAGCAAACCTCCCCACTCCTGACCTTATGATAGGAGGAAGATCATTGATGAAGCAGCTGAAGGTAGTTGGGCCAAGGACACTATCCTCAGGAACTCCTGCAGTGATGTCCTGGAGCTGAGATGATTGACCTCCAACAACCACAATCATCTTCCATTGTGCTAGGTATGACTCCAACCAGTGGAGAGTTTTCCCCCTGATTCCAGTTGACTTCAGTTTTGCCAGGGCTCCTTGATGCAACATTCAGTCAAATGCAGCCTTGATGTCAAGGGCAATCACTCTCACCTCATCTCAGGAGTTCAGCTCTTTTGTCTATGTTTGAAACAAGGCTGTAGTGAGTTCAGGAGCTGAGTGGCCCTGGTGGAACCCAAACTGGACAGCAGCGAGCAGGTTATTGCTAAGCAACTGCCGTTTGATAGCACCTTTGATGACCCCTTCCATTTCTTTACCAATGTTTGAGAGTAGACTGATGGGGCAGTAATTGGCTGGGTTGGATCTGTCCTGCTTTTTGAGTAGAGGACATATCTGGGTAATATTCAACATTGCCGGGTAGATGCCAGTGTTGTAGCTGTACTGGACCTGCTTGGTTGGGGTGCAGCAAATTCTGGAGCACAAGTCTTCAGTACTATTGTCAGAATATTGTCAGTGCCCATAGACTTTGCACTATTCAGTGCTTCAGCTATTTCTTGATATCACGTGGAGTGAATTCAATTGGCTGAAGACTGCCATCTAATGCTAGAAACCTCCGGAGGAGGCCGAGATGGATTAACCATTGGCACTTCTGGCTGAGGATTGTGGTAAATGCTTCAGCCTTATCTTTTGCACTGATGTGCAGGGCTCCCCCATCATTGAGGATGGGGATATTGGTGGACCCTCCTCCTCCAGTGAGTTGTTTAATTGTCCACCACCATTCAAGACTGGATGTGGCCGGATCACAGAGCTAAGATCTGATCCATTGGTTGTGGGATCACTTTGCTCTGTCTATCACTTGCTACTTATGCTGTTTGGCATACAAGTACTCCTGTGTTATAGCTTCAGCAGGTTGACACCTCATTTTTAGGTATGCCTGGTGCTGCTCCTGGCATGCCCTCCTGCACTCTCCATTGAACCAGGGTTGATCCCCTGGCTTGGTGGTAATGGTAGATTGGGGGATATGCCGGGCCATGAAGTTACAGATTGGGTTCGAGTGCAATTCTGCTGCTGCTGCTGATGGCCCACAGCGCCTCATGAATGCCCAGTCTTGAGCTGTTAGATCTGTTCGAAATCTATCCCATTTAGCCTCCACAATGACTGTGCAGTGGTCACCCCTACTGACACTGTCATGGGGTAGAATAGCATAGTGGTTATGTTTTTCATTTGTTCACGGGATGTGGGCATCCCTGGCCAAGCCAAAATTTATTGCCCAATCTTAATTGCCCTTGATTAATCCAGAGGCCTGTAGTAACAATCAGGAGACATGAATCCTACCACAGCAATTGGGGAATTTAAATTGAATTAATTAAGTATAATTTACAAAGCCAATATCAGTAATGGAGACTACTGGCTTATTGTAAAAGTGCATCTAGTGTCCCAATGTCCTTTAGGAAAGGGAGTCTGCCATTCTCGCCTGGTTTGTATGTGACTTTAGACCCAAAACAAAGTGGTTGACTCTTAACTGCCTTCTAAAATGGCTTCCCAGGACACTCAGTTTTATTCAAGGCTGCCATCACCTTCTCAAGAGTAATTATGGATAGGCAATAAATAAAAACTTGTGATGCCCACACCCTGTGAATGAATACAAAAAATTAAACTGGTGCTGTAGTGCTTAGCACAGTTAGTGCCCACACCACCAATATTTTCCTTCTAGTAGACTTCCAAACACTTTGGCTGAGTTTGATTCCTACAAATATTTCCTGTCCTTTTTATATACTTGCACATTCTAGTTACACAGTCGCAAACATTAGACAACTCCATGAATTGTGCCTAAATATATAATTGCATTGAGAGGTATTGTGGCGCAATGGGTAGCATTCCTGCCTCTGAGCCAGAAGCTGTGGGGTCAAGTCTTGCTTTGGGACTTGATGTCAAAAGAAAGTGCGTCCATAGTGTGGCCAAACAGGTTGAGTATCAACTCGTAAATCCTTCCAACATATGCCAATGGCAGACAATAAGTGTGGGAGAGATTCCTGGTCAAAGAAGATAGGAGCCTTTACCATCAATATCCATAGCCCTGGACTGCAACATGAGGAAAGTACAAAAACAGAAGTACCTGGAAAAACTCAGCAGGTCTGGCAGCATCGGTGGAGAAGAAAAGAGTTGACGTTTCTTCTCCGTCGATGCTGCCAGACCTACTGAGTTTTTCCAGGTAATTCTGTTTTTGTTTTGGATTTCCAGCATCCGCAGTTTTTTTGTTTTTATGAGGAAAGTACATGTTGCCACAGCAACTTGCATTCCTTTGGATGAGGGGTTGCAGTTAGCTGGATGTGCTGTGGATCAGATTGGTGCCAACAACATGGGTTCAATTCCCCCATTCCAGCTGGGGTGGACTCAGGACCTACCTCTTTGCCCTACCTGTGGTGGAGGGCAAGGTGCTGTGGGTTGGTCCTGACTTCAGGCAGAGGACTGAAGAAGATATTATTGGGTTGAGCAATGTATTGTGTTTATAAACATTTTTAATACAACATTATCTCGCCATAGAGATCATGGAATTCTGCAGACCCAGACAAACTGCAATTGTAGAGCTCTTTGAGGATATAACAAGCAGCAATTCACCAAGGCTCCTTCGACAGCACCTTCCAACTCCACAACCACCACCATCTAGAAGGGCAAGGGCAGCAGACACATAGGAACACCAACACCCGCAAGTTCACTTCCAAGCCACTCACCACACTGACTTGGAAATATATCGCCGTTCCTTCACTGTCGCTGGGTCAAAATCCTGGAACTCTCTCCCTAACAGCATTGTGGGTGCACCTACACCACATGGACTGCAGCAGTTCGAGAAGGCAGCTCACCACCACCTTCTCAAGGGGCAACTAGGGAAGGGCAATAAATACTGGCCCAGCCTGTGAAGCCCACATCCTGTGAATGAATAAAAAAAAGTTGATAAAGGGGATCTGGTAGATGTAGTGTATTTGGTTTTCCAGAAGGCATTCAATAAGGTGCCACATAAAAGGCTTTTGCACAAGATTGGAGCTCACAGTATTGGGGATAATGTATTAGCATGGACTAAGGATTGATTAAGACACAGAAGGCAAAGAGTCAAGATTAATGGATATTTCTCAGGTTGGAAAGACATAACTAGTGGAATGCCACAAGGATCAGCGCCTCAATTATTCACTGTCTATATTAATGACTTGGAGGAGGGGACAAAGTATAATGTATCCAAATTTGCTAATGATACAAAAATAGGTGGGAGGGCATGTTGTGATGAGGACATAAGGAATCTGCAAGGGGATATGGATAGGTTGAGTGGTGGGCAAAAAACTTGGCAGATGGAGTTTAATGTCGGAAAGTGTGAGGTCATGCACTTTGGTAGGAAGAATCAAAAGGCAGACTATTATTTAAATGGTAGGGACTCCAAGAAAGTGCAGCACAGAGGGATTTGAGTGTTCTTATGTGTGAAACACAAAAAATTAGCATGCAGGTGCAGCATGTAATTAAGACAGCAAATAGAATTTTAGCCTGTATTGCTAGAGGGTTGGAGTTTAAAAATAGTCTTGTTACAACTGTACAGGGTGTTGGTGAAGCCACACCTGAAGTGCTGTGTACAGTATTGGTCCCCGTATTTAAGAAAAAATATGCTGGCTTGGAGGAAGTTCAAAAGAGATTCACCAGGATTATTCCTGGGATGAAGGTAAAAACAAAAAACTGCGGATGCTGGAAATCCAAAACAAAAACAGAATTACCTGGAAAAACTCAGCAGGTCTGGCAGCATCGGCGGAGAAGAAAAGAGTTGACGTTTCGAGCCCTCATGACCCTTCGACAGAACTAAGGGTCATGAGGACTCGAAACGTCAACTCTTTTCTTCTCCGCCGATGCTGCCAGACCTGCTGAGTTTTTCCTGGGATGAAGGGGTTGACTTATCAGGAATGGCTAAATGGGTTAGGCCTTTATTCATTAGAGTTTAGAAAAATGAGGGGTGATCTTATTGAAACGTACAAGATTCTGAGGGGACTTGACAGGGGAGATGTGGAGAAGATGTTTCCGCTTGTGGGGGAATCTTGAACTAGGGGACATAGTTACAGAATAAGGGGACACTCATTTAAAACTGAGATGCAAAGGAATTTTTTTTCTCTCAGAGGGTAGTAAATGGATAGAGTTCTCTACCCCAGAGTGTTGTGGAGACTAGATCACTGAAAGTACTTAAAGAGGAGGTAGATAGATTTTTGAAATATCAGGGAGTTGAGAGCTATGAGGACCTGGCACGAAAGAGGAGTTGAGGCCTGGGGCAGATCATCCATGATCTTATTGAATGACAGGGCAGGATTGAGGGGCCAAATCGCCTCCTCCTGCTCCGATTTCTTATGTTCTCTGGCAGTATGTATTTATTAAATTTAGTGCATTGCGAAATAAAGGCCACAAAGCTGATTAAGGTTGCACAAGATTTTATTCTTCTGACTTGAAGCTCTATATCCCAGAACGGATTATGTCCACTCATACACCACAGAAATGTGTGCATATTTCCAGTTCCAAACTAGGACCAGCCATATTTGTAATACCCCCTAAATAGGCTTGGCACTGACACACATCAACTAACCCAAATATGGAAACTCATAAAGCAAAGCTGACACAGCCAAAACCCACCAGGCATTGATCGAATGGGCAACCATATTCTTATCCCCAAATATCACTCACCAAAATTAGCCATTCAGGTCACCTGCATTCGACTGATGATGCACACTGCATGTCCAGTACACATTGCTGTGTGTTGGGTACCTTTAGTGTGAAAACTGTAGTGAGAAAGCATGGTTCAAGCTGAAGCATCTTTTTTTTTGCAAGTGACATATCCTGTCAAAATGGGCAGATGGCGTCTTAGAAAGGGTGCACCAGGTAAATCCAAATCCTTCAGAGCTTGGGGATTGCTTTCCCACATTACAACAGTGACTCTACTTCAGCAAGTCCTTTGTTGGCTGTAAAGCACTTTGGGATGCCATGAGGTCATGAAAGGCGCTATATAAATGCAAACAGAAGGGTCATGAGGACTCGAAACATCAACTGTGCTCTTCTCCGCTGATGCTGCCAGACCTGCTGAAGTTAAATACATACTTTTTAAAATATTTTCTCTCACATTTACTTCGTCTGTTTTTTTTGTCTCCCTTAAACCAGAATAATTAATGCAATCTCACATTTTTGGGGCATGTGCACCAAATTTGTGCCCCTGTAATTGTACATAGTTTATTAAAAAAATCAAATATTGCTTACAAACTCTAAAAGTAGCCTGTGATAGCATCATAGTCAATGATAATGAATCCTAATAGTTCTATAAATCACTTCAGTCCCTTAAGTAGCAGAATGCGTCTGACAGATTTTTAACTAAGTACCTGTTTAATAGACTGGAAGAATTAAAACCTGCTACAGATATGTCTTCAGTGCTCAAAAATAATGTGGGCTATGGCAGTTTGCTATATTATCATCAGCTGTACCCCTTAATTAGTGTTTAATTGGTATTTTAACTTAATTCATTTGGTTTGTACTGATTCATTTACGGTTTTAATTCACTGTGTACAATCCAGTACCCGAAATTATACCAAAAGCAGGTATTTTGCTATAAGCAGTAAATATTTAGTAAAATGACCTCAGAATCATTCTGCCCTTTGTTATTAATTCTCTTCCAAGTTATGTATTAATTAATTTCACAGCTACTGGTTGACAATGGTTGGATATTTAGTTCTGTATCCAGTGCTAGAAGGAATGGTTATATTGAGAAATGTGTCTTATAATAAGACCTGTCTGTGTCCTGCATATTGTCTCGGTGGAAGCACTTGACAGAATGACTACCTTAATGGTACAAGGTCTATTGTAAGCAAGAATTCGCTGAGGAACACCTGGTTTCAGACCAAGAGCTGACAATAGCCACAGTAAGCATACAATCATTCGCAAATGGCTCATGCCCTATTTGAAAGGCTTTTACTGGGGGTAAAAGGCCAACTCTAAGCTCTTGCAAAATGTCAGTGAAACAGTAGTTTGCAAATCTGTTTCCTTAGTTACAACATCTAACAGCCATAGTGAGCCAATTGGAAGCCAGCACTCACACGATGCCAGTAAGCACAAGCTACAATTGTTACATGAACTTAGAACCTAATAGTCTTGTGCCTGGCCTTAGGGCATTGCAATATAGTTTATACACTAGGGTTGATTTTATGAATCGTGCGGAGCCATAACCTCCAGGAGTGTGTATTGGAAATCATCTAAAAGGAAGTGAAGTGTTTCTGATTTCCCAGTTGTGAAGCAAGAAGGTTGGTGTCTGGAAAATGTGATTGCAGGACCTGCTCTACAACAATGCAATGCTTTTGCCATTAGTACCTGTATGATTTCCTGACCTCACTCCCCACACTTACATCTCCTCCACCTTTAGCTGTCCCTGGACAGGGTAATGAGTGTCATTTCCAGGAGGAAGAAAGAACCATTAATCCAACAGGTTCATTCATTATTGAGAGATCAAGATAACCAGCTTCACAGTATGGGACAGGGAGAACTGCACAGTCATAAGGGAGCCCACTCCATATAATGTTTAATCATTTAAACTATGGGCTCCCTTACAGCCAGTGCAGCTGGTTATATATTGAATGGCCTATAGAGACTGGACATAGAGGATAATTGGGAAAAGAAGGATCACAAGCCTGTAAGCATGCCCATAATGTAAATGAAAGAACATTATTTCAGGAGGGCTCCCTTATAGATGTGCAAACTTCCTTGCTCCATTTTCCTCTATGTGCTCTCTTTCCAGATAGTCCAATATACTCCAATGCATGAACAGGAATGTCTACCTCTGCCCTCTGCCCAAAACCCTCCCATCCCATACAACACAATTTCTTCCTTCTTTAGAAATTCCTTCACATGGCTTTTGGATCCATTTATATTATCTGCTCAGTTGTCTCTGTGGCTTCTCTCACCATACAGATCACATCAATTATTTATCAGTCCAGCTTTGAGACATGAGTTGTTTTTGTACATCAGTACTACTGCCCTTGTAGGAGCTGAAGGATATGTTTTGTATTATTTATCTTTTTCCTCTTGACGTTTATTATATTTATGTCGCTTTGCCAATCCTTGTTCATTCAAGCTCTTTCTGAAAGGTAAGGTGTTTTCTCTGTAAGAGGGGTAGCTAATGCTGCATTTGATGTAGGTAAATACAGCAATCTACCAGTCTATTTAAAATTAGACCAGTTGTTTTTAAGCCCACCTGGATCTTTAGGCATCTTTGTGCTTCTGTTCCCGGATTGAGTCCGCATCATCATGGGCCTCTTGCCTAACCTGAGCATTGGGGTGAGTTGTCCAAGCAGGGTGGACATCTCCCACAATGGACAGACAGGGGGCCTGCCCTTCCAAAAGGTGACCATCATGAAAAGGGTCATGGACCCATCAAGCTAGTTTCAAGCAGCCCCCCCTAACATTCAATGTTTACACATCTTCCAAGGTGCTGTGAGATCCCATGCACTGCACACTGCCCTCCTTCAAGTATAGTTAAAAAAAAATACATAGGAAGTGGTGAGTCCAAGGCAGCCAAGATCTTACATTCTCTCAAAGGCATGAGTAGGTTTTGGAATGAAGCCACAGCTGAAGAATTAGTTCCATGTCCAATATCCCGCAATGCCCCGGCCCCAGCCCCGAAATAACCACATCCCTTTGAATTCTTTAAGTACTACCAAAGCTCCAACTCACACTGATTCCAAAAGGTGCACATCGTAATTGAAACCAATTCATTTCCTGGAGTGAGAGTTTATTTTAGCCTGGTTATCCAGGCAGCTTGGAGTGTTCAATGTGGACCCCACACTAATCTAAGCTAATCTATTTATTTTCATTTAAAAGTTAATGCCAAAGCTTTAATAACTTATCTTGTTTACCCTTTTCCCTTTATTTATGATGTACAAAAACAGCTTGCATGAAATAGCGTCTTTGAGATAGCAAATATTTTAAGATTTTTCACAGGAACATCATTGGAGAAAAATTGATGTAAGGAGCTATTAGGGCAGTTGAACAAAAGCTTTCTGAAGTGGTTTTAAGTTTGTCTTAAAGGAGGAGAGAGAAGTAGAGAGGCAGAAAGGTTTATGGAGGGACTTCCCAGGATCTAGGCAGCTGAAGAGATGACTGCCAATTGTGGCGTGATGAAAATGGGGAATGCTCAGAATTGTAACAGCACAGAGATCTCAAAGGGTTGTAGGAGCTTGCGGATAGAGGGAGGGAAAAGACCACGGAGGACTTAAAAACAAGGAGGAGAGTTCTAAAATAAAGGCATTGCCAGTGTAGATCAGTTCCCTTTTTGTAGACATCAAATTTCCTGAATTGCATCTGCTCAAACACTGTGGTGGAATTTACACCAGTTTCTGCGCTGATGAGAACTTAGGCCTGAGTTCCTGCTGGAAAATGAAACGAGCCTGAATGCAATGCTTCCAAAAGCAGTAACATAGGGTGGCCTGCTCTCCTCTAACAGGATGTTTCCCTCTGCCATTCCTCTTCCCCTTCCAGTATTGCTAGAACAGTCGGGAAGACCATCCCAGCTTCTTAATCTTTTCAAACATGTCGGGTGTTTGGAGGTCTGATTGGTCTCAGGAGCACCAAGACCAACAGCACTTTAGGTAAGGACAGCTTCGTGGAAAAAATTCAGAAATCATGAAGAAAAGTACTCCAGCAGCCAGCTAGATTGATAACAGGGCTGCACAGTGCCAAAATGTAAATCAATGCCAACATACTGGTTCCACAAATCCAGGAAATGTGCATGTTGAAGTTACTGTCCCATTAAACATGAAAGGCAATCCAATTTCTTATAACAATGAGGCTAACACAATTCTGCTTAGCTTATGGTCACAGGAAGTTACTAGAACGATGTGAGTCACATCAACTTTTCAGTTGGGGGTTATTAATATTGTACACTGTTGTGAAACCATATTTTATGAAAAAAGACTTAATGAATTTACTGGAAACTGTAACTCAATTTTTCAAAAAGACTAAAGCCACTTTCCAAGGACTTGAAATCACAGTCAAAGATGGCTGAACATTTGCATCACTGTACCTCCTACACTTCAAAGCCATTGAAATGGAGACAACCTGTCTGCAAAGCCTCACAGGGAACAATTGCTTTGATGGGGTATGAATGGGAGCCATCTCCTATCCTATTAGCAAAGCATTCAGACAATCACCTGGGTACTCAACTGGGCAGAGACAAGCCATTAGAGAAAATCAATTGGACAATGGAACACTGGCTATGAAAGGAATTTGTCCAGACATTATCTAACCATGTGCGCCATGCAATTAGAATCCACTAGGCAATACCATATTTGGGGTAACTGGGCAGTTGGAGAGGGAAGGTCATGTGACAAACCAGCAAGCCCTTCATGTGTTCAAACACCTGTTTTCTCTGCAGGCCAAGACGAGCAGGCAAGATGCTGAAGAAACAAGGTCCTTGTGTGGACCTTGAAAGTTTTGAACTTTGCTGTTTGATATCAAATGTGCTGCAGAGAGAGATTTTAAAAAGAACTCAGCCCAGCAGCTGTGATCTTCAGAAGAACAGATAAATCATCCGTCTACATCGTTAAACAACTTTGATGTTGAACCCAGAAGGACCACTGAGTTCAGACTGAAGCCAGCCAAGTCACCAACTTTCAAGAGCTGTAACTTTACTGGACTTTAAATTGCTTAATCTATCCTCCCAATCAGTGGTGTGTGTGTGTGTGTGTGTATCTGAAAGCCTGTGTGTGTACTGGCCGGAGTGTGTGCCTTCAAATTGAATTAGAAATAAATAAATAAATTGAATTCTTTAGCACCTTTCATGACCTCATGATGCCTTACAGCCCTTTTAGCATGCTTTGAAGAGCAGGCTCTGTTATAATATAGAAAACACAGCATCAATTTGTACACAGCAAGCTCCACAAACAGCATTGTGATAGGGACGAGATAATCCGTTTTTAGTGACGGTATCTGAAAGCGTGTGTGTGTGTGTGTGTGTGTGGATCTGAAAGCGTGTGTATGTGTGTATCTGAAAGCGTGTGTGTGTGTGTGTGTGTGTGTGTGTGGATCTGAAAGCGTGTGTGTGTGTGTGTGTGTGGATCTGGAAGCGCGTGTGTGTGTGTATCTGAAAGCGTGTGTGTGTGTGTGTGTGGATCTGGAAGCACGTGTGTGTGTGTGTGTGTGGATCTGGAAGCGTGTGTGTGTGTGTGTGTGTGTGTGGATCTGGAAGCGTGTGTGTGTGTGGATCTGGAAGCGTGTGTGTGTGTGTGTGGATCTGGAAGCGCGTGTTTGTGTGTGTGGATCTGGAAGCGCGTGTTTGTGTGTGTGGATCTGGAAGCGTGTGTGTGTGTATGGATCTGGAAGGGCGCGTGTGTGTGTTTGTGTGTGTTTTTGCTTTTGCTTATACCAGGTAAAGTACAATAAATACTATTTTCTTTGAACAAAAACTCAAGGAAACCTATCTGTCTCCTTTATAAACAGTTCAACACTCATTGAATTGGCAAGCATATCCTTTAAAAAAAATCATTTTGCAGTCAAATGAGGAGTGGGGAAAGAGAGAAGCCCATCAACCCCTCCTCACTTGATCGTAACAACACTTAGAAGAAAGTACCCCAACATCCCGACTGGTTTGTGAATGTCACCAGAGACAACCTATCTATGAATGACCGTAGAACTGAAAATGCAAAGCTGCTGTTTAAAATCATTGATACCAATACAGCCTCAACACCATTTATGATTCAGGTGGTAGCACTCTCACCTTGGGGTTGGAAGGTTGGATGGCTGGGGGGGTTGGGGGGGGGGGGGGGGGGGGGGGCGGGGAGTGGTGGGTGGGGAAGTTCACGCCTCACTCAGAGACTTGAACACAACGTCTAGGCTGAAACTGAACTGAGGGAGTGCTGCACTGTCAGTGGTGCTGTCTTTTGAATAAGATGTTAAACAGAGGTCCTGTCTGCCCTCTCAGATGGATGTGAATGATCTCCTAGCACTATTCGAAGAGCAAAACAGTTCCCCCTGGTGTCTTGGCCAATACTTAAGTCTTCAGCCACCGTCACTAAAAACGGATTATCTCGTCCCTATCACAATGCTGTTTGTGGAGCTTGCTGTGTACAAATTGATGCTGTGTTTTCTATATTATAACAGAGCCTGCTCTTCAAAGCATGCTAAAAGGGCTGTAAGGCATCATGAGGTCATGAAAGGTGCTAAAGAATTCAATTTATTTATTTATTTCTAATTCAATTTGAAGGCACACACTCCGGCCAGGAATTTTAGGATGGTGACCATTCAATAAGTAGGCGGTGAATGCACCCCCACTGATAATGGCTGCCATGCAGCCTTTTAACGCTCCAACGAGCATTCATTGACTGGAGATGAGACTTCCACCCCTCACTCGTGAGGAAGACCCACCTCAGAGAACTGCCAGCCAATCTGATTGGCCGACAGCTCTGTCATCCCAGCAGCGCCAGAGGCTGCAGTGGATAGGTCAGGGGCTACAAGCATCCTCCAGAGTCTAAGTCCCGGGAGTCCAGGTATTCATGAGTGTGGAGGTGTGGGGCGGGGGGTAAGGGCCAGGGCGTTGGATAGAGGTGAGGGTGGGGATGTCGTTGGGGAGGCCATGGTTGGGGGGAGGGTGGGGAACAGTGGGAGCACCTGCAGGGCCTAGACCTTGTGGTGGGGCATTGATGTTGAAAGAAGGCTGCTGATGGAGGTGCCCCTTCTCCCCCCTTTCCTGCCTAAGGCCTGAGCAGAGTCACTTTCCAGGCTTCCCCCGCTGCCTCTGAACTCCTCCCTCCAGCCTGAAAGTTGAGGCTGGGAGGGAAACGGCCCATAATTAGTCATTAAGGGCCACTTAAGGGCCCCAAATGGGGCAAGGGAGGGCAGGCCTAGGCCTTGTCTTTTTCACTGCAAAATTGCGGAGAGGTCGGGGTGGGCAAAAGCCTGGTGGGAAGGCCATTCGAGAAATTTTATGGACCCCTCCCGCTCCCCCATCACCTGCAAATTCACTGGTAGGAGAACGTCAAATTCTGCCTTCTGCTCTTGGAAGCTAGACATCTTTGACTGGGGAAACAGCTGCACAAGGAAATCATAGCTGAGTGCATTTACTTTGAGATTAAATATGAATTGGCAATAACTAACAGCTGGGTTAACTAGTAATTTTGATCTTTGGGATGTGAACATAGTCACACACAAATGCTTTAAGTGCAAACAACGATACTGTTAACCGCTTTTGTGAATTGGTACCAATTTCTTTATTGTTGAAGCTAGTTATTCAGAACACTGGTAATCTATCACGTAGGTCATAATGGAGTAATTGCAGTGCTTTTATACTTACTGATCTGTATTGTGCTAGTAATGGTTGGTACATTACACTACAGGGATATTTCTGACTGTAATTGCTGGTGTCTCAGATATACTTTAATATCTGTCAGGTGGGTTAATCATGTTATGATGAGTAACTGCTTTGCATTTAGCATGGAAAAGCCATAATAGTCTTTTCAGAAACATACCTCAAAAAAAAACTCTTAACACTACAAATGCCTTATGTCCAGAGTAAATAATTAGTGGTACCATCGACTGAATCATTTGTGTAATGCTGCTGTCAATAAGCAAATTCAGCTGCTGATTAATGGCATTGTGTTGTTTCTTTACTGTAGGACCGAGTGTCTTACTGTAGTGGAGCACTTACTGGGCCTCAGGGACAGGCTTTCTGCATGTATTTGTCTGGATCAGTTTCCCTTGATTTCCCCAGGTCACACTCCCACTAACTTAAAGGCTCAATATTTGCTGCATTTTGCCCATTTTATCCGTTACCTCAGTGAAAATCCTGCCCCCCCGCTTGTGACCTCTGTGTTGCTCAGTCAGACCTATTAATCCAAGGGGTCACCCCTGGGCAGGATGCTAGCTGTCCATGTTGCCCTAGGTGAGAGGGCAGTGGCCTCAGTGATAACATCACAGATTGGGACTGAAAAACCCAGTTTAGTGCAGTGAGTGCCTAGGGGTCATCCTATGTCAGAGCGAGGAAATAAGCCAGCGCAGAGCAGCATCTGCCTTCTGTGAATCCACTACCGAGGGTTTGATTAATTTATTGTCTCTGCCTGGATAATTTGTCATAATCTTCTGCCAGTCAGCATGATCAATCATCATTCAGAGAAATGAAATTTCTTATGTGAAGATTATCAGTCTATGACAGACCATGTATGATTCAATTATTTGACAGTCCTGAGTGTTTCAGTTAAACCCTAGTAGCAAAACAATGTAGGAAATAATGACAAAATTTTATCAGGCGACAGTGAAATTGTGTCAGGCATTTGCCTGTTTAAGGCTACAATCTGCATTCATTTGTAATTCTTATTATGGGGAGCATTGACAGCACCAGAGGAAGTGAACTGTTTTGCCCCTTCCCATTATGGAACCAAGATGAAACAATTGCTAAACAAAGGAGTACGTTCTTGTTCAAATTAAATCATTCTACTCCATATTGTCCATCAAACGGTTATCAGACTAACCCCTTCACTGCAACATTCTTGCTAAAAGCTCAACCTCTTATGTAATATATGTCATTTGCGGCTCCTCGTTAAAAAACAAACTTGCTTTCATTCAGGAATTGGAGCACATATTTTGTGCAGTCGCTGTCCTCTCTCATAGCAAACCCCTTTCACGGTGGTACAATGAGACTGCTGGCATGCCTGTGTGCTTTATTATAGATTATGCTTTTGTTACGGTCAAGACATTTTGGCGATGGTTCTAATTCAAAAGCAAAAATAGAAAACGCTGGAAGTACACAGCAGGTCAGGCAGCATCTGTGGAGAGAGGAAGAGAGAAGCAGAGTTCAAGTTTCAGGTCGAGGTGAGTTCTGCTGAAAGGTCGTTGACTTGAAACGTAGGCTCGATATTAACTCCGTGAGAGAATGAGTTTTGATTGAGTTTAAATTGGAGCTAATGTTAACTTTCTTTCTCCCTCCACAGACACTGTCAGACTTGTTGACCTCTTCCAGCATTTTCTGTTCTTACTGGCAATGGCTTTTGCGCTTCTTTACTTAGGTTTAAAAAATGTTTCCACTTCCTTTCCTAAAGGCCTGAACTCTTGCTGCTGTATAGCTCCACAGATGACAGCGGCCCTCCAGTGCCTTGGCTTAAAGGGGTTATTCTGCATAAGGGAGCCAAAACAGTGATTGGCACTGGGCTATTCGCCTATAGCAGGCATCACTCCAGCACTCAATTGTGTCCCTACTTCTTGTCCGCACTTCCAGATTTTCCAGAAGGAGTGACTAGATTGCCAGACTCTGACCCTTTGGTCTACTACAGCAAAACAACTGCTGCCCCAATTGAGAACAACCAGCTGAGCGCACATCAGGGACCGCACGTGAAGCCTTCAGGGTTTGTATAACTTAAAACTTGGCAGTACATTTAACCACTAAATCCTTGGCTCTGCCTCTGAAAGAAAAAAAGCTTATAATCCTATGGTATTGTTTGCTGTTTATAGTGTCTCAAAGACACATTTCTAAATCACATTTAATTTGATGGTTCATATCAGTGAACTAGCATTATGCAGAATATTTTTCTAGCTGATGCTACTGGTACAGTTTTAATCCTTCCCAAAAGCATTTTGTCTTCTCGCAAGAGGTTGCGCAAAGAAATTAAAATCCATACTCTGTTTTAGCAAGTTTATAAATCATCATGGATTGGACAATCAATTAAATGACTCAGCATTGCTATCTGTTATTCTACCATTTTTGTGCTGTTGATTAGGCCCCATTCCTGACTCTCACGCAAGCAATTAAAGTTGTTGAAGAACTGGAAAAGACATAGAAGATGACAAATGTTCCACATCTGCGGAAAGCTTCAATCTCTGCAGCGAAGGAGTGAGATGCAAAGTGTGGAACAGCTTCCAATGTGTCTGTAAAATGGAACTGAAACATTGCCTGCCTAATGCTGATGTTAAAACAAGGTAATATTATCAGAGTGGGAGGGGGACTTCTCAATCTATAAAGATTTTTCTTCCTTTCAGAAAAGAACTCCCAGCCTTGAGCATAAGCTCAAAAAAAATCCACCTGCTGCACAAAACTTTTTTATTGCTGAAAAAAAAGAGAAATGTTATCAAAGCTTTCCATCTCACACTCATCAGGACATCTTGCAAGAAATAACAACGGTAAAGGGAAATAACAATTTATACTGTATGAGAAGACAGCGCTGACTGGTTGGCCAGTAGACTCTGATTGGCAGAGGCATTGCCATTGAAAATACAGCAGAGAACAGTTAGCTGCCAAGCTTTTGTTTAAATTCAAACCAGGTAGTTCAATTCTGATTTGTCAAGGCATTGCCATGGGGAATGAACCAGGGAATGGCTGTCACCCAAGCTTTTGTTTAGTTGAAAAAGGTGCAATGCATGGACATGCTCCTTTCTGTCTGCAAAGGACAGGGCCCTGTATGTGAATATGCATGGCATCTAGCATGTGTAAGTGAGTCACACTGAGCCTGACTGACAATCTTAAATTGGTTTTCAGTGTAATTCTTAGCACAATCAGGATTGTTTAACAGGTGCTGTCCAATCGCAGAATCACACCTAATGTTGGACTTTAAGTTTTGAGTTTTACAAGTATGGGCTGGTTGGGTAGTCAGTATTTTGCCTGTTCTTTTCCATATGATCCATCAATCATTGAGAAATACAGCCTACATACCTGGCATCATATGGGCACTGAAATTCATATGTCACATTATTCATTTGTGTTAAAGGCATAACATCTTTTTGGCTTGATGGCAGCATCCTGTTAGTGGAGAATACCACATATGTCACTACTGCAGAGTAACAATGTGCAATGGCTAGCTTCACCTGTTGCTCAAATTTTGAAGATTCCTTACCCTTAGGTAATGCGAGGTGGACTGGGCACTCCCAGGACTGCAAGTGGTAGCCTTAGGCCCAATCATGAGTTTGTGTGGTATAGAGCAAGCAATAACGTAATCAGGGTAGCTATTATCCCACAGGATAAAAACTTGTTTTTTTTAAAGGTTGAGAAAGAAATCTTCACAATGTTCCCAAAAGCAAGCATCAAAACAAAGTGATTTGGATTTACCCAATAATAAGGAGAATAAATACCCTGCTCACTAAACATCATTAACCTTTTATGATGATATGCTGTTAGCACTGCAGTGAAATGCCTTGGGTCATTTTTACTACATTAAAGGTGCTACATAGTTGCAAGTTGTTGTTGATGTTGCTACTCATCGCAATTACATAACCTTGCCCACAAGTTTCTTTTTTAAATGGGGTTTTAATTTTAAATTTTAATTGCTCTACCTTGGTGGCTATGCCTTCAATTGCCGAAACGCCAATATTTAACAGAATTCTAGTCGATTGGTGAAGTCAAAGCAAAGATACAGAGCTTTTCCTTGCTGAGAGAGAGTCCATTGTCTTTATCCAGTGTCAACACCACTCACCCACACCCAGTGCCCCAGCTATCCCCTATTTATATGTGTTCAAATACCATCACCTGTTTCCCGTAACAATGTAATTGACATTAACAAACCTTAACAATGTAATTAATAAGACATTGATGCCTAAGCTCTGGAATTCCCTCCCTTAACCTCTCCCCCTTTTCTACCAGTTTCCTCCTTTAAGTCACTCCTTGAAACCTACCTCTTTGACTAAACCTTTAATTATCTGACCTAATATCTCCTTACGCGGCTCAGTACATATCACACTTTGATTGATAATGCCCCTGTAATTAAGAGCCTTGGGATGTTCCAAGGCACTATATAAAGGTAAGTTGTTATTCAGATAAAGGGGATAGCTTTGCATAATTGGTGGAATTACAGAATAGAAGAAGGCAATAAGTCTGTTGAACTTGCTTTCACCACTGCTCCTGGTAGGGCATTCCATGTCTTAACAGCCCTGTGCATATGTTAAAAAATTCTCCTCGGCTCTCTTTTCATTCTATTGATAATAATCTTATCTTTGCCCCATTTAGTTAACAACTCCCTGATCTACTTACGCTATCAAAAACCCTTCATAATTTGAAATTACTCTTTCAGCTCTTTTCCTAATGTAGTGCAGATGTGTTTTTGAAGTTGCTGCCTTTCAGATGAGATGGTAAACTGAGCTCTTGTCTGCACCCTCAAGCTCATGTGAAAGATCCCAAGGCACTATTTTGAAGAAAAGCACGAGAGTTCTCTTGGTGTTCTGTCCAATAGCCTACCTCTCAACCACCATCACCGGAATAGATTATCTGGAGATTACCTCATTGCTGTTGGTGGGCTCTTGCTGTGTACAAACTGCCTCCTGCTGTTTGCTACACTACAACAATAACTACACTTGAAAAGTATATCATTGGCTCAAAAATGCAAAGAGACCTCCTGAAATCAGTAGGATGAAAATCAGACAGGTTCTGTAGCAGTCGGCGATCCACTCTGCCAGATAACCACCAAGGCAAGTGAGGATTACCACCACAGGGTTTGCTACAAGCAGGAAGTACCCTCTCCTGCTCCCATGCACCAGAGGTTAGACTGAAGGCAGTGCGAGCTATTTTCATGCATTTGCTCATCATTTCTGTCAATTGTAAAGAAAGTTGATGCATTAGGTGCAACTAACTTGAGCCAATTGATTTTCAATTGGAGAAACACCAGGCTTCCCGCAGTGAAGTTATAAAGTGACGGATAATCGGGGGCAAATCCGTTTCAGTACAAAATGCTCATGGAAATCTATTCTGGTATTTTCCAAGCTGAGAAATGCTCACAGTGCCTGGGTAGCAACAGTTTTACGTGCATTGTGCTATACTCACTGTGTAACGTGTTTGATGGTTTGGGCCTTCAGCCTGTACTGCAACACCCCAAGAGGTAAAAAACAATAAAACTTGGAAATGAAGGGCACCAGTAAAACTTGCCTGAATTGGTCTTGTATAAAATTGAACTCCAGTATTACTGAATCTTACTGGGGTTTAAAAATTTTGAACTGGTTTTTCCTGCAATACAAACTCTTCTACAAATCTTGTACATGACCAGAATGTTTAGCTCATCGGGTGGGAATACATCTGACCAGACCGAGCGTAAAATGTGGCGCGATGATGTCAGGCGAGTGTCCCGATGTAGGTCAGCGGGCGTACACCGGATTCAGCAGCGCATTCGCCAACAATTAAAAGGCCTATTAAGGCCATTAAAGTTATAATTGAAAGAATTCTTTCACTGCCCCGTCCAACTTTACGGTTGGCGGGCAGGCAAAAAGGCCAAGCGGCCTTTGCATTTTTTAGGAAACCTCATCCACGAGTGGGATGGGTTTCCAACAGCAAATAAAAATAAAATAAAAATCTTAACATTTCATTTATAACATGTCCCTGCTCATGTGACACCCATTATCCCTGAGTGGGATTGCGGTCCAGCCCCAATCGCGGGTGGCAGTCTGCTTCCCGGCCGTCCTCGCCCACTCCCACCGAGCCTGTCTAACGGGGGAAACATCCTCCCCCATGAGCGTTGCTGAAGAAAGAGACATGCTGTCAAAGCTTTTCGTCTTGCACTCATCAGGACAGATTCGCAAGAATCCCAATTGTAAATGGAACTGATTGGTTGGAAAGTGGACTCTGATTGGTAGAGGCATTGCCATAGAGAATGTACCAGGGAGCAGTTAACTGCCAAGTGTTTGTTAAAATTCAAACCAGGCCTGGTAATATCTCCACTAATCAGAGTCCACTTGCCAACCAATCAGCACTCTCTTCTCATGCAGTATAAATTGTTGTTCCCTTTACAATTGGTATTCTTGTGAAGCTGTCCTGATGAGTGCAAGACAAAAAGATTTAACATGTCTCCTTTTTCAGCAGTACTCAAGTTCTGTACTGTCAAATAACTAAATCTTGTGCAAATACAATTATTTTTGACTTGCAGATATGATTAGCCATCTTCCATTAAGTAATACTAACTAGAAGAAATTGTGGTATTTCAGAAAGCTTTATCTCTAGCCTGGGAAAGTCAAATGGAATTATGTTGGGAAGCACTTCCTTATACACAGGGGTCTTGTGGGAATCTCACCCATTGGCTGGAGAATCGGTGGGGAACGCATGTCAGTTCCACGGGAGAGGCCTGATGGTATTAAGCACCCTCCGGACATTTAAGTGGCCACTATGTCTTCCTAGGGATTCAGGACCCTGACGGCAGAAGTCCCGCCTGCTGAGAGCTGCCAGCCAATCAGAGGTCGGCAGCTCTCCATTACAGGCAGTGCCACCGGGAGTGGCGGCAGCTGCTGATAATGCACATGCCAGATGGCCAGGATCACTGAGGGACCCCAGGCCAAAGGTGAGTGAGGGTGGGTTGGGGATCATGGGGCTGAAGCCGTGGGAGCAGGGGGCTTGGAGGCAAGGGCAGGGGTAGCTTTCAGCAGCCAAAGCCCTTCCGGATGCTGGGTCCCCCATTCGGGTGTGACAATTAGGGACCCCACCCCTCCACAAGGAGGCCGCTGTGCAGCACTCACTTAATCCCTGAGAACCACCACTGAATTGCAGGAGGCTCAGGGATAATGGGTATCAATTGGCTCATTGATGAGCGTGGTTGATATTCCACCCCCTGTGACCAGGAATCCCGTGATTTAATCGTGAGATGTTCTGCTGCCACACTGGGTGACTGACACAGCACCTTTCCTGAGAGCATGTGGGTCCGGCCACCAATTTCCTACAACCACGACCTGCATTAAGTCAAGCCCAGGGTAGTGAAAAACTCTCCAAAAAGCTGTTGAGGTTGGGATCAACTAGAAATTTCAGAAGTGTGATTTATAGATTTTTGTTCGGCTGGCTATTAAGGGATACAAAACCAATGCATGCAAATGGAGTTAAGATTCAGATCATCCTGGGTCTAACCAAATGGTGGAACAGGCTCGAAGGGCTGAATGGCCTACTCCTGTTACTAAGTTGCAAAATGCAAATAGGTTGAAAAGAATTCCAGAGCGTGGTTGGAAATTCCTGTCAAGTGTAATTATTCCTTACACATGTTAAGATTAGGAAGCTCCATCAGATACACAATGAAAACCCAGGGTCTGCCTGCCACTCGCGTGATAGAAAAAGTTATTTTGAGTGTTAGTGACTGAAGAAACATGAACCCTAAACCTTAAAAAGAAATTAAATCTCTTAGGGGAAGGTTTTTCCTTCTTCCCACTCGTGAATGAGGTTTCGCCAAAAATGCAAAGGCCACTTAGCCCAACCGAACGGTTAGACAGGCGGCGAGAAATTGCACTCAATTCATTAGTTAAGGTCCTTAATAGGCCACATAATTGTAGGCAGGCTCGCTGCCAACTCCCATGCGCGCCCGCTGACCGAAATATCACACAAGTGCGCGATGCCGTCGGGACCCTCGCCCGAAGTCATCGTACGCCATTTTACACTTGAGCATGTCGGGTGCATGCTCGTACGCCAAGTGAAAAATTCTGGCCATTGCCCTGGCAGGCAGCCACACCAAGGCCTACATGTTTCTCTTTTCACCCTCCTCCTCATAAGTCAAAGTTCACCTCGGGTACTTTCCTTCAGCTGTGCCCAAGGCAGGTGACGAGACCCCAGAAGGCCCCTGGGAATGGCAGGGGCAGCTTTCTTGATGGAACAAGAATGAACGAACTGTGAACATTCTATCCCCTAAGGGAATAAAGTTCCCCTTCTGTCAGGTCTCCCACATTGTGGCTTAGGCTCAGATCTGGCAAGACTCCACTCTCATGAAAAGGGCAAATGTGCTGTAATATCAGAATACCACAGAATCCTTTAAAACCCAGCACCAATGAAACAAATGTGTATGAAATTATTAGGAATGACAAGCTTAATTATCCTGCATTCCAGTAGACCTTCCACTTGGCAAGACGTCAAGGTAATTTTGCCAGGCTCTGCTTCCAGGTGCAGAGTCTCACTAGATCTAAGCACAGGTTATGGATTCAGTCCTGTAATAGTAGACAGCTATCTCCTACCCTGAAAGATGACAGAGACCTGCAACACTACTGCTCTGCATAACAGGATGACCCTCAGGGATAATAAAAAAAAAAGACAGACTGACATTTATATAGCATCTTTCGCAACCTCAGGACATCCTAGAGCGCTTTACAGTCAATCAATCGCTATTTGAAACGTAGTGACCATTATGATGTAGGAAATGTGACAGCCAATTTCTGTACAGCAAGCTCCCCTAAACACTATTGTGATAGTGACCAGTGATACTGGTTGAATAAATATTGGCCAGGACACTGGGAAAAAAACGCCCCTGCACCTTTTCAAAATAGCACCATGGGATCTTTTATGTCCACTTGAGAGGAAAAATGGCACCTTGGCTTAACATCTCAACCAAAAGACAACACCTCCAGCAGTACAGCACTCCCTCAGTACTGCAGTGGTAACATGTTAAGTTTCTGATGGTGTTGATTGAGAGATGAACAATAGTCCAGTAACTGACAAAGCTGGTCTTCTTCATACAGTGACATGGGGGCCTAGAATTTGGATCATTAAATGACCCTTAACCTTGCTTTGCTCCTCCACAGTTTTTTAGTTTTTCATCATTTGGAAATTGTTCTGATTTTTCTATCTTGGAAACTAAAGTAGATCACTTGATACTTGTCCATATTGAGCTCCATTTCTAAATCATTAATCACAATCCATCTATGTCTTTTCTGCACAACTTACTGCTCTTTAAGTTAGCTACACTCATTGTAATCTTTGACCTGTACTGACTGGCCTCCTAATGGCTCAGATTTAAAATTCTCTTCCCCATGTTTGAATCTCTCCATGACCCCACCCCTACCCGAGAATTCTTCATTTCTTCTGATCCTGGCATTCCCCATTTCCTCATCCTACCATTATAACCCATCTCTGATATACACTTTATGTTCCCTCCCTGTAGCCCTCCATTTAAAACCAGCCTTAGGCTGATGGAGCCTTGTTTACCAGGGGCCTAATTCTTGCTAAAAATTAAAACTTTTTTCTAAATTCGTTCCCAATGAACAGATGACAATGATGGAATATTACATTCAAAAAAAACCTTCCTGTGGGGTTAGCAGCATCAACCCTCATAATTCCCACCGCATGAGGCTTAACTGGGTGTCACTAATGGTAAACAGGGAGCCTGGAATTGGTTTCCCCATTCAGGGCAAGTTACCCATGAAGACACAAATGGTATTGCCCAGGGCACACTGAATATCCAGATGAGGCCCAAGGACCAGCTTCTATCAAATGTAGGGCTTCTAACTTGGAGTGTGTTCATTGTGGATTGGAGGGGTGGAGGAGGTTATGAAGATAGGGAGGGGAGGGGCCATAGAATGATTTGAACATGATGAGAATTTTAAAATCAAGGCAAGTGGAGATCAAGACTCAGTGGAAGTTAGTCTATGGTAACATTGTTCTGGATTTGTGTAAGACTACAGAGGCTGCAAGATTAGAGGTCAGTCAGGAGAGCAGTGGAATAGTTAAGCCCGGAGGCACCAAAAACAAGGATAAGTCTCTCAGCAGCAGATGGATTGACACAGGGGTTGAGATGGATAATGTCATGGAGGTTGAAGTCGGCCATCTGGATGATGCAGAGGATGTGGAGTTGGAATCTTAGCTTAGCTTAGTTATGGTGCTTAGTTGGTAGAACTCATGCCTCTGAGTCACAATATTCTGGGTCCCACTCCAGGGCTTGAGCACAAAAATCAAACCTGACACTCCAGTGCGATACCGAGGGAGTGCTGCAGTGTCAGAGCTACCATCTTTTGAATGAAATGCAAAACTGAGGCCCCACATGTCTGCTCGGGTGGAGGTAAAAGATCCCATGGCACAACTTTGAAGAAGAGCAGCGGGGGGGGGGGGGGGGGGGGGGCGGGGGGGTATGTTGTTGGCGCCCTGAACCAATACTTATGACCCATTCAGCATCACAACAAACAGATTATCTGGTTATTACCAGATCATTGCTGTTTGTGGGAGCTTGCTGTGCGCAGCTTGGCTGCCGTGATTCCTACATTACAACAGTGACTGTACTTCAAAAAGTATTTAATGGGCTTTAAAGCGCTTTGAGGTGTCCAGTGGAGGTTAAAGGCGCTTCATAAATGCAAATCTCTTCCCCAGCCTGAGCGGACTTAGAGCGGTCAGGGACTTGGTGACTATGCAATGGGGGTTGTGTCTAAAAGAAAGAATGGATTGGGAGCTAGGAATTCGATCCGGATGATCCGTGTTAGGCAGGTGGAAGCGAGAGATGGAATCATATCGGCACCAGATACATGGAAATCAATCTTATCTCCAATGTTTTTTTATATGGACTTTACTGTATGATTGGTTATTACAATCGTCCCATCAGTGGCCTCACTATGAAAGGGAAAGGTCATATTCAGCAAGTCTAAACTGAAACGGAGCTTGGCTTCCTCAGATCTTCTATTTACCCATTGAGATGAAGCCAAATAAAGTGTCAATTGGAATTAGGCTTATTGGAGAAGGGTTCAAAGCACTCTGGCCCATAAATCGATCACTCCCTGGCACCCCATCACTCAGTTCTGTCGCTTCACAGGACCATCAGCGGGGGCGGGGGGGGAGTTACCGAGGGAAATGAGTCCGAGGTTCCAGGAGTCAGAAATTAGCACACTCCGGGTTCCAGCGTTCCAAGACAAAACACAGCCATATGATGCAGTCCATGTGCCTGTAAGCCTCCAGCTGTGAGGGGGGAAATGCTCACGTTCAAAGCTGCTAGTTTTCAGTCCTCCGAAAGAAATGAGTTCAAGAAGAAAAAAAATTCTGTTGCACCCCACGAGGTCACAATGAAGTGATTATAAGTAAGCTAATTCCCTCCAAATGGGAATGCCTATGAAATTAGTCACGTAACCAGGTCTGAATCTCAGCCACTCCCAAATTCCCTCCCCTCGACTCCCCCCCCCCCACCCACCCACCCCCTGACACCCCCCCACTCTCCCCATTCCCCCCCCCACCTTTGAAAATCCAGCGTAGTACATACTCTTCCAAAGGAGCAGCTAAATAGGCGGATCTGTCCCTGCCTGCAAGTAGTCGGAGTTTACCAGTGCTACTGCAGGCACTGACTGGAAAGTTTTTTAACCCTAGGCAACTTTTCTTCCAGCAAAACAGTGGAGCTTCTCTCCCGAACACCCCACCCCCTCCCTCTCTCTCTCTTTAGGCTGTACGTCTTCCATCTGTCCCAGCCTCACTGACAATGAACTCCAAGTTGTCTCGTTCTATTTAAAAGCTGACAGCAAGAAATTCCATTCTTGCTGGCGGAGAGTGAAGGATATGCCATTTCCTACATTCGTAGACAGAAAGCAGGAGGTTGGATTCTATGTATGAATGTCTGTATGCGTGTGTGTGTGTGTGTGTAGAGACTAAGGAGCAGGGAGCAGACAGGATCATTCAATAACATGTTAGGTTGTCGCTCGGTGGATCTGCCTGGTTTAAGCGGCCCGTTCGTATGAAGCATGAAAATCCTGGGGGTAGTGGTTCTGTTGACGGAGCTCCTCACTGCAGGTAAGATGTCTTTTCTATCTGCGCCGACATATTCAAGGCTTTTACTCGGAGAACGGGACGTGATATTTTACAATCAGCCGCCGCACAAGTTATAAACACTGACGAAATGCTTGTGTGGAGCCCCTTCAGGGACCAGTCTGAAAACGCTGCAGTGGTTTTCTGGTGAGAACTTTTTTTTTAATCGAGGCAAAGTTGCCATAGATTTTAGCAGAGCGAGTTTTATCCAACTTTTTCTTAGACTTTTCAATTTCCACCCCCCCCCCCCCCGACCCCGCCCCCGCCCCCTGACAATTTGTTCAATGTTTTGGCCTCATCGACCTCCGACTGCCAGTGAACAGGGCGCTGATGTGGACCCACACTGGATGCCCACTGTGGACAGCTGGCAATAAGATGGCATGCGTGAGCGCCTCAGTTACCTGCACGCTCCCAATCCCAATTTGCGACCCTCCCTCGCTGGCCTGCTCTCAGTCAGGCCCAGTCCTGGTCACCCATCAGCAGGGTCTCCAAAGGCAAGGTTGAGAACCCAGCCTGCAGGCTCATATATTCCCCCATATTAAAGCATGGAAAGAGAGGTAGGAGTTGGAATGTATGTTTTAACAGCTTTAGTGCGAAACCTTGTAGACTTTCACCTATCCCAGGTCCTTTACAGCTTTAAGGAAATCCTTACTGGACAGTTTGAACTGGCACTTCAATTTTTGCCTTCAAAATATTTTTTTGCATTGCATGCAGCTAAAGCTAGGCTGGCTTGCGCCAGTTTGTGTTCCATGATACAGCATGATTTAGTAGGGAGCTTTGAAAAAAGGAAAAGGCTCTCCAGACAGGAGCCTTGAGCTGTAGAACACCCAGAGCGTAGTGCTGTCTGGAGGCTGTACTGTACATTCACAACTGGCCATTGATAGAATGATACAGCACAGAAGGAGGCCATTTGGCCCATCGTGCTTGTGCCTGCTCTTTGAAAGTGTTGTCTAACTCCCTTGCCCTTTCCCCATAGTCCTGCAACTGTCTCTCCTCTTCAAGTATGCATACAATTTGAGGAGTTCCTGTTACCTCTGATATCCTGCACCATCACTGCTGTACATACAATACATATGCTGGCAACCAGGATTTTAATCTGCTGACTTTCTTTCAAATGTTGCAGTGGTGACTTTTTAATCAGAAACAATAAAAAGAACCCTCCCTCCTTAGTGGATAATGGGAATTAGTGGATAAACCAGAATCCCCAAATTTTGCTTGGACTCCTGAACTCTCCTAATTAGTAAGCTATAAAAGTGGAACTCGGTACCTGCATTGAAGCCTGTAGTGATACTGGAATTCAGTGCATGCATGCTTCAGTGTAGATGCCCAGCACTATTGCATTACTAATCAGGAAAGCCTAGGATAGGAGCTTCTGTTTTGTTCTGATGTCGAAAAGACAGAACGAACTCTTCAAAGTGCCCAGGTGATCCAAACTGGACAACCTTGAAATGCAGTTTTGCAGCAGTTTGGAGTTATACTGCAACCTGTGCAAACTCCGACTTCTGCAAGAGTTCTTTGGCAAGGCGGCCTTGCGCTGAAATGCTTTGGGATGTCAGATGATGTTACGTGACCCACCATCGTGTGTCGGTGAATAACCAAAAGTGCTGCACATCAGCACTAAAGTAGACCTCTCCCTGAAGCATGGGTACCAGAAGCCTGACTGCCTCCTTCAGCTTCTGCCTGTACCACAAGCAAAGTGGCCAAGAGACTTTCCATATCACCACTTGATGGCAGAAAAGTGACCCAGTTTAAAAAAGAAAACAGCGAAGAATTTCACAAGCACTGCCTGTGCCAATACACAAGTTAAATGCCAATGGCAGTGCTATTTATTTTGGCTTCTACTTTTGAAGACAGTACAAACCAAGTGAATTTCCCCAACAGGAGGGTGGAACTGTGAACTTGGAGAGTTCCACACAACAATATTGGGATGAGAGAATCCCACAAGCTAGGCAGCCGTGCAGAGAGAACATACATAGGGAATTAGCTGACTGCCCATGGAACAACTTTAGAACATTTTCCCAAACATCAAAAAAAAAAATTGAACATAGCTGGTGATAACTTGGGTCTCTATGATAGGCATTGTTGTCTAAGATTGGATGACATTTGGAAATTAGGCATCAGTGAGGTAACCCAGTTTAAATATGCTGTCAATTGACCTATGTTACTTGAAAGAGAGTTAATACTGCTTTTGTATACAGTAATGCACCAAGTATCTTTATTTCCTGTTAAATGGTATCAAGTTGAGCAAAATTGTTTGATATTGCTATGGTTTTCTAGCAGATGTGCAAAAACTGTAACCAGCAACTCACTTTCAGTAAAATATGAGATGCCTGTGATACACTGATAAATATGCCACTCTTGAGTTGTGTAGTTTTCCGAAAATATTGAAGTGAGTATGTCAGTAGCAATGTCGAGGTATCTGGAGCCACCATCAGGGCTTTTGACTCCAATCAAACTCAGATTGATGGGTATGAAGGCTATTCAGCCTGTTGCCTGTAAGGGTCCTGTGTGAGCCAAGGGACAGTCTATTTTTTTGGCTGGGAGTAACTCCATAGGAGGTTAATTGGCAGTGAATAAGGTCACAAATGATTTAATGATGCCTAGCAAGTAATGTAACAGAGATATATTTGAGGCTTATTGATACAAATAGCCTGGGTATGAATCTCAGTGCTCCACGGGCACTTAGAATCCTGGACTGAATTCATAGGAACAGGGGAGACCATTCAGCATTTCGAGTCTGGTCGGCCATTCAATTAGAACATTGCTGATCTGTACCTTAGCTTCACTTGTGCACATTGGTTCCATAAGTTTTAACACCCTTGCCTAACAAATCTATCAGTCTCAATTTTGAAGTTTTCAGTTGAACCCCTCAGCTTTTTGAGGGAGAGAGTTAAGATTTCTGCTACTCTTTGTAGGGTAGAAGAAATTATTCTTGACATCATCCCTGGCTCTAATTTTAAGGTTATGCCCCCTTGTTTTGAACTGCCCCGTCATAGGAAACAGTTTTTCTCCATCTACCCTGTCAGGTTTAATCATCTTAAATGCATCAATTTATATCACTGCTCAGTCTTCTACACCAAAGGAATACAAGTCTAATCTACACACCCTGTTCTCATATTTTAACCCTTGAAGCCCCTGTATCATCTTGTTGAATCCATGCTGCATTCTCTCCAAGGCCCGATATCCTTCCTGGGGTGTGATGTCCAGGACTGAATTCAGGGCATATCCACTTTAGTCAGCTTTGTAACGATAGATGCAATGGGTGCTACAGGAGTTAAAATGCTGGCCTTTCACCTTTGGAAGTTGGAATTTAATTGAGCTCAGATTGATGTATTAATCTATTGGCTGTGAAAGTCCAGTGTAAGTTTAGGCAAACACCATTATGGAAATCTATGAAGTTATTTAGGAAACAATTGCAGGAATGAGCATCTCATTGAATGACAGGTGAGCAAGAAGGGTTCTGTACTCTGAGGGGGCCCATTTGTAATTGCAACAAACATCTCCTGTTGACACATGCTACTGCACACACAGCTTCTCACTTTTGCCACAGTAGCCTGCTTATAGCTAGCTCAGCAATGTTAAAGATAGTCTCTGCTGTCATTTGACAGTAAACATAATTCTGAGCGGGAGTAGGGGAGGGTGCGGGGTGGTTATAGTAATCCCACCATGGAGTGTGCTTAAAACAACCTGGATTGTATGATTGTAACGGGCTCAAGATACACATTGACATCTACACTGAACAGATTGTCAATGAGAAATAAGGATATTGGCCCTGTGACAGCTGCTTTGGTTTCTAATGAAGGAATTTAAAAAGATGTCATTTGGTGTAGATTTTCACAAACTTAAAACAAATATAAAAGGAAGATTTGTGTGGGCTAGGGTTCAAAGTCAAGCTGTAGCTGGTGCTCAATATTGCAAAAATGAGGATCCTACAAGCTTTTCTCTAAAAATGTGACATAATCTTGCCATAATGTTACATAATCTTGTAATCATAATCTGACTTCACTAAACTATTTGACCAAAATATAAGAAAATACAGTTGCACTAGTTTAAAGACTGGTATTGGCAGGAACAAAACTCAGTTGGATTCAAATGCTAGCTGAATTGTAAAGCCAGGAAAGGTGGGACAGCTGGCCCTGTGAGAAATTCTGTATAAAACGATCTCAGGCAGCATGACGGAGTTTTTGACAGCTATACTGCAACCAATGCAGAGTTGAAGTGAGGTAGCCCATGTTCTCTAGATATTTGCAAACCAATGTCTGTCCTCTCAGATGCATCCAAATGATCTCATTTAAAGAGGAGCTGGGGAGTAATCCTGGTGCCCAGGCCAATACTTATCCCTCAGCCACTATCATGAACAGATTATCTGGTCGTTATCACAATGCTGTTTGTGAGAACTTGCTGTGCATAAGTTGGGTGCTTTTTTTGCCCTGTATTAGGGCAATGATGACACTTCAGAAATGCCTCACTGCATGTGAAGTGCTTTGCGATGCCCTGAAAGACAGAACATGCAAACAATTGTGTGCTTTGTTTTTACAAACTGCACTAGTTCCAGCAGCACTGAACTGCAACTGCATTATTGGCCCCGTTGAATCTGCACTCTCCATGACATTGTGCCTTAACCCCAGCGTTAAAAGAACAGGCTGGATTATATCAATGTGGCATCTTCACCTCTTCACTGATGGCCTAGTCTGAATAATTCTGCCAATCTGAATGTTTTGCCTAAATTGGATTTTGCCATTCTTTTCCCCATGAGCTGGAAATGTTCTATATCGACGCACAACTGCATGTAACACAATAATATGTCATGACTTCTCACTAGATCACATGGACTGCTTATGTTGACATGTAAGCTAGTAACACTAACTTATCCCCTTAATAACAACTTGCATTTAAACAGCACTTTTAATATAGTGAAAAATCACAAGGCGCAGGAACATAATCAGACAAAAAATGGACACTGAGTCAAAGAAGATTAGACTGGATGACCAAAAACTTGGTCATTAGAAAAGTTTTAAGAAGCGTTTTCAAGGAGGAGTGAGGGAGCAGTGAGGGGAAGGAATTTGGGAGGGAATTCTGTCTCTTAGGGCTCAGTGAATTGGATATAAACATGCAACTACAAGCAACAGTAACCGCACAGAAAGCCTTTGAGTACCCAACAGGTAGACGCAAGACTCTCTATAGGTTACCTAGGAGGCTCAGTCTGAGACTGTTTATAGTAAAGTTGCAGCAATCAGCTTTTCTAATTATATGTGGCATGTGCTTTCAAAAATATTTCAGTGGTGGTTTGACATATTTGCTGGTGTGCAGTGAAAAGTTTTATCTGTCTGTCAGTTGGGTTTCTTCACTGTAGTGAATTCTACAACTCTTCAGATGCAGTGTTGACCATGGAGTCATGATTTGGGGTTAGCCATGAAAGGGTGTGAATCGTTTTAGCAATGGCCCGTGATTACTGACAATCAGATGGTAGACGACAGTGATTGACTGGCATAAACAGCATAGAATGGCTCTGCTGCTTAATTCCCTGACCACAGTCATTCTTATTGTGGTGATTCCAATCACGTCCGAACTCCTTCATTCTGGAACCTTTCTAAATTGTTACTCGTGGCATTTAAACTGTTCCTTAGAAAACTGACACAAATATCACGATGTCTTTATGTGGCACACAGCACAAATCAAAGTAAAAATATCAGTGAAAGTTCTTTTTATTCCAGTTTTCATGCTTCCAAATAAGAGACCACCCTTTTTATACAGAATCCAACATCAGGACTAAGCTTGACAGATCAGCTGGGCAAGGCAATAAATAATGGCACCATACAGACCCGAGAGGCTCTGGGTTTGGATCAGTGCTTGATTATAATGCCACCACCCCCCTCCATCTTT
Source organism: Carcharodon carcharias (assembly GCF_017639515.1). NCBI lineage: Eukaryota > Metazoa > Chordata > Chondrichthyes > Lamniformes > Lamnidae > Carcharodon > Carcharodon carcharias. The sequence continues at coordinate 18,337,077 of NC_054494.1, read as the reverse complement.
TAAATTTTAAATGCAGCTGCAGTCACTCCGACAACAACTTACAATTATACAGCACTTTTAACATAGCAATGCATCCCAAGCACTAGGCAGGAGCATTATCAAATAAGATTTGAGCCATATAAGGAGATATTAGGACAGGTTTTGCTCAAGGAGATGGGTTTTACAGTGTCTTAACAGAGGGAGAACTTTGACACGTGATACAGTGAAGCTTTTCTTACCTTCAATTATTCCTCTGATAAAGAACTTCGACTGAACTGCATTGGGTTCATTTTGCCATGTGCTCATTTAAGGTGAGAGATGTTTGTGATCGAGAACTGTCGGAACTGAGCACTCCCATCGATAGCTTATAATACCTGAATCACTGAGCCATGCCCAAGAAATACTTCAGTTGCTAAGTGCTCACTGGGTGCTCACTTATCCTGTTTGGACTTGACCTTCTAATACTGCCTTCCAGTTTATAGACTATGGCTTGTCTCAAGGCCAATTTGCTGTTTGTATTCTCCTCCATGGGGTAATTTTTTCCTTAAAGGGAAAGCTGCCATCATAACGCCAGAGCCCTTTGAGTTTCTGGCATTAGAAATCCCGCTCAAACGGCCTTGGTACTCTCCTGTATATGATGAACAATGTAGAGTGAAAGAGTTTTTAAAAAAGGTTAACCTTTTCACTTTCTGATGTGGTGCTTGGCTGCACATTCTTTCCTCTTTCTCAGAGAGTTGTAGGTTCAAATTCCACTTCAGAAACTTGAGTCTGTAATCTGGAATGCTGCACTGTCAGAAGTGCCATTTTTGGATGACGTGTTAGACCAACTGTTCTCTCAGCTGCATCCAAATGATCCCATTTAAAGAGGAGCCGTGGAATACTCCTGGTGCCCTGGCCAATGTTTATCCCTCAGCCAGTGTCACAAACGGATTATCTGGTCATTATCACAATGCTGTTTGTGGGAGCTTGCTGCGCATCAACTGGGTGCTGTTTTTCCCTGCATTATGACAATGATGACACTTCAAAAATACTTCATTGCATGCAAAGTGCTTTTGCATGCAAAGACAGAACATGCGAACAATATGTACTTTGTTTCTATAATTTGCGGTAGTTCAATATGTACTTTGTTTCTATAAATTGCGGTATTTCCAGCAGCCCTGAACCACAAGTACATTACTGGCCCCGTTGCATCTGCACTCTCCACGACATTGTGCCTTAACCCCAGCATCAAAAGAACAGGCTGGATTATATCAATGTGGCATCTTTGCTGATGGCCTAGTCTCTGTGATCTTGCCAATCTCTATCCAGATATATAGGGGTTGATCATCAGTTTATAATATCTGAATCACTAAGCCCTGCCTGACGAACACTTCAGTTTTCTGCTATGAGTCTCACCCGCTTGGAAGCTACGCAAATACACACAAATCACCAAACCAGAGAGGAGCCTGTTAATCTAGTTAATTTTCAAACTGAGCTCTAATGGGTGAAAGGACAGTGTGCTTGTGTACTGTGTCACTCAATCCCAAAGTTTGATTTTAAGAAAATGAGTTATGTTTTCCAATTAACGATTTAAGCCAAACATTATAGGGAACGCTAATTGTTTTCACGTTTTCCATTTTATTTTCTTTAACTGACACCATTTAGCAACAAGAGATTGCCAAAGCAAAAAGGCCTTTAAGCAAGTAATTAAAACCAGAGCTGTTCAATCACAAGTTTCAACCTAAATTACGTGACAATTTTATTATTAGATGAAAAGCTAACAAATAAAAGCTGAAACTAAAATACTTTATTGAAGAAATGCAAACAGATGCTGAAAATTATGATTTTAAGTTAAAGCTGTTTGTGCTGTTTGAAAATGTTTTTGAACTTCAAGCTATTCCATCATGCATCAGACAAAATGTCATTAGCATTGAACAGCAGAATGCAATTAGAATAATAGGTGGGATTTGCTGCAATAGTTACAATGCTGGACTTGCTGTGAAGTGACTCAACATTCAACCTCTGTCTCAACTTACCTTGGTAGGATGATGGCCACTCACACCTAAGTAAGCTGGGAGAGGAGTGGACCTCTTTTCAGTGTCAGCGATTTATGTGCAGAGAGTCCCCTGTACACATAGGCATAATGCCAGGGTGCCCCTCCAAACATGGGCATATTCCTCTGACCTAACTTCCAAAGCAAGCAGTGCGTGCCTGAACCAGGAAGTCCGAGACTCTACAAAATAGAGCTCCTCAGGCCACACTGTTATAATGTACAGGAGCTGCCAGCTAGCGGGTGCCTAACTGACAGTGGCCCTCAGGAGTGCTGTGAAGCTGGGAAGAGCACAAAGCGATAAGTGGAATATAAAATACTTTTTTAATGGCAGTTGCACGTGAGGTCACTGCAGTCTTGATGAGGCCTAGTGGAGCCAACTTGGTGTTGGATCTGCTCGGCGTTGTTGAATTTTGCTGAAAGTTCCTTAAGCCAGCGTTATGCTCCCTCATTACAATATGAAAAGGATCTAAGGAAGTTGCCCAGGTATTATGACACAGCAGTTGGTAAGGCTGAGTTATTTAGAAATCCCAGAGGGAAACTTTAAACAACTGTCATAACCTATATTTTTATTTTTGTATGTTTGAGATGCAACTCCAAATTCAGGAATCAGGCCACCAGTTCTTGAGAGGTTTTATATCAAAGTATATGACACATTTGTTAATTTACACAAGTTAAATATATAAAAATGGTTACACATGGTTACAAATTACTATGATAACTTTTAACAAATCCCCAAACTAATCTCCATTAAGGCAACAGCAACCCACAGACTTAAGCAGACATCAGGCAAACTATTTTCATCTTACGAATTCAAAATGAGGTTCCTTTCATTTTGGTTCTTGTCGAGACAGTTGCTGGCTTACAACTGCTTTGCTCTTGCGTTGTCTCTGCCCTGCACACACACAACTGCTATCTGTTATACCCACACAGCTCATTGAACGTAAACTCTCATTGTATCACCAGCCCCTTTGAACTCCACCTCTTCTAACAATAAAACCCCTTTTGTAGTTCCAATTTTATTAGTAATACAAACATATTGCTTGGTCTCTGCTAGCTAGGTGCCAGATTTCACCCCACTTCTTGAGTGCTCTATTCAAAAAATGCAAATACACTCAACCTCTTACATCTCAAAACTAGTACACGTCAAACCACCCAGACTAGCTAGCTTTAATCCAATTAAGACACACCCACAGACTAAACCTCTATCTTAAAAAAAATATATATTTTCCAATAATATGATGTGAATTAGTAGCTTCATGACACAGGGCACCTGAAAAACTCCCGGGGTCAATTTGATATCAGATATGTAACTTTGGGCTGCAGGGCACAGCCTTTAACAACCTCCTTCCTTCTATTTTGCACCTGGAAAATGAGCACAACTCGTGTCTACCCCAATGAGTAGAGCACCAAATAGCAAACTAGTATATCAGCCAATGCAGGAAAAAAGAACCGAAGTCTGATGATGGTCAAACAGCTGATTACCCGCCTGGTTCTTTCTCCTCCCCAAGAGTCCCAGGGCACCAGTTCGAAACTCTTGGGCAGAATTTTACAGCCCCGTTTTGGTGGGGAAGGGGCCGTAAAGTGCGGCGCGACATTCTAAACCCCGTTAACGACAGCCGGAATGTAAAATCCCACTGCCGTAAAATTCCGCCCTTACGTTTTGCACAAATGAACACGGTTTCTGGGAGAGAAACAAGGGGAAAAATGATCATTCCACGGTCAACCACAGTCCTCTTTTAAAAGCTACAGGATCATTTGTTAAAGGGCAACAAATGACTTGAACTCAGACTTTCCATTGATTTCAGAAATGAGAGAAACTTCTGAGGTTAAATGGGCTTATGGTAAAATGCTGTTGAAACAAACTAGGTGTAAATATTTATTGTACAATATTGATACAGTGTAGCGGTATAACATTAACAGTATCTATTATAGTGTGATGCTTTTGCTTCCTGGTTACAGATATCTGTAAGGCCTTGAAGGTCATTGTAACCCCAGGGCCTGTGGTGGAGTTCTCAGAAGGACAACGGGGCACCCTCTTCTGCCGTGTATCTCAGCAGAAAAGGAGGAACAGTTACTTATCTCTGGTCTGGCTCTTCTCAAATTCATTGTACGACAATCAAAGAATCCTACGGCTGAATCGAACAGGCCACGTGCAAGCATTCCGTAACTGTAGAGAGCGCCGTTGTGAGCTCCAGTTCTTTGAGCAGGGCCTCGCCAAGGTTTACGTATTGATCATCAACAAGTTTCACAACAGTGATGAAGGGCATTACAGATGCAAAGTCCAGGAAATCGCAAACCTGAATAGGAGGTGGCTGTCAATATCTAATGGAGACAACACCACAGAAGTGAAAGGTAAGAATAAGCTTTGTATTGATCACTTAGAGTAGTATTGCTTAAAGGCGCAAATAAAATGGTCGGATGCTCGCCAAATCATGAAGTTAAAAATGATTGAACTGCCCTGTAATTGCCATATTAAAAACAAAATGTAAAGCCCCCACATATAGCTCACAATTCTCTCGTTGGCTTAGCAACCATAGAGGTGAGGAAAAATGCAGTTGTATGTAACATTTACTGTATTTAATTGCATATTACACCTATGAGTGATTGCACTACATTAAATAAGTGTGTGTGTGTGTGTATAGTGATTAAAAGCTATTGTTTTTGTGCTTGTACAATCCTTGACCCAATTCCAGCTCTCCTCTCAGACTCACCATGACAATTTCTCCATCCAGGCTTTCCCATGATCCTTTACTTCAGCCAAGCCTCTCACAATGACTTCTCCATAGTGATCCCTGTTATTATGCTTTTCTTTGAGAAGGGGTGGCTGTTTCATTGTGTTGCAGTACATTGTTCTAGGTTGACACTTAATTTGTTTTGTTTGAGAGCCTTTCAACCATTAAAAAGAGGGAACTTGGCTACAGTCGTAGGCAAACCCCGGAGAGCTAGTCATGTTCTATCCTCTCTCTCTCACGCTCAGTCCCCTCATGGTAAACTCTTAATTCCTCCACTGATGTTTCATCTCGATTTTCTATTGGCCATGGTTTGTCTGGCTAGATTTCAACAGTTAACATGTTGCCTTCATTAAGATGCATTTGCATTGGAAAGCCCAAATCTTGTAAACCTTGTTCTAGTTTTCTCTTTGAAAAAAATCTCACAAGATGTTTTCCAAGATCTGGGGGAGAGATTTGAAAACAGAAAAAAAACCTTAGTTCTGGCTTGGCTCAGCACTGACACCATTCATTTCAGCTCAGTTTTCTGATCCAGCTCCAAATTCACTTTAATTGTCAATTCTGTCTTCTGAAAACACTTTATGTAACCTTGCTGAAACTTGGCAAGGCTGAAAAAAAACCAAAACCTTACAAGCTGAAACCTCATAATGGCTAACCGTCTGTTATCTTGCAAGCAGTACTCGTTTTTGAGCACTGAACCAAATTTCACCCCATAACGATCCAATAAGGTAAGAAGAGGAGAAGTAACTATGCATGACTTACAGCACAAGACAACGCTGATGAAAACCCCTGTCAATATACAGAATAGGATATATATTCCCAGTGATCCATTAAACAAAATATTTGAAATGATCCCCCCCGAGAGAGAATGGGAATGCTTTCAGCAAGGTAAGGATCAAACCAAGTTATTTGAATATAGCAGTCTGATTGAAGTGGTAATGTATCTCGCAACTCACAGTGCTGCAATGCTATCACACAAGAAGTGTCCACAGTGAGATAATCTTGCATTGATCTAATTATTAAGTGACAGAGAAAGCTATAAAATTCTAATGTCAGCAATGTGATTTTAACTTGTGGGCTTTGGTCTTTTCTCAACATTTATTCTTTCAAGGGCGTCACTGGCAAGGCCAGTGTCCCCAATTGCCCTTGAACTGAATGGCTTACTAGCCCATTTCAGAGGCGGTTAAGAGTCAACCACATTGTTATGGATCTGGAGTCACATTGTAGGCCGGACCAGGTAAGGATGGCAGATTTCCTTCCCTAAAGGACACAGGTGAATCAGATGATTTTTATGGCAATCATTATGGCAAATTATAGTTTTATCATTTACTGAGATTAGCTTTCCATTCCAGGTTTTATTCATTGAATTTAAAAGTCCACCAGCTGCCATGGTGGGATTTGAATTCATGTTCCCAGAGGATCACTGATCTAGTGACATTACCACGACGCCACCATTACCTCCAAATTAATAACATGCTACAAGACAAGGCTCTGGGGGATGGCACAGAATGGGAGGGTTTTCTGTTCATAATCTAATGATCTTATGAATCCACCCAGAAATATTGGCAAAGGAGAGTGCTTTTTGCAAGACATATTAACCTATCAAGGTAGCTTAAAATGCAGAAGACAAAATTATGTTGAGTAAAAATTATAAAGAAACTCCAAAAAAAATGTAACAGGAGTCAATATTTGCAAGGCATCCATAAACTGAGAAGTGTTTATTTTTCAAAAATATACTTTATTCATAAAATTTGTAAACGTACTTAACAAAGCATTTCAACTTGAAATTTACAGAAAGTGCTATAAAATTCAACTTGTCTCCATTCAGTGCTCATACATGGGGAGGCAAAGGTGTAGTGGTATTGTCACTGGGCTAGTATTCCAGAGACCCAGTTTAATGCTCTGGGGACCTGGATTTGAATCTTGCCACAGCAGATGGTGAAATTTGAAATCAATGAAAATTTGAATTAAAAAAGTTTAATGATGTCTATGAAACCATTGTTGTAAAAACTCATCTGGTTCACTAATGTTCTGTAGGGAAGGAAATCTGCTGTCCTTACCTGGCCTGGTCTACATGTGACTCCAAACCCACTGCACTGTGGTTGACTCTTAAAACGGCCTCTGAACCAGGGACGGGTAATAAATGCTGGCCTGGCCAGAAATGCCCACGTCTCACAAACGAATTAAAAAACTCCTGAGGTGCCTCCATACAATTGTAATTCTCTTCATATTTACAGTATATGTAGGCATGCAGCCTGGGGGCTAAACATTTCGGACTGAAAATTACAGAAGGTGCAATAGAATTCAACTTTCTTTCATTCAACGTGTTCCCCTCTGAAGTCTCGCAATATAATTTCAAACTCCTGTATTCACAAATTCAGACATACAGCCCAAGGAGGTTCTTCAAATTTTCCAGTCCCTCAGTGTACTATGGCTAAAAGATCTTAGACAGTGACCTTTCCTCACTACGCCTCTGTGGTGGCTGTCCCAAGCTTTAGTGTGTCCATCAGCACATATTCTTGGATCTTGGAGTGTGCCGGAATGCAAAACTTGTTTGAGGACAACTCTTTGCACTGGACGACCAGAAAGCTTTGGGCAGACTAAAGAGCCTCTTGATGATCTTCCATCTGCAGTTGATGTTTGTCTCAGTGTGCATCCCTGGGAACAGCCCATAGAGCACAGAGTCCTGTGTCACAGAACTGCTCAGGATGAACCTCGACAAAAACCACTGTGTCACTCTCCAGACCTCCTTTGCAAAGGCACAATCCACAAGGTGGTGAACAATGGCATCTTCCCCACCACAGCCACCTCGAGGGCATGTAGGAAGGATCTGACAGGGAGGGCCTTTCTCACCACCAGCTAAGCTACCACTTGGTGCTTGCTTGAAAGTTCTGGTGATATGGCATTCTGCCAAATGACTTTGACAAGTCTGCTCAGGGAACGATCGGACGGGATATACCATCTCTTTTTCCCGCAGGGCCTCTAGGATGTTAAGTGCAGGCGTGCCCGATGGGCTTGTGGTCAAAGGTGTTTTTCTGCAGAAACCTTTCCATAAAGGATAGGTGGTGTAACTGCTTGGAGCGTTCTGCAGCGGCGTGGCCAGACCCAACCTTCCCAACACCGGGAACAGGTAGAACCTCAGCACGTAGTGACACTTGGTGTTTGCGTACCAAGGGTCTACGCACAGCTTGATGCAGCCGCACACAAAGGTGGCCTTCATGATGAGGGTGTTTATGGGTATGTTTTCCCCCCGTTGTCTAGAGGTTTGTACAATGTGTCCCTGCGAACATGGTCTATTTTCAACCTCCAGATGAAGTGGAAGATAGCTCCGGCAATCACCACGGTGCAGGAGTGAGGAATGGGCCAGACCTGTGCCATGTACAGCAAGAGACCGCCTCACACCTGATGAGCAGGTTTTTACCCGCAAGGAGAGGGAACGTTGCTCCCAGTTTGAAAACTGCTGGGCTACAGGACTGAATCTTGTAGGATTGAAAAAAAGATCAGGTAATGGGAGGATGGGTAGACAAATAAATTAGACCAGTGTTTTCCTGCTTGGGTTCCATTCTCTACAATTTTAACCAGGGTTTCTGAACAGGAGGCAAAGGCCTGAGGTCAGTGGGTATCCTTCTTGAATCTGTGGATTGTGGTCTGACATAATTGAAGCTGCAACTCTATTTTCAAAAATGCATTTGTGCTTGGGATGTGGGTGTCGCTGGCTAAGCCACCTTTTATTATCCATCCCTAATTGCCCCTCAGAAGGTGGTGGTGAGCCACGATGTTGAACCGCTGCAGTCCAGGTGGTGTAGGTACACCCACCGTACTGTTAGGGAGGGAGTTCCAGGATTTTGACCCAGCGGCAGTGAAGGAACGGCGATATAGTTCCAAGACAGGATGGTGAGTGACTTGGAGGGGAACTTGTAGGTGGTGATGTTCCCATGCATCTATTGCCCTTGGCCTTGTGGGAGGTAAAGGTCGTGGGTTTGGAAGGCGCTGTCGAAGGAGCCTTGGTGAGTTGCTGCAGTGCATCTTGTAGATGGTACTTGCTGCTGCTACTGTGCGTCAGTGGTGGAGGGAGTGAATGTTTAAGGTAGTGGATGGGGCACCATTCAAGTGGGCTGATTTGTCCTGGATGGTGTCAAGCTTCTTGAGTGTTGTTGGAGCTGTACTCATCCAGGCAAGTGGAGAGTAGTCCATCACACTCCTGACTTGTGCCTTGTCGATGATGGACAGGTTTGGGAGAGTTAGGAGGTGAGTTACTTGCTACAGAATTCTAGCTTCTGACCTGCTCTTGTAGCCATGGTATTTATATGGCAAGTCCAGTTCAATTTCTGGTCAATGGTAACCTCCAGGATGTTGATAGGGGATTCAGTGATGGTAATACCATTGAATGTCAAGAGGAGATGGTTAGATTTTCTCTTGTTGGAGATGGTCATTGCCTGGCACATGTGTGGTCTGAATCTTACTTGCCATATCAGCCCAAGCCTGGATATTGTCCAGGTCTTGCTGCATATGGACATGGGCTGCTTCAGTATCTGAGGAGTTGTGAATGTGCTGAACATTGTGCAATCACCAGTGAACATCCCCAGTTCCGACCTTATGAATGATGGACAGTCATTGATGAAGCAGTTGAAGATGGTTGGGCCTAGGACACTACCCTGAAGAACTCCTGCAGTGATGTCCTGGAATTTAGATGATTGACCTGCAAAAAGCACAATCATCTTCCTTTTGTGCTAGATATGACTCCAAGCAGGGGAGAGTTTTCCCCCTGATTTTCATTGACTTCAATTTTGCTAGGGCTCTTTGATGCCATATTCAGTCAAATGTGGCCATGATGTCTAGGGCAGTCACTCTCACCTCCCCTCTTGAGTTCAGCTCTTTCATCTATGTTTGAACCAAGGCTGTAATGAGGCTGAGAGCTCAGTGGCCCTGGCAGAATCCAAACTGTGCATCAGTGAGCAGGCCCCACAAGGAAGGTTTAGACCTCACCCAATGTGGCCCACCAGCTCCCCCCAACACTCCATCCCACAACATCCCCTTTGAACCCTTGGACTCACATCTTCCTTTCTTATTCTTTCATGGATGTGGGCATCACTGGCAAGTCAGCCAGTGTTTATTGCCCATCCCTAATTGCCCTTGAGGGGTTTTGAGCCACCTTCTGGAGGCAATCAATGCTGGAAATGTACTGGCAGCTACGACCCCTCTCCTACTGTGACAACTGCTGTGAATGTGAAAGGTGAGGAGAAGAAACATGTTACACGTGAGATCTTTAACAAAAACTAATTAGTGTCTGTCATGTTTAAACCTGTGCATTTGATAATAATGATCAAAGGAGTACAAAAATCACATGGCTATTTTTCTTTGCTCTGAATTTATCAGCAGTGCGTGTACCACAAGCAACTACTGCGCTGGTCTCGGAGAGTACAAGTGAATCTTCGACACTCTTTGAAGGTAAAATGGTTTCACCTCTCAGATTGAATTGCATATTAACACTATGGGAATCTCTGGTCATGAATTAACCAACTGTCAATGACTTCTGATGGGTAGGCGGTGCGGAGGAGATATATCAGGATGGTTCCAAGAATGAGGAAATTTAGCTACAAAGTTAAGCTGGAGAAGCTGGGGCTTTTCTCCTTGGGTAAAAGGAGATTGAGGAGATCTGATAGAGGTGTACAAGATTATGACAGGTTTCGATAAGGTAGGCAAAGAAAAGCTGCCCCCCCCCCCCCCCCCCCCCCCCCCCCCAACCCCGTTAGTTGGTTGTACAAGGGCCAGAGGGCACAGATTTAAAATTTTGGGCAAAGGATATAGTGGGGATGTGAGGAAAACTATTGTAGCGCTTGCTGCATAATGATCTGGATCTGGCTGATTCCAAGGGTGGTGGAAGCAGAGTTGATCAATAGTTTCAAAAGGAAATTGGATAGGCGCTTGTAGGTAATAAACTAGCAGGGCCAGCGGGGATAGAATGGGGGAATTGGATCTGACTGGATTGCTCTTCAGAGTTCATGAACTTGATGGACTGAATGGCCTCCTTCTGTACCGAAATGACTCTGACTCTATGACCAAGGAAAGTCAGAAAGCCAAGAACAAATTACGCGACTCCAATCTGATACAGGATTAAATGCCGCGGTCACTTCACTGCACTACAGCCGGTATAATAAACAAGATAGGAACAGGGAAGCCACTTAGCCCCTCAGGCCTGTTGCAGCATTCATTTAGATCATGGCTCATTCGTATCATGACTCTATCTAGCTGCCTTGCTTATGTTGCCATTAAATCCCTTGCCTAACAAAAATCATTCAATCTCAGTTGTGAAATCTCAGGCAGTTGTGTAGACCAGCAAACTATGGTGTTTATATCTGAAAGCCTCCAGAGGCAGTTTATAAAGACCTGATAATGCACAAACTTCTTCCAAGCTTATCTTGGATCCAGGTTGCAGCAGTTCTCTTTCTAGTATATCGAGGTACATAGAACTTACAACGTAGAAACAGGCTTAACTGGTCTAGGCCAATGTTTATCCTCCATCCTCCCATTCCACCTATCAGCACAGCCTTCTATTCCTTTCTCCTTCATATATTTAGTCACATTCCCCTTAAATACATTAATGCTTTCACCTCGCTTACTATGCAGTTGCATGTTTCAGAATCTAATAACTCTCTGGGTGAGGAGTTCTCCTATGTCCCCTGTTGGATTTATTAGTAACGCTCTTATGGCATTTAGTTCTGGTCTCCCCTCAAGTGGAAACAATTTCTCTACATCCACCCCATAAAATACCTTCATTGTTTTCATGACCTCTATCAGTACTCGGTACCCTCTTTTCTGGGGAAAAAATAACATTTATGGCACAAAGTGTCTTTGTGACAAAACACACAATAAAAAGAGGCATTGCAATTATGAACGTACAGTAAGCCAGCAGAACAATTCAGCACAGTAGTGTGTGTTGCAAAGTGAGCCGCCACAGTTTGCTGCCTTTGTCAATGAGGTATCTGATATCATCAGAAATCCTGCTCTGTAAATTTGAAAATCCCCTTTTTAAACAATCTGGTCAGCAACTTTGAGACTGCAGTGAAGATCCAAGGCTGCTGGCAAGTTTGCAAAGTGTTTACAGAAAATCAAAACACACCTGGACAATCCAATACTGATTTTGGTTCTCCCCGCTATTTTTCAGGCGTCTCAATACGAGGAGTTTCACTCATTATATTTGACATTCAACTTAAGTAGAAGGTTTGCTTCTTTTATTAATGGCAGCGCCCAATCTCACTCACAGTCTTCACTTGCAGCTACTGTTCCCATATAAAATGCGCTGTATTAATTTGAAAGTTTCCTATATTACAACAATAACTGCACTTCGGTGAAATTTTACGCCGGCGGGATTTTATGTTCTCGCTGTTGTTAACAGGGTTAGAATGTCTCGATGCATTTTACGGCCCTGCCCCCAGCCAAAATGGGGAGGTAAAATTCTGCCCTTAAAGTGCTTTGGGATGTCCTGAGGCCATGAAAGTTGCAATGTAAATGCAAGATTCTTTCTTTAATTTACCTCACCTTCTGATTTGCAACAGCTACAAAGTGATTACTTTAGGTACTTTCCGTAATAACTTTTTGGCCCTTCTTGTGCTCCACGTGGTCAACATCAAGGAGATTTCTTTCTATCCTTTAGCTTCGATAGGTAGCCTGTCAAATTCCTTGTTTCATTGTTGCTCAATCGTCCTATGCCTGAATGGTTTCCTTTCCTCACTAGCCAATGCTGCATGTTTTTTTTTTGGTTTCTTTGGCCGTGCCTATTTGTAATGTTTACCTGAAGTCAGGCTCTGCTCCCTCAGTAACCCTATTCACTGAGAATTACTACAAATGATTCTGGTCTTTTCTACGTTGGTGCCTCGTAAGCTCTTACTTACATCTGGAGTCGATTTGCCAATCCTGGCTCTGGCTCCATTCAGGTGTTAGCTCGGAGATCAAGTCTCTCAGTAGTCAGTGTCAGACGCTGTTTAAACAGTGGAGAATTCTCAAAGCATACATTCGAAATAGATCATTTTTCTTCATCGGCATAGCCAGTGATTGGTGCAAGGGGTCAACATATGACCGTCTCTCACCCACTCAGTTTACTATTGGTTAAAAATCTCCATTTCACTCCCAAGTGCCTCTGTTGTCCACCTATGGCCTCCTTGTTTGGCATGCAAGTCCATGTGGGTTTCCAATTGGACTGCCTGACTGTGTGCGCTGATATTCAACCGTTCCAAGTTCCATTTCCATTCTGCTATCCCCCATCCCCACTCTCCAGTCGACCAAATCTCATTCTGCCACTGTTCGTCTCGGATCTTAATGTTCCTTTGGCCAAAGGTGGGGTCACGTTTATCTGATTTGCTGCAGTGTGTTGACCTTCAGTTTGTTTAATTCCTTAAGCACAGCCGGGGGTGGGGTGGGGAGGGCAGGGGGGTTACGGAATGGTTCAAGCCTGTTCCTGTCAAGGGCTAGTTCAGGATTCAGTTTGCCCGAATCAGGCCTCACCCACAACATTGGCAATGTCCTCAGATCAAAGATGTGAGATTCTGACGATGATGCTGGGTTGGGAAGGCTATTCAAATTGCTCCCTTAAGCACTCGGACACTACAGGTAACTGGCATCAGTTTTAGCGAAAGCCAGTGCCATTTGATATACATATTAGGTGCATTTTCCCAATTTTGGCCAAAGCAGAAATGTTAATTCCAATTTATCTTCATGGCCAGTGCTATCCATACATCATAGGGTAACCAGCCTTCCGGGGCTGCCCTCTAGTCTCAGCAAATACCCTCTGCAAATCAAATATTCATTTCCTGCGCACTGCTACAAGGGAGCAAAAGCATTGGAGATGGGAAAACAGTCTGTTTGAAAGGCAGGGTGTTTGGAGGAGGGATCATGTGAAAAAGCGTTCAGGAATCCGTCCAACCAGAGTTGGCAGCCTGAGAACATCATCTGGCAAACTGCATTGGAACCTTCCTTCACTGACCTTTCAACATTGACTGAGCAACTGGTATTCGGAGAGAATTTGCACAGGAAACATATACTAACAAAACATAATTTCACCGAACAAATAATGGTAACCCACACAATCTAACCCCTGCAGCCTGGTGCTAAGAACTGACCACAAGGTTTTGCAAAGCAACACAACTAAACAACATTATTTTTCACTCGCAGGTCCGTTTCTGGAAACTTCCGCTGTGTTGATTTCCAAGAATCCGAAGGAAGAATGGAGAATTTTTGGAGGTAACGTTCCTTGCCATTCCAGATTAATTCCCCAAGCACAGGAGCAGGGAAAACTCTTTAACAAGGGGGTGTTTTCTTTGGCACATTGGATTAAGTACCTCCACCATGTGAGTCAAAAACTTCAGGATTGTAGGCATGAAAATTAGAAAGAGGGTGGTGAAGAGATTTGAGGATATGACAGGATTTTTTCCTTCTGTACTGCAGTATGTCTTGATAGAGAGTCTTATGCCTAAGATAAGATGCAAACATTGGAGGTCTCGTAGCACTGTGGGAGCATTCCTACCCCTGGACTAGAAGCTCTGGGTTAAACCCCCACTTCAGAACTTGATGGTACAGAAGGTGTGTTCGTAACAGTTGATTATCAGCCTGTAAATCCTTCCAATACTCCTGCTGGCAGGCATTAGGAACAGGAGAGTTTCCTGAACAGCCATACTGGAGAAGGCAATGGCAAGCCACTGCAGTACTTTGCCAAGCATAGTCATGGAGCAACCCAATGGAAGTCCAAGGTTGCCAGTGCTCTCTTAGGGCATAGTACCTGAAGGAAGATGCAAACCATCCAGAGGTAAAAAAATTTGGATGCTAAAACAGGTGTAGTAAGGAAGTTACAGGAGGTAAGTGGTGAAAGTTGGTCAGCCTCGAGCCTTTGGATAGGGAGAGCATTCTAAGGAGAATGTGAACAGGTATTGAGGAAGAGTTCCCAAGCTAAAGGTTGAAGGAGGAACGTAAGGAGGTCAGAGATGGAAGAGGGAAGGTGGTGTAATGAAGGAGGAGGAGCAGCGATCAGGTCTGATAAGACTATGGGAAGATTAGTGAACCGGAATGAAACTTTTGAAGGATAGGGAGCTATTGGCAAGGCCAGAAGTAAAAGGGAGCAGTTTGCCACAGGACAAGACACTGGCAGCTCAGTTTTGACAAGTTGGAGTCATTATGAAGGATATTATGACTCATCCAGTCCACATTTTGTGAGGATGATTGCACAGGATGGGTTTGGATAGCATGAGTTGAATGCACATGGTTGAAGGGGATGGTGAATGAGCAAAAATATTTAGGCCTTGTTCTTGCTTCTAAAACGTTTCCCTCTTTCCCTATTTTTCCATTTAGCACAGTTTGAATCTGAAGACCAGTAAGTTCATCCTTAATGCAAGTTATTGCAGACACTGGGCAGCCGTTGAGTTTGTAATCTATTCTTTACCATTGATACCAGCTGTGGCTCAGGTTGTAACACTGTTGCCTCATGGTCAGAAGATTGTGGGTTCAGGTACCACTCCAAAGACCTGAGTTCCTAACCTCAACTGACACTTTAGTGCAATTCTGAGGGAGTGCTGCACGGTCAAAAGTTCCATCTTTTGGATGAGATGTTAAACTAAGGCCTCAGAGCTCTCATGGCATTATTTTAAAGAAGAACAGAGGAGCTGCCCCCTATGTCCCAGCCAATATTTATCTCTCAATCAACAACACTAAAAAAAGACTGCTTATCTGATCATTTATTTCATTACTGTTTGTGGAAGCTTGCTGTGCAGAAGCTGACTGCTATGCTTCTTGTATTAATGCGGTGGGAACACTTTAAACTTATTTTATTGGCTATAAAGGGCTTTGGGAAATTGTGAGGCTGTAAAAGATCTATATATATATATGTGTGTGTGTGTGAAAATTCAATGTAAACTTTAATTATAAAAATATCACTAAATCACACACAGACTGAAGAGGGTTGTTCCCTTTTCTAGTAACTGAATATATTTACGTTATGAAGAGGGTTTACCCTGCTAACACAAAAATTGACTCTTGCAGTTTACATTGTCGGAATCCTGTTAATGTCTGTGCCTTGTTTTCAGATCTGTATCTTTATGCAACATTGGTGTGCTCCCTGGGGATTATATCGGTGATGCTTTTTGCAGCCATTATTACTTGTCAGACTTTGAAAAACAGGAAGAAAAAAAGAGGTGATTGTGATGACCCAAAAGATAAAGTTGACATTTTTGCACGTCTCCCTTATCAGGCAATCTGTTCAGTTTCACTTTGTTTATACAGAACTTCATCGTTTTTGCTGGTTTTTTTTTTGCAGGGAGAAAATATTTGACAAAAGGCCCCAATAGCAGGTATCGGCTTTGCATAATTTTTGTGGTGAATTTTGTCATGGAAAATTTAATATTTTTTCACTTAGGGCACCCGTTGCCAACTCCGAGCTCTTCCCGGTTCGGTGTAGTCCGGTTAAATGCTGAATAAGGATTGTTGCTGTACCTCAGCAACATCTCTCAGCCGGAACCTTGGAAGAGCAACTCCAAACTAACCAGCCCTCCCCTTCCACCAGCGGGGGCAGGCCCATAGTGCTGGAACGTACAGTGATGCACGATGACCTCGGGCTTGCGTCCTGACATCGGCGCTGTCACGCGACATTTCGTTCGGCGGGCGCACACCGGAGTTGGCTGCGCGCCCGTCGAGAATTATAAGGCCATTAAGGCCATTAACAAACTAATTGATTTCACCTTTGTGCTGCCCGCCAAACCTAGCGATTGGCGGGCTGGCGAAAAGGCTAAGAAGCCTGTAAGTTTTTATGGAAACCTCATCCATGAGCGGGATGAGGTTTCCTAAAGCTATTACAATTCGAATTAAAACTTCCTTTTGAACAATGAAAACATGCCCCATCTCAGCACAGTCACATGAAGGGGCATGTTTCATTAAATTTTTACTGTATTTATTTTTTTAAACAATCGTTGCCTCCGGGAGATTGAAGCGCTCTTTTGCGCGCACGCTCTCCCTCCTTCTCTCTTCCCCCCCCCCCCCCCTCCCCCACCCGCTAGTGCTCAGCGCTACTGCTCACGTCCCATGCTGGGCAGGCCTTAATTGGCCCGCCCGTGTGATATCACAGTGTGGAGCCGATTGCGGGCGGCGGTTGGCTCCTCAGCTGCTTCCGCCGAGCCTGCCCGACCAATGAACAGTCCTGGCCTAGTACATTAATACACTTTGGAAGACAGAGGGAGTAGCGAAAAAGTGTACAAGGCCAAATTTGCCACTTCCTGAGGGGTATGAGGTCTAACCAACAGCTTATTATCTTTTCGTATGCAGATTGGATGTTGAGAACTAACCACGCGAATCTTAAAATAATGGTCTTGTGTTTTCCAGCTCCGGAGAAACAGTGATGAGTACGGGAAGCATGTCCCTCCTACAACCCAAATCCGAAAAGAAAAAGATTGTAGCGCAAGATCCACCGCCACCAATTCCAGTTAAAAGTAGGTTTCAATCGATCACAAACTGTAGCTTAAATGTAAAACAACAATGGTGTCGATTTCTATTCTTTTTTTTCCCTTTGTGGGGCTTTGCTCTAAGCAAATTATCTGCTGAGTTTTTCTATGACAACTGCAACTGGCATTTATATAGCGCCTTTAATGAAGGAAATGTCCCAAACTGCTCTACGTAGTGACTATGGCTTTGCTGTTTTGATTCTTTCACAGGATGTGGGTGTCGCTGGCTTGTCCAGCATTTTGGCCCATCTCTTATTGCTGATGAGAAGGTAGTGGTGAACCACCCTCTTGAACCGCTGCGGTCCATGTGGTGTAGCTATACCCACAGATGCTGTTAGGAAGCGAGTTCCAGGATTTTGGCTCTGTGACAGGGAAGGAACAGCAGTATAGTTCCAAGACAGGATGATGTGTGGTTTGGAGGGGAACTTGCAGATGGTGGTGTTCACTTGTATCTGCTACCCTTGCCTTTCCAGATGCAGGGGTCACAGGTTTGGAAGGTGCTGTCGAACGAGCCTTGGTGAGTTGCTGTAGTGCATCCTTGTAGATGGTACAGAAATATTTTGTTGGCTTTGAAAGGGTTTGGGACACCCAGGAGATGTGCAAGGCATAACATAAAAGCAAATTCTATATTTTTTTACAACTAACTATAGGTCCCAATGCCAATCTTTTAGCCTGAATTGAGTGAGCTGACCTTAGTCATGAGAGCAGAAATGGTGTGCTCTTTCCTGGTTACAATTTAATAACTTTGGCAGGAACCTCCCTACATGTGGACATCAGGTGATAACAGGCACCCCATGGTTGAATATGTCCAGGCTGTGTCTCAAACATTGGTTGAGGTAGTAGGATGTTTCTGGCAAATCAGCATTAACCCTGGAAAGCAGCTAATGGTCAATCAAGATAGAAATGACACTAAGCGAATGTAAGACATTCAAGTCGATTCTAGAAGTTTAACACAATCTTTTAGGAATAACAATATTTTTTCTGATCATTTTATGCAGGCTCTTTATAGAAGCCATTGCTTGACATGGGTGTCTAGCCAATAGCACTAGAAAATGTGACATTTCAAGACAATCACATTTTTGTTGTCATTTTCACCAGGACATATTTGCGAATGTCAGTTATTTATTTGTTTCTGCTGAATATTTGAATGATCTGCTAATACAAACAGATCATGACTCTTCCATGGTGGTTGGGAGGTTGGGGGGGGTGCGGTGGGGGGGCATGATTACAGGTGTGGAAGATTTTATAAGCTATTGATGGGGAGCCCATTAGAATTTTCCTTGTGCTACAGCTGTTGAATTACCTGTGGGAATACCTCAAAGATTTATCCGTCTAATGCTGCAACATAGTTCAGAGGATATTTTGCTATACTATTATGACACAGCCGATGATAAATGCTGATTTGTTCAAATCCCAGAGGGAAACTTGAAACAACTGTCATAACCCATTTTTGCAATTTGTATGTTTTGAGGGGTAGGCTTTGAATTCAGTAGTAATAAGACCACCAAGTCTCGAAGTTTTTTTTTATAAAACTAAATTAAATATTTATTAATACAAAGATTGTAAGCACATACCTATGTCTACAATATTACAACTATAATAACAACAAAAATCCCCTAATTAATCTGACTTTCAGTTACCGCCCCCCCCCCACCTTTGTTAAGGCAATGGTAAAACACATAGATTTAAACAGACCCCTGGCAAAGCACACCCTGGACAGTGACATTCAACGTGAGTTTCTTTCAGCTCTGGGTCCTTGCAGACAGATTTGAGGCTTACAGGCTGGAGGCTTTAGATCCTAGAATCCCTCCCCCTTTTACCAAAGTCTTCTACTTTTATACATATTTGCCTCTTTGAATGTAAATTCTCATTGTTCTAGGTTTCTTTAAACTTTAAATCTTCTAACCATAAACCCTTTCATCATACCCACTTTATTAGTAAGCTTAACAAAATAAACACTGTTCCTGAGCATCACCTGGTTAGGTGTAATATTTCACGTGCTCTTTTGAATGGTCTATTTAAAAATTCAGATTGCCCCCATTACACCTCATCTTCAATTTCCCTATGTTTATTAAATTACCATTTCAAACCTACTCTTTTATACTGCAAAACCTCTAGACCAGCTGGCTTTAATCCAATTAAGACACACATACACCACTAAACTCTATTATAAAATGATTTCCAATAACATTATAGATATTATATCTTCTTGACAATTATTATTAAAGTTAAGGTGTGCCTCAGTTCTGAACTTTAAATCAGCACCAGCAAAACCCCCATTGTCAACTTACCTTTGTGGAGTCCTGTAGAACAATGGACACTGGTGACTCTTGTGGCACAATTGGCATTGGGATCCTCCAGAATGACCACTGGCATTGGCCCCTCTCTTCCCATTTTGCTTATCTTTTTAACCAGCTTTATCTCCTTTTGTTTACCTTCTATCCTGTACTGGGCTAGACCTTTACTTTGATTTGCACTTTCCCTCCAATACTTGAGAGTTGATGGGTTTGTATCTGTTCCCACCACCACACCCCCCTGTCACCACCCACGCCCCCCCCCCCACTCCCCAAACCCACCACTTTAACCAAGGAAAGGGCACTTTCACCCAACTGAAGGATAGACCTAAGGTCCACGTGTATCAGTTGTCCTGTATTTCCTGAGCATCACATGATTATTCAAGTCCAGTCCAATGTTACAATTCAACCATGGCTTGAAGGGTGTCTTAAATTCTTCTTTCATCCCTTCAGCACAGAACACTCATAATCTGGTCGATTAATTTGAATGTGGGGAAGTGGCTTGGAAGCAAAAATTCAATTATTATTAAAGGAATCATCCAGCTTTGTGTAGCTGCTGCTTTAGTTATTATCTGAGGTCGGTTAAATGTTCCAATAAACCACACCCTCTCCGCTCCCAACCTTGTGCCCTTTGTGAAGAACTGTACAGTCTGAGATAATGTGCTGTGTGCCCCAGTCTGCCAGTTAAGCTGTATTCTGGGAAAAGAGATGTAAACTCTGCCCTTTCCAGCATTCCAGCTATTCCCGCTTACACAGTTAACAGTAATAATGGGGTACTTAGGATATCAATCAGCACAAGTACATAAAGGCCATTTGACTGCTGAAGAATTGATTGATGGAGACTGCTTGTAATTGCTGGCAGCTGCCTAACCCTCCCACTGACACTGCTATTAATGAATTAGTGGAAATCTAATTAATGGGCCAAGATGATGGCCAGCATTTTATTTACTTACCTTACGTGATTTGCATTGTTCACATTCTTTATAGTTTTTTACGACAGAAAAAAATGAGCTTCTCTGCAAACCGAAATGTTCCATGTTATTCTCATCACGTTAAAATAGTTTCTATATTATGAATACAGATATATGCCGCTCGCTCTCTCTCGCTCTCTCTCGCTCTCTCTCGCTCTCTCTCGCTCTCTCGCTCTCTCTCGCTCTCTCTCGCTCTCGCTCTCGCTCTCGCTCTCGCTCTCGCTCTCGCTCTCGCTCTCGCTCTCGCTCTCGCTCTCGCTCGCTCTCGCTCGCTCTTTCGCTCGCTCTTTCGCTCGCTCTTTCGCTCGCTCTTTCGCTCGCTCTTTCGCTCGCTCTTTCGCTCGCTCTTTCGCTCGCTCTCCCGCGCTCTCCCGCGCTCTCCCGCGCTCTCCCGCGCTCTCCCGCGCTCGCTCTCCCGCGCTCGCTCTCCCGCGCTCGCTCTCCCGCGCTCGCTCTCCCGCGCTCGCTCTCCCGCGCTCGCTCTCCCGCGCTCGCTCTCCCGCGCTCGCTCTCCCGCGCTCGCTCTCCCGCGCTCGCTCTCCCGCTCTCCCGCGCTCGCTCTCCCGCTCTCCCGCGCTCACTCTCCCGCTCTCCCGCGCTCGCTCTCCCGCGCTCACTCTCCCTATAGATAACAGATAAATTAAGGCCTGACAATCTTTTGATGTGAGCCTTAGTTCCTGCCCTTAGACTTTAGCAACTTTAAAGTTGTAGAAACTGCTAAACACTTCTATGCTTATAGCACAATCAGTAGAAACCAATTCACAATTAACCTACAAGTAGCCCAGTGCACTGGAAATGAAATATGACTGCATAAATTGGCTGGCAGTTCTACAGTCTCAGCAGTGCCACTGGGAGTGGTGGCCACTGCTGTGACTACAGGCAGTTCCATGACTCTTAAGTGCCGAAGCCAGGGTGGAGGTAAGCGCAGAGTGTCGTGGCGGGGATGGGAGGGAAGGCCCCGGGGCTGGTAGACAGGTGAGTGAGGGTCTTGATGTAGAGGCCAGGGGAAGGGGCTGACCTTGGGTGGGAGGATGATCAGGAAGGTGGACCATTGATGGAGGGCCCCCTTCCTCCTTCTTGGCAAGTAGCTGATGATTCCTCTAAATATGCAAGTGGTGGTACTTCACATGCTTAACTATGCACGTTCAAGAGAAGCTGTCAGCTGAAGTGTTGTACTCCAAAATGGTGGTGCTGGCATCAAGTCAGCGTTACATGCTAATTGATGCCATAATCTGCTTGCTCTGCATACTTCCAGCTGATGTTAGGTGTGCCCATGCTAACTCCTTCACCAATATGGCATCCAACATGATTCACAGCAGGAGCGTGCATGTGCTGAGCGGGTGCCATCTTGGTCACCGAACAGCACTCATAGCACCAAGGCAACAATTGGGCACTACTGAGTCCAATGTTGTGCTCAGAATGACTTGACTTTATCTGTTGTGGGTTTGCTACAATGCAAGTGATGCCACTTCTCTGGTGAGGCACAGGGTGAGATGTCATTTTTGTAAAGCTAATAGCACTTCACAGATAATTTCTGAGTTTAACCTCCCACCTGCCCTTGTCCAAAGCTGTGGCATGTGCACATAAAGAATAGCCTCACCGATATTTTGGGCAGCAAATTTTAGTCCCATGTGTTACCTAGTCTCGTATCTATCTTGCCCTAGTGACCATTGAGTTTTGGCATACTATACAAACTGGAATGACATCATAACCATACTGTACTCAACATTTGCTTTCTCTAGTTTTCCAATACTGATCACTAGTTAACAACTTTCTCTATATAGCCCCCTAGAGTCACCCTAGTCAAATGATCTAACTCTGCAGGAACCAGGGTTTAAATTATGAGAAATCTCTAAACTGTGCACATGCACTTGGGTGCTACTATGTGCAACGGGGATTTTACATTTTTATTATTATTGACTGTCAGTTGATTAATTGTCATATTCAGTTTGGCTTATTACAGTAAATTCAGTGATTGCACAGTACTAACAAGGAGCCCTTGATGGGAGAATGGGATCGAGACAAAAATGTACCAGCGATTCTGTAACCCAGAAATGAATCCATTGGTCAAAAGCACCCAGTATTTAGATCATCTTAATTATCATGCACTATTCTGCAGGTTTTGAGTGATTTCCTCACTAGTGTATCCATTATTAAACACATTGTTATTCTCATCAGCACAATGATGAATTTTTAACATCCTGTAAGAGATGGATTACATATCATGGTTAGTTTGTTTGTATCCTTCAGCATCGATGTAAGATTTTTCAATCCACTACTGTAAGTTAAGGGTAGAAATTGGTGTGCCCTTGACCCTGTTTATCAGGGGTAAAGTAGGTGCCGTTTACACCAATTTATTCCGTCATGCGTCAGGCAATCCAGTCAGACATATAAAATATTTAAAATAGGGGCCTAACACCTATTAAAGGACCCTGTTTTGAAAATTTGTCAACTGCTGAAGGACTTTGAGTAATTCATTTTTTTTCTTATAAAGTAGCAGAAGTTACTGGAAATATTTAGCACATCAGAGTACATAGTTAGAATTTCATGGGTCTCCGCCTGAAAACCTGCCATGGCGGTGGTGGTGGTGGTGGTGGTTGGGGGGGGGGCTGTGGCGGGGGCTGTAAAATTACCTGGGTGCCTGCGCCCAGCATGTCCACAATTTTACAGGCAGCGCGCGAGGCCTAGGGTGCCCCCTCCCATCCCCTCCCTGACATCCCCTCCCCGCCCCCTGTATTTACCTCCATCCTGGTTCTGACACTTAGATTCATGGGACTGCCTGTAGTCCCAGCAGTGGCCAGTGCTCCCGGTGGCACCGTTGGGACAGCAGAACTGCTAATGAATTCATTTCTGGGTTACAGAATTGCTGGTACATTTTTGTCTCGATCCCATTCTCCCATCAAGGGCTCCTTGTTAGTATTGTGCAATCAGGTTGGCCAGCAACCCTCCAAAGCGCTTCTTGCACCTGAGTGAGGGGTCGGTAGTCCTGCTTCCAGCCACTTAACACTTCTTGGAGGGTTAAATGGCTGTGGGCTGCCAACAGCGACATCGTTCACTGCCATCTCTTCTAATTAAATTCTACCCCATCTGTGGGCAGAGAAACAGAGAACATCCCGATGAAGGGTCGTCGACTTGAAACTTTAACCCTGTTTTCCTCTCCAGAGATGCTGCCAGGCCTGCTGAGTATTTACAGCATGTTCTGTTTTTATTTCAGATATACAGCATCCGCCATATTGTGTTTTTTGAGTTTTTCAACCTTCCTGAGGAGCCAGGAGGTAATGAGGGCCTGAGTCTCACTTCCCTTTCACCAGTGAACAGCCTGGTAACTCTAAGCCTGCATTTCAGCTCACCATTCTAATTTCAATGAAACCTGAGGCTAAATTTTGACTGGCCCATCTCCTTTTGAAGCAGGGATCAACCTCTTTGTTCAGTTCCCTGCCTTCCTGGCTGAAGCTATTCATTTTTCAATGTCCGCCTCTGTGGACATTTCTCACTTGAACAGTAGAGTATGTCGAGGGCTTTGAGACTTGACAGTCGAGTCCCTTCCTATGACTCTATCTCAGTCTCGACCAAACCATTTCAGATAGGATCCACTGTCCAATTGATATGTTGATGATGAGAGGAGGCAATTATTTCCCTAAAAATGTGAAATAAAAAGGGCAAAGGGATAAAAAGAATCTCAAAATTTGGCCCAGACGCCAAGACCATCCCTAAGATCTCAACAGACCTACATGGAATATGTCTACAAACTCATAGCCACTCAACTTCTCCAAGTCCAACAATATGTCAACCTTGTAAAATCCCTCTTTTATATAAATAGAAGCTTTGATATCCTTTGGTTTAACTGAATCATAGGAATATTACCAATATCCTGACTCCTCCTAAACAATATTGTTTCCAGTCTGTGCATAAACTGATGACTTGTACATACGGACATATGAGTTAGGCGCAGAGGTAGGCCATTTGGCCCTTCGAGCCTGCTCCACCATGCAATAAGATCATGGCTGAACTGATCATGGCCTCAACTCCACATACTGCCTACCCTGATAACCTTTGACTCCCATATCAGTCAATAACCTATCCACCTTGGCCTTAAAAGCATTCATTGACCCCGCCTTCACCGTTCTCTGGGGAAGAAAGTTCCAAAGACCCACAGCTCTCCCAGAGAAAAAGTTACCTCCCATCTCCATCACAAATGGGTGACTACCCCCACCCCCCCCCCCCCCCCCCCCCCCCCCACCACCACGCTCAAACATGTGTGACATGCGGAAACATGGCCTCAGCATCCACCCTGCCAAGTCCCCTCAGGACCCCACATGCTTCAACAAGACCAAACTCCAAAGGATACAAGCCCAGCCTATCCAATTCCTTCCCCCGTTCGATAACCCCAGTGGCAGATTGGCCTTCAGGTACCATGTGACGAGTTTGTAGATGTAATCTTTCCGAATAAAAAAAACACCTTCCTTCCTTTTACATTTACCCATTTCATTTCCTTTCTATATTTTGGTTCACCCCCCCCTCCCCATCATTAAATCTCTGCACCCTATAATTTACATCCACAGTATGTTCCAACAAAGGTAAGCAGCTCGGTACATAAGAACCAGACTGTAGAAAACAGCATTGTGAGGCCTAGTTATTAAAAGGAATTTAAAACCAGTCAGACCAAGAAAGCTACGAGCAGTTCTGTTCCTTGAATGGGAAAGACACAGAGCTATGTGCTTGAGAGAGACAGATAGCTTATTATGTTCTTTCTAACCATTATTGCCTAGTGGGAAAATCGTGATGTGCATTCTTTGACTACATTAACAAATAATGCTTCTGTTCTATATTTCAGTCCCAACAAGAGCCGCATCAAATAAAAGAAGGTTTCTGAGGAAACAGGATACAAAGTCCATTCTGGTAAGCAGCTCCTGGATATTTCTTATCATTTTAGCCATGTTTTAAAAGTTACCTCAATAAATTAACGGGGCTGGGGGGGTGGAGAGGTGCTCATTTTAGTAATGTTGGAGAAGGAAGAATGGGCTGATTCTGGATTTGCACCCTCCCTGCAAAGATCATCGTACATAGTGTTGTAATGAGCCTTTAAGAGATAGCAGCATGCCATCATTTTAAGGGGAGTGTGTCCTGTGATTGGCCTGGATCACATGGTTCACTTCCCTTAAGGTGATTGCATGCTACCACCCCTTAAAGGCATATTACAACGTGCAGGCCTAATTTGCCTCCTTATGGGGTATCTGTCAGCCCTCAGTTGTCCAAAACCTCCAAGTTACCCTGAATCACATGCATTGCTAGTTCTACATGGATGCCTTATTAACCCAAACCATTTCTTTTACTTTGTTTCTATTCATGATAATTTTATCCCAGGAAGCTGTTGTATAACCGTATTATATTATTATAACCGTAAGTCTTTAACACCTATTCAATTGACAGAGTGAAAAAAAGTGAGGGGGAGCGATTTCTCTCATTGTGCAGAACAGATTATATTAATCCTGCAAATCTCTTTTAAAACCAAAGTATTGCTGCTAAATTTCAGTGTGCACCTAACACAATGGCTCACTGGATCAGATAGAAGGACTTTGTTGGAGCCTTCAGGAATTTAAGATTAATCTCTTGGACACTGCTCTTGGAAAAATCCTAGGGGATTTAAAAAAAAAATGATGCTTTTTTAATTTGTTTTCTTTGAAGACTTGTTTACTAGTTATTTGAACACTCGAGATAGGAGAAAAGGCTGCTTGATTGGACAGGAAGTCATGTGATGAAATCTCGAGGAACGTGTCCCCCAGAGTTGGCAACCTTATCAGTTGCTTGTTTTTCATTCTAGTCTCTTTTGCTTCTATTTTATTTATTGCATGCATTTTACATCAATATCTGCCAGTCCCTGCAGTATCTATTTTAGATATTTAGATTGTCAAAGCAGTGAGCCTACACAGAATCTGGGCTGCTATCGCTTCACTTACAATTTACTCATCATAGGCTTGCTAATTTTATTGTGTCGTTATTGCTTTCTAAGATTCAATTATTTATTTAGTGCTCTTTGGCTTTATTGAATTATAGTTACTATCAGACCATCATAAAAATGTATGAAAACCACATATCAACCCAACGTGCAGGGTGACCCATATTCCAGAATGTCGCATTATTTTTCATATCCACTCATAATAAGATGAGGAATAAATAGATAATCTACAATAGAACACAATGCAATTTTCTGATAATTCAATAAAACACCAGGAGAATGTGATTTCATAACTTGATGTGCTAAAATTTGCATGAGTTGGGTTTACTGGGACTATTTTAGGAGCAGTTGTAAAGGGCCATAAAAGAACCTAGCGTGGTGGAATCAGAATAAAATAAACAGTAATTAAATGAGAGAGCAGGATTTAACACACGCACTTTGAGCATGGCTGGTGAAGAAAAATATTTAACTTCGATCACATCACCGACACAAAATGGCTGAAGTATTACAGTTGCTGCTTCGACAATATTGCATTATTATTGCCTTAATTCACTTACTGGCTATTGTGTTTAATGAAGATCTTTTATTACAGCTCAAGTTCTGTTCTTTTAAATTAACTTGTGTTTGTAAATCAATTTATTCTTCCCTCGGTGTTTTGTTGACGTCCTTATTGAGTTACGTGCATACTTGATTCTGCCAAATATAATGCAAATTGCGAAAGGGTGCGGGTCATTCTGAAAATGATGGTAGCATTGCAGTCGGAACAATGCACAGATGTGTAGCACTTGGCAAATGTTGGCTTTGGCCTATATAGGGTTACATGTGGGTTTACATCGTTTTCCCAAGGGATTTTCAAAGGCTCTATTTAAGGCCGGGCTTTTCCAGTCTCATTAGTAGTGGGCATCATCATGGGCTGATGGGAAAATTTGGAGAGCGGCCAAAGGTCAGTTGACTTTTGGCTGCTCTCCAAATTTTTCCTTCCCATCTGTGATGATACCCACTGCTGACGGGAGCGGAAAATCCCGCCTTAAATGTCTCCCGCCTCATAACTTGCTGGCACAACTTTCCTATTTCCTCACATACATATATTGTAGTTATAATTTACCCTATGCCATCGAGCTTGCAATGTTACATTGTATCTGTACTGACAGTCATAAATAGCTGTGGGTGTAGAAAGCAGGTCATTGGAAAGTGATCAGTTCCACAATGCTCAACCACTGTCATCATCTGCCGTCTCTTGATTCGAACAGCTATAGAGGGCCGTGAGTTTCTGCCTTAGATCTTCATGCGACTGAACAGACCGATTCTCGACCCACATACCTTTGGGCACACAGTGCAGGACATCTCACATGGTAGTGGGAACCATGCGTGCAGGTTGCTTCCTTTTATTCCCTTCTCTGCCGCCACTCTGCCTCATCGTGACTCAAGAGTGTGATGCAATTCAATGGGCAAGTTGCCACCATTCTGAACAATTCGAGCAAGCTCCTCCCAGTCATTAATGTCCACGCTGCCGAGCTTCACGTAGAGTTTGAGTGTCTTTGAAGCGTGTTCTTTGTTCCCCCCTGGAACGTTGGCCATTTGAGAGTTGGGAAAACAGGATCTGGGGAAGATGGTTTTCAGCCGTCCGAACGCAGTGTCCCACTGAAGTTGATTTTGCAGGAGCTTTGCCTGAATACTTGGAGAGCTGGTTTCAAGAAGTGTTTGTTTGACAGCCCCTCCCATTGAGTTAAATATAGCAAAAAGGAAATCAGGCAATAATCAAAATGTTTTAGGTTTTGAAATGGCTCCACTGGTTATTTAACTGCATGTTCACACATCGTAGGCAATTAGGGAAGGGAGAAAATGTTGGCCTTGCTGGTGACGCCCACATCTCAAGAACATATCAAGAAAAAGAGCAAAATTATCCTTCCTTTACATTGGGATAAAAAAAAATTGCATCCTAGGTAATTATTTTTGTCACTTAGTAATTCCTAAAGTAATTTAGTTCCCCTCCGATCCTGGTAATCACATGATGCAACAATAAAGAAGTTAATGACTAATCATAGCAATCAGCCTCTAGATCATCAGCCAATCAACATATCCACATCTCGCCATTCCTTCTGTTGCCATGGTACCTGCATTTCATGGTGTGTGGGGAGAGGAGGCAGAGATTCAATGATGGAATGCCAACTCAATGCTAATCACTGAGGAGATACACCCAACAGTATTGCCAATCAGCACCATATCCATGAACGAATGGATTGTTGTTATCACGTATTAGAACTCTTGACTTACTTTAAATTTGGATGCAACGGACCTCTTCGATCCAAGTGAGGAAAAGTGATGAGAATTTTATGTTGGACTAGTGAGAAAATAGCTCTGGTCTGTGCTACATTATGATCTTTTTTTAATATCCAAATGCCCAATATTTGACACACTTCAATATATTTATTATAATTTGTGTTTTCCAAAGAGAGATGTTTTGAAGGATTGATACCAACATATAGTATATCACTCATCATCTGTAGCTTTCCTCTACATTCATGTGAGATTGCTCCAAAATAGCTTCATATCAGTTGAAAATATCCTCATCTGTAAGACTTGAGGAGTGAGATCTTAACTCACTCAAAACTCATTCCTTTAGACAGTTTTTTTATCAGGCCTCTAGTGTTTCTTCTCACTTCAGTTGACATAGTTAATGGTATATCTTAGGCCAGAACTATCCCCACATCAGGTGGGCTCAGTGGGTGTGGTCATAGAGCCGACCGCCACCTGCGATCGGCTCTGCACCTCCATTTTACGCGAGCGGGCCAATTAACGCTCACCCAGTATAAGACACGAGCGGTAGCGCTCAGCGCTACCTGTGTGGGTGGGGGGAGGAGACAGAGTCTGGGCCAGCACTCTCTTACACATGCGCGTGAAAGAGCACTTCAGTCTCCCTGAGGCACAGAGCTGCCTCAGAGATTGAAGTGATTTGTAAAAACATTTTTACAGAAATTAAAAACTTAATGAGACAGGTCCCCTCGTGTGACTGTCATGTTTTTATTTTTCATACAAAATTTTTATTTAAGTAGTAAAAGCTTTAGGAAACCTCATCCCGCTCTTGGATGAGGTTTCCTAAAAACCGTGAAGGCCTTTTC
The DNA here is from genome assembly GCF_017639515.1 of Carcharodon carcharias. Lineage (NCBI taxonomy): Eukaryota > Metazoa > Chordata > Chondrichthyes > Lamniformes > Lamnidae > Carcharodon > Carcharodon carcharias. The sequence goes on along the minus strand of NC_054494.1, from coordinate 18,307,521 downwards.
GCCTGCCCTGCCAACCGTAAGATTGGACGGGCAGCGTAAACAATGACATTAATTAATTCGTTAACAGCCTTAATAGGCCTATCAGTTATCGGTGGGTGCGCAGCCGACTCCAGCGCGCGTCCACCGAACGAAACATCGCGAGACGGTGTGATGACATCGGGACACACGCCCGACATCATCGTGCACCAGCTTATATGTCGGGCCAGCCCCTGCATGCTGACTGAAAAATCTAGGCCTTAAAGTCTTAACTGAGATGGATATTACCACTTTGCACAGAGCTAACCAGTCATGAGACACTATTGTGAGGTGTTGGACATAGTTCAGTAAGTCTTATAAGGTATTTGTAGCCATAGGTAGTACAATAGTAAGTATTTATTAAGTACTGGAAACTATATACATCGGTACAGTAAATGTCCATGACAGGAGCTCTCTCCATGCTTGCTTCTACACACAGCTCTGTCCAACACTACATTGACCCCTAGGTGCGGGTCACATGTTTTCTGACATAACTGTGTGGGCAGTACTGTATTCAGTCCCACGTTAACCCTTTATGTGCCAGGCCCTTACACTACATACACCTGACTGGTAAATGACTTCTGGTTTGGCATAACATGGTTCTCAGTCACTTCTAACCGTTTCCTAGACTAGGTGAGCCTGTACTTACACCTGGTGAGATCCAGAATACTGACCTCTGTGAATTATCAGAGCATTTTGAGATGTATGTCGGATCTATGTTATCAAGCAGATGTAAGCGGGAATGAAGATTGGGAATGGTGATTTTTCCTAAAAGTAACAATAGCGATTAAAGTCAAACTGAAAGTTTAACTAATTATTTATGACCAATAACAACAGAACCATGCTCCCTTCAGTTCTAATAGTCTTATGTCAGCGCCAGCTCCTCAATATTTCTTGCAGTTTTGAAGTATGGCCATGATGGGATTAACCCAGGATTCTTAACACAATAAAAATGGGCTAGTGGTTATGCTATTGAACCAGCAATTGTGAGATCATGAGTTAAATCCTATCCTATTCTCCCAAATGGCAAATGATGCGAGATCAATTGCTAATTTTAAATCAGAGATTGATAGATTTTGTTAACCAAAGGTATTAAGGGTTATGGGGCAAAGGCGGGTACATGGAGTTAGGTTATAGATCAGCTTTGATCTGCTTGAATGGAGAAACAGGTTCAAGGGGCAAAATGGCCTCCTCCGGTTCCTATTTTCCTGTCAAGATGAAAAATTGAATTCAACAAATCAGGTAGTATCTGTAGCTGGCATCAGAACGTGTCCATGAAATCTGCCAGACTTTCGTAAAAACCCATCAGCTTCACTTGTGATGGTTCTCAAACTGGGGCCTGCACACCCCTGGGGCTTCCCAGAGGCTTTCCAAGGGGTCTGTAATGTGGGGTTGATCTTAGAGGTGGGCGATGTGGACAACTGTCCAGGGTGCCGTGGTCAAGAGTAAATGTATATATAGCAGCCAAGGTGTGCTCTACCATCCCTTTCTCCAGCTTTCACCCTGCTCTTTTTAGTCTAGTTCTCCCCGGAGTTCCTGTTTTCCCTTTACTTGGCTTCCACAGTGTTCCTGTTCTCACACTGCTGCCCAGTTGCTCTCCCCCAGCTTCAGCCCTCTGGCGGGGCTCTAGCCCTCTTGTAGCCTCGCGGGGCTCCGGCCATCTCCAGGTTCTTGCCAAGAATCAACCGACACTGTGGTGAGAAGCAGCACCATCTCACTGAAATCTGTAGGTAAATACCTGTTTTTGTGAAAGCACTATTAAAACAATCTTCACATGCAGCACTTCATACCATAGGTATTATTTAGTATCACACTCTAGATGGGTCAGAGATTCCATGATTACTAATCCATTAGAAAAGGGGACCTTCAGTCAATAAAGTTTGAGAAAGTCTGATCCAATGCCCTTCACTGGACGGAGTCTACCCCAACTTATTTCACCTACAACTGATGCCCATGGAGCCTAGAGCTGCTACCACCCATGTCCCAAAAACACATTTAACAAATGGCACTGAGAAAATGAAGGAACAGATCTCTCTCAAGAACGCAGAGCAGAGCGTGGCTTGCTACTCTGTTCAGGTGTTGGTTCAATATTCTCAAACGGCTGGAACTAGTTTGTATGTTCTTAGATTCTTCCTCAGAACTAAAGAGTCATGTTCAACTCAAAAGGTTAACTCTGTTTTTCTCTCTTCACAGATGCTGCCAGACCTGCTGAGTTTTTCCAGCACTTAGTTTATGTTTCAGATTTACAGCAGCCGCAGTATTTATTTTAGAGAGTGTTTGTGGCCTATCATGGAATTTTCTGATATTATTTTCAGTTGCTTTGAGTAGGAGGGGATCGAAAAGCATCCAGGTCATATTTTCCTAGCATAGCTTTTCAATTACCATAGTTAACTCATGAAGCATATATGGCATTTATTAAAAAACAATTAAAGTTAAATGCTTCCGTGTACATTCTCACTCAGCAAAACATGCAGCCATACCCACATCATTCTGATGTTATTTTTTTGCTTTCTGATGTGCTCTTGAAATTCTCTACCTTATGATGGAACATTGAGATGGTTAAACCAAATAGCCACACTCATTTTTTAAGAAGCTTAATGCAGAGTCAAAGCTCAGAGTACAGAACAGCACCAACAGCAACTTGCATTTACGTAACACCTTCTCATTCGTAAAACATCCCAAGGCCCCTTACTGGGGTGTAATCAATAAAGAGACCAAACCATGTAGGGCAGATGACCCAAATGTGCTAGATGTCCAAATTGGAGGAGTGCAGAGATCCTTAGTGGGGGTGGCAGAGCTGGATGGGGTGACAGGGGCAAACATAGGGAGGGAAGAGATTTGGAAACAAAGACGTGAATATTAAAAACGAAGGTTGCCAAACACCACTCAGTTTTAAAATAGGAACAGAGATGACAAACGGTTAAGTGGTTCCAAACGTGAGTTTTCAAAGCCTGGAGGTTGTAGGGGAGTGAAAGAGGAATCACAGAGATAGGAAGATCCGTAATTTTGAAGTTCTAAAAAGGAATAGGTCGGAATTGGAGATGATGCGAGAGTCTTGCTTTCGGCCCTGGAGCTGATTTGTGTTGCAAAACAATGTAATATTCTCATAAACATTGCTAAGAACTAATGGATTCTTCCAGTTGACAGGTACTGTGACACCACTGAGGAACACGGGCTCCCAGCATCCAAAAACATTCCAATATTGTCAGCTGCCACTTTAATAGTGATGCTTTGATTTACAGTCTTCAACACTATTTCATAGAAGCTCATTTTCGAAAAGATGATGCAACAAACTTTGTCGTTTCAAGTGACATATTCGAGCAGAAAAATAGGTTGTGCGAACCAGCTCGAATCCATTTAAAAATACTAAGTCTGGAACCTTTCATAATACCTCTGCCTATTTGAGAGTGGCGGTCGGGGGGGTGGGGGCGGCGGGGGGGATTCACATAGAATAAAGCGATGCCACTTTCTGGCCCAGCTCCTTCTCTCAGCCAGGCCCACCTAAAATCCCCTGAGGAATCTAAAGTCCGGGAGATATCTTTACTTTTTCTTTGGGGCTGCCTGTAGTCCCAGCAGTGGCCATCACTGTCTCCTGGTGCTTCTGGGACTACAGAGCTGCCAGCCTATCAGATTAGCCAGCAGCTCGAAAGGCTGGAGCTTCCTGTACCTGAAGGGTGGAAGTCCCACTCTGATCCGGTTGTATTATTGCTGCAGGGCAACCAGATTACAAGTCAGCCAGTTGCCAAACAATGTTTTTAGATCCAGGGGACAAGCAATCCATCCCACCTCCTTATCTTCTGACCATCAACCACAAGGAACAGCATTTGGAGATTAGTAAAATTAGTTGAGTCATTAATGCGGCTCTTTGTAATAAAGTTTGTTCAGGCTGCTGATGGTCAAGTGTAGAAAAGGAGCTGAAGACTAGCTTTCAGTTCAATTAGTCTTCGTTATTCAAATCAAACTTTAAGCCGAAGATTGAAGGCTGATCTCCATTGGCTGGTGAACTTGACCATTTCTGTCACTAAGATGAAACACAAACCTGATCTTTGTTTAAAAAAAATGTTACTACCAGATCAAATATGTAGCTTGTATGTAGAAGAACAGAACTCAACCCCAGAGTGGAGATTATCTTGTGATCTCTTAACTCACTAACCAAATTTCTGCCTGTTGTTCTAACCTGTCAATGGTTAACCCCCCTGTTAAAATAGCATAACAGAATTTGGTTCGTGTGTTAAATCAATAATTTACCAAGTTCACATTACTGGAGAGATTTTCACCTATCAATTGCACTATCCATTATGCCACCTTATCAAACACCATTGGCTGCATTATCTTATTCTCCACTCTCTTGGCTAATATGATTTTAACAAATCCAAGTTCGCTGTCATTCATTAACCCACATTTCACTAAGTGACAATAAATTTTGTCCCAGATTATGATCTCTAAAAGTTTCCCCACCACCAACAAGGAGCTGACTGAACTCCAGTAACCTGGTTTATCTCTCTCTCTGTTTTTGAACAAGGGAGTGACATTTGCAATTCTCCAATCCCCTGGCACCCCTTCCATACCAAAGGAGGATTGGAAGATTGTGGCCAAGGATGCAACTCACCTGGGCTGGGTGTCTTTTCTACTTTGAGCATCGCCAACCTTTTAAGTACCTCCTCTTTGTCTATTTTTTTTAATCCTATTCAATTTCTCTACTATTCATTCTTTACTGTGTCATCAGTAGCATCTTCAGACAAAAAATTTGTTTAGTACCTCAGCCATGCTGTCTGACTTTGTAAGGTGATCTTTTTGGTCTCTAACCAATCCACCGCTTTTTGACTAACCTTTTACTCTTTATACGTTTATAAAAGACTTTAGTGATCACTTTTATGTTGCCCATTACTCTTTTCTCACATAGGTTCTTAACCCATAAAGGAAATGAGGGGTTCCCCTGCATTCTGCTAGATACTGGCGCCTATCATAAGCATTCTTTCATTTGAATCACAATTTCCTTAGTTATCTAGGGAGCTCTAAGTGTTCCGCCTCCTGGGAATGTGTTTAGTCTGTACCTAACCTGACTCCTCCATGAAGGAGCCACAGCTTCGTCTGAATTGGATAAGGCTTCCTCGCTGTATTAAGCTGGAGTCTTGGGCCACATGCTCCCACAATTGTGTTTTGCCTTGTCATTTAATCAGCTAGCTTTTCAGTGGGGTGGAGCTGCTGACAAAGCACGTCAGTATTCTCACCAAGAAACAGACGGTTCCCAAATACTGTAATTACTGTAATCACCTCCAGATCTTTGCAGCTTGGTATTAGCATCGTCTGAGCTGAGGTAGGATATTTTTGTTTAGCTGAGAAATATGAGAGTTGAAAGACAAACTGAGTCTGATGAACCTTCCCCAGGTGCAATCTCAAATACTATTTGTCGACGTGTCCCTTTGTGGACTTTGGAATTATTTCAGGCTACCTGCACTTAAAACAACATTCCAGCATCATCAGCTCACCACCACCTTCTCAAGGGCAATTAGAAATTGGCAATAAATACTGGCCCAGCCAGCAACGCCCACATCCTATAAATGAATTTTTTTAAAAAGACGACAACTCTGGGAGATTGTTCAAGTGACATCTTTTCAAATTGCAAGTCCTGCACGCTAGAATGTGGTAAATCAGGAAGCTACATCTGTTCGAGGGAAAACAGCTTGTTTTGGGAGCTCACATTTTTGCTCTGCATTGACCTAGCAAAACCTCACTTATACAAGGATGGTGCTAGAATTGAGAAAGTTCATCTATGTGGCCTGTCTGTACATGCTGGGACTGTTTTCTCTAGAAGAGAGAAGACTTGGAGATGACCTGACAGAGCTCTTTAACACCATGCAGGGATTCAGTAGGGTAGAGGGGAGGGAGTCCAAAACCAACTGTAAACATAAGACAGTCACTGATAAATCCAGTAGGGAATTCAGGAGAAACATCTTTATCCCGAGAGTGGTGAGATTGTGGAACTTGCTGCCACGTTGTGGCAAATAGCATGGATGCAGTTAAGGGAATGCTATGAGGGAGAAAGCAATTGGTAGGGTTAAGCGATGTAAAGTGGGAGGAGGTCTGTGTGAAGTGTTTACAGCAGCATAGACATGTGGGGCAGAATGACCTGTTTCTGTTCTGTAAAGACTCTAATGTAATATTACATAATGCTTAAGGTTTATCAGTAGTTTCTGAGTCTATCATGAAAAGATTTTTTAGTTGGATGGGTATCTATAAAGCTTTTTTTACATTCTTTCACAGGATGTGGATATCACTGGCTATGCCAGCATTTATTGCCCATCCCTAATTGCCCTTGAGAAGACACTCCACCATCCTCAATGTGACTTTTTCAGGCTCCCCCACTTATTTTGCTTAAGCCAATCACACTGTGGATATCCTTCGGTTTCCTGTATGTTAGTGAAATTATTCTTTAAAAGAGAGAACCTTCCATAACAATGGACACTGAGTTCCATTGCCTTATTTGGCCACTGGCAGCTTGGGCTTTTAAAACAACCCTTGTCTCTACTTCGCTGTTAACGTGTTCAGATTCAGCCTCGAGCTCATCCTTATCAGGGCGTCTCCTTTCAATTTCTTCCTCCAGTTTATTGCCCTTTCCATGCACAGGAGTCACTGAACGGTGATCGGCTGTGGCAGACACACCCCTCCCTAGCTGAGACACAGCCTTCCTGCTGCCGCGCTTCAGATTAGTGTGCTTCAGCTCCATGTTGCCCAGGGCACTTATCATTTGAACAAGGACGTGCAAAGATCCTTCACTAGGTTTTCTGGTGCTTTGTAATCAAGTACACCGATTGAAGGTTTCATTTTACTTTTAGTTTTAGTCTAATTGCATGCTACCTCGCTCTCCTCCTTTCATACACTCCTCAAAAACCAAACGCTTGGACCAAGCTTTTGGTCACCTCACCCCTTTGCTGCTGGTGTGGCTCAGTGTCGTATCCTGTTCTATGATGCTCCTGTGAAGTGTCTTTAATATGTTGAAGGCGCTATGTAAATATAAGTTGTTGTTGTAATGTTTGCTCCATCTGTACGCTTTCACTGTCCCTCCGCCTCCAAATTCTCCTGTGCGTGTCGACTCCTTTTACCGGGCACCTTGATAATTAGTACTCATGGGCTATTTGGCTGTGTGGGTATCACAACTTCACCTGATGTCCGCACAAAGAAACAGACTTTCCCTTTTACTTTGAGCAACAGTGTAAGTGAGTTGGCAGCCCGGCTTTCTCTGTCCAGTAGTTTCAAGTCCGAATCTACCCCCCGTGCGCTTCGGGTAAAAGTCTTTGGCTGGTGTCAGGGAGCAGGAACTCTGGCTGATTATTCCCTTCCGTATCCCGGGAATACTGAGGCTAAATTGTGGTGGCTCCACCATTGCTCTGGCTGAGATCAGCAAACTCACTTCAGCCCACGGATCAAAGTGAGGATCTCCCGGTTGCAAAAGGCACCAAGATGTAAACCTTTTAGCTCAGCCAGTGTGCAAAGCCTCCTACCATCGGCATATTTCATCTATGTGGGTATTTAGAACATTCCCCAGCTGTCTGAGGGAATCCAGTTTAAAATGTTGGACCACAAGAGTGCTGATTTTTCCCAAATAATTGTTACAAGCTTAGAATCTTCCAGCACAAAAGGATGCCATTAGGCCCATCATGACTGTCCTGGCCCTTTGAAAGAGCTACCAAAAATAATCCCAGTCCCCTCCTCTCTCCGCATGTGACTGTAAAGATTTCCTTTTCAAGTATTTATCTCACTTTTCTTTGAAAGTTACTATTGAATCACCTGCCACCTGACAATGCATTCCAGATTGTTACAGCTCGCTGCATAACATAATTCTCCTCATCTCCCCTCTAGCCAATTACCTTACACCTATGTCCTCCAGTTATTGACCCTCCTGCCAGTGGAAAACGCCTGTTCTCTCTCTACTCTCTAAAAATTTTCCCTAATTTTGAACACGTCCATTGAATCTCCCCTGCTCTATGAAGAACAATCCCAGCCTCTGTAGTCCCTCCACAAACGGAAGTCCTTCATCCCTGTTACCATTCTGGTAAATCTTGCACACTCTCTGTGGCAGTGCTGGGCAACCTAGGCTCGTGACTGGGTCGCATGTGTGGCCCCCCCCCTCCATCTCAGTGGGCCGCAAGATTGAAATCGGGCTGCCAGCACAGGCAGCATTTGTATGTGAACTGACAGATTATGTTTATTTCCTTGATCAGAATGTTTCTCCAGCATTTTGTTCCAATTTGGGAAGTGAGTGCAGTCACATGAAGGTAACTGAGTGAACATTAACTGCGGGTGTAGCATGAAGGGGTGGTCCAACATTTTAAACTGGATTCCCTCAGACATCTGGGGAATGTTCTAAATACCCACATAGACGAAATATGCCGATGGTAGGAGGCTTTGCACACTCTCCGTGCCTTTTGCAACCGGGAGATCCTCGTTTTGATACCTGGCCTGAAGTGAGTTTGCTGATCTCAGCCAGAGCAATGGTGGAGCCACCACAATTTAGCCTCAGTATTCCCGGGATACGGAGGGGAATAATCAGCCAGGGTTCCTGCTCCCTGACACTAGCTAATGACTTTTACCTGAAGTGGTGAAAGTTGGGCTGCCAATTCACTTACACACTATTAAATAAAGTAAAAGAGAAAAGAGCACTAACCATGACCCCATGAATAAGGTAAATACATTTAATACACGTGGAATATTTCCTAACAAGTTACATGACATGCTCAATCATTCATATATTTATAGAACTGTCATCAACTTCAAATGATTAAAACAAAAGAAATATTTACGCCTGCCTTGCCTACATTGGTTGGATCTGCCCTCCATAAGCCTCCTTGAATCAGGGGTGTGCAGACGCTCTGAAGCAGGGTCATACAGACTCGAAACGTTAACTCTGTTTCTCTCTCCACAGATGCTGCCAGACCTGCTGAGTTTTTCCAGCACTTTTTGATTTTATGATGTGCAGATGCTTTGCAATTCAGCACTGAGGCTTCCATCCGTTAGTCCGTTGTGCTTTTAGTATTTGATGCGTCTTATAGCAGAAAAAGTCTGCTTGCATGTGTATGTTGCTCCAAAGATTGACATCAGCTTTGCAATGCAATGCTGGAGAACTGGATCGGGGATATGCAACCAAAGTTCTCATATCCCTTTCCACTTTAGCTGGTTAATTTTGCCTTCATCCAGGGCACGAACACCAATTAATTCCTCGTCAAACTTCCTTTTATCAACCCTAAGCCTTTGACATACTATGCCACATCTGCTCAGATCAAATTTAAATAGATTTGAGAGCAACAAGAAGGCTTCAGAGAAGAAAAGCGGTTCTCAAAATGCTCTGCCAGTGTAGACAGCACTTGTATGTGAACTGACAGATCATATTAGTTTCCTTGGAAGTGAGTGTAGTCACATGAAGGTAACCGAGTGAACATTAACTGCGGGTGTAGCATGAATTTTCTGACCTTAGCAGCTAGTGTGGGCAAGGGGTGATTTTTTTTCCCTCTGCAACAACTCGTTCAACACGTTCAGGTGACCAGGGATGTCAGCGAGAAAAGCCACATCCACAATCCAGTTTTCATCTTCTAACTCTAGGTTACCGCCAAAAAGTAACATCAAAAAGCACAGCCTCCCATGTCCACCAGTGTCATAACCACGACGGACTCCCAGGATAGGCTCATTTTGGTAACAGTCGACAAAATGTCTCACGGGCCACAATCAGTACCCTGAAGGGCTGGGTGCAGCCTGCGGGCACAGGTTGCCCACCACTGCTCTTATGGCCTTACATCCTTCCTAAAATGTGGTGCCCAGAACTGAACATAATACCCCGGCTGAGGCCAAACTGTGAACTTATGAATGTCTAGCATAACTTGCTTAATTTAATACTCTGTACCTCTACCACCAAAAACAAGGACCCTGTAATCATTACTTACAGCTTTATCAACTTGTTCCGTCTCCTTCAAAGAGTATAGGCAGTTCCCTTTTAAACGTTACTGCTGTATCTACTTCCATCACTCTTTCAGGTACCAAATGCCAGATCATAACATCTCACTGGAAGATTCTCTTCCTCTCCCCTCTGGTTTTTTTATTCATTCATGGGATGTGGGCATCATTGGCTGGGCCAGCATTTATTGCCCATCCCTAAGTGCCCTTGAGAAGGTGGTGGTGAGCTGCCTTCTTGAACGGCTGCAGTACATGTGGTGTAGGTACATCCACAGTGCTGTTAGGGAGGGAGTTCCAGGATTTTGACCCAGCAACAGTGAAGGAACGGCAAAATATTTCCAAGTCAGGATGATGAGTGGCTTGGAGGGGAACTTCCAGGTGGTGGTGTTACCATGTGTCTAATGCCCTTGTCCTTCAAGATGGTAGCAGTTCTGGGTTTAGAAGGTGTTGTCTAAAGAGCTACAGTATTTAAATGGCTAGTCCAGTTCAGTTTCTGGTCAATGATAATACCCAGGATGTTGATAGTGGGGGACTCAGTGATGGTACTGCCATTGAATGTCAAAGGATGATGGTTAGATTCTCTCTTGTTGGAGATGGTCATTGCCTGGCACTTGTGTGGCACAAATGTTAATTGCCATTTGTCAGCCCAAGCCTGGTTTTGTCCAGGTCTTGCTGCATTTGGATATGGACTGCTTCAGTATCTGAGGAGCCGTGAATGGTACTGAACATTGTGCAATCGTCAGCGAACTTCTGACCTACGATGGAAAGAAGGTCATTGATGAAGCAGCTGAAAATGTTTGGGCCGAGGACACTGAGGAACTCCTGCAGTGATGTCCTGGAACTGAGATGATTGACGTCCAACAACCACAACCATCTTCCCTTGTGCTGGGTGTGACTCCAACCAGTGGAGAGGTTTCCCCTGATTCCCATTGACTCCAGTTTTGCTGGGGCTCCTTTATTCCATGCTTGGTTAAATGCTGCCTTGATGTCGATGGGCAGTCACTCTCACCTCACCTCTGGGGTTCAGCTCTTTTGTCCACGTTTGAACCAAGGCTGGAATGAGTTCAGGAGCTGAGTGACCCTGCTGAAAATGAGCGTTAGTGAGCGGGTTATTGCTGAGCAAGTGCTGCCTGAGAGCACTGGTGATGACCCCTTCCATCGCTATGCTGATGACCAAGAGTAGACTGATGGGGCAGTAATTGGTCAGGTTGGATTTGTCCTGCTTTTTGTGTACAGGACATACCAGGGTAATGTTTGACAAAGCCGGGTAGATGTCAGTGTTGTAGCTGTACTGGAACATTTTGGCTAGGGGCACGGCAAGTTCTGGAGCACAAGTCTTCAGTACTATTGCCGGAATATTGTCAGGGCCCACAGCCTTTGCAGTATCCAGTGCCTTCAGCTATTTCTTGATATCAGGTGGAGTGATTCAAATTGGCTGAAGACTGGCATCTGTGATGCTGGGGACCTCTGGAGGAGGCTGAGATGGATCATTCACTCGGCACTTTTGGCTGAAGGTTGTAGCAAATGCTTACGCCTTCTCTATTGCACTAATGTGCTGAGCTCCTCCATCATTGAGGATGGGGATATATGTGGAACCTCCTCCTTCAGTGAGTTATTTAATTTTCCACCACCATTCATGACTGGATGTGGCAGGACTGCAGAGCTTAGATCTGATCTGTTGGTTGTGGAATCACTTAGCCCTGTCTGTCACTTGCTGCTTATGCTGTTTGTCATGCAAGTAGTCCTGTGCTATAGCTTCACCCAGTTGACACCTCATTTTTAGGTATGCCTGGTGCTGCTCCTGACATGCACTCCTGCACTCTTCATTGAACCAGGGCTGATCCCCTGACTTGAAGGTAATAGTAGAGTGGGGGATATGCTGGGCCATGAGGTGACTGTTTGGTTCTGCACTCTTTGTTGATCCAGGGTTGATTCCCTGGCCTGATGGTAATGGTAGAGTGGGAGATATGCCAGGCCATGAGGTTACAGATTGTGGTTGAGTACAATTCTGCTGCTGCTAATGGCCCACAGCACCTCATGGATGCCCAGTCTTGAGTTGCTAGATCTGTTTGAAACCAATCTGAATTAGCACGGTGGTAGTGCCACACAACACGATGGAGGGTATCCTCAATGTGAAGGCGGGACTTCAACTCCATAAGGACTGTGCGGTGGTCACCCTACCGATACTGTCATGGACAGATGCATCTGCAGCAGGCAGATTGCTGAGGGTGAGGTCAAGTATATTTTTCCCTCTTGTTGGTTCCGTCACCATCTGCCACAGACCCAGTCTAGCAGCTATGTCACTTAGGGCTCTGCCAGCTCGGTCAGTAGTGCTGCTACCGAGCCACTCTTGGTGATGGACATTGAAGTCCCCCACATGGTGTTCAACATGGAGGAGTATTTGTCGGAGATTAATCACACCAAGGCATCATTTCATACAGAGAAACCCCTTTTATTACTTGTGCACAAGGGAGACAAAACAATGAGAGCTACTGTACAGTCTTGTAGCAGAATTCATGCAAACCTGTTAAAAGCATTTTTACAGACAATCAGTAAGTTTTGCAACAAACCTATCCATTTATTTGCATAAGTTAACTGACCAATCCATGTTCCAGTAAATTACCATTTCCCTCACACCAGATGTTTGGTTATGCAGTTGCATATCACAATCCTGATTACATTCGGCATGAGAAAGAACAAAATGGAATGTCTCAGGGCTCATCCTACAACAGTGGTCAGACAAGATTGTATTCTTCTCAAGGTTGTAGTATTTTTCTCTTAGGCCTAGGCATACAATTCAACTTCTCATTAACCCTTCCAGTGCCAAATGGGCTCCCTGCAGTTGCCTAGGCCCCCACACTTACCCCCTTTTGTCCTACAAGGACAATCCACCACCCTTAGCCAAGTCCTATGTATCCTAGTCACCAGGCTTCATCCTCAGTGGGGTCCTGATTCCTGTGGAGAGGGAGGGAATGAATAGCTGGCTTGCTACCAGGACTCTGGAGGTTCTGTAGTCGGCAGACAGAGCAGATGCAACAGAGGACGAGCTGGAAGACAATGTACAGAACAATGCAAAGGACAAGACCTATGGCAAGGTATTTGAGGAGGGTTTTTAAAAAGGCCCCCAAACCACCCGCCGATGTTAAGGAGCCACCCTCACCAGTCAAAGGAAGGGAAATTGAGTACAAATCCAACATTTATTCTGTCTTAAATTTTCTCGGGCTTGTTCCAGTGCCCAAGATCCATAGGTGCTGCATACTTCATTTCTGCTCGCTTCATCGGAAATATCTTTCCCTATTTCAATTAATTTATTGATAGTCCCCAAATGACTTTCGAGCACAGTAGCCAGGCTTTGGATTAACCGTGTCATGTCCTGGTCTGTATCTAATTGTGTATCCTGGATCCCTTGTCCCCGCTGTAGATTCTCCTTAAGTTTAAAGCTCAGGGTAAGGACCTTCTGGTCAACAGTTGCCAGGTTCTGAATTAACCACTGATGTCCCTATGTTGAATGTCATAGCGGCATCGTTTATCAGGCTGCGTTTAACGCAGTTCCCTCCCAAGCCTGATCGCATCTCGCCACTGAACTGAACTGCTTCAGTCATCAATTGGCACGTCAGAGCCGTATAGAGAGCTTGGGTATGGGTTGAGCACCACTGGGGCAGGAAGACACCGGATACATTCAAGACTACGGGTACCAGCTCCTGGTGTACATTATCATATGGAACTTTATTTTGATTGATCTATACAAGACCATTTGTTGGCCCTGGATACATGGCTGGACAAGGTGGGTCAGTCAGTGTGGTCTGAGGGGGCTTCAATTATCTCTACTCGGACTGTGGAAGTAGATGTGGAAGGTGACTGGGTAATGGTGGACCTCCCATGCCCAATCTGAAGCAAACCCTTACTACAATTTGAAAGCACTTGTTCTCCTACTGTTACATTTATCATTCCCCATTGTGTGTTGCATTCGGCACTATCCATGCTGTACCAAAGTTCCTCCTGCGGTGCGCGATGAGCAGTGATGATCCCCGACCTTGTTGCCAGTACTGATACGCCCACCACCAGGATCGTAGATCTGTGGAGACACTAACATCTGCTCCCATTCTCTGGGTTACCGCTTGGTCAATTGTCATGTATCTTTAACTGTGTCTAATGCCTCCATTTACTTCCTGTTCTCATATTTACAAGTACGCATGTATCACCTGCCATAATTACCTCGTATGGTCCATGCCTGTTCACTGTGAGCTCACCTTGACCATCACCTTATTCCCCACTTGGTCCATTGTTGCTCTTTGGATTTGCCTGTTTCCATATCCTTAACCACCTGTCGGTCTCTGACTTCCTTCCTTAAATCATGCAATTGCTTATTTAATTCCCTTACGTAGTCCGTATTTTTCCTTTCAGTGGCCCTACATCTCCTCCTCCCACTAAAATGCCTTCAGGTAATTGCATGGCCCTTCCTGTTATCAATTCAATGGGGTGAACCTGGTAGTCTTATTTGGTGTAGCCCTAAGGTGCATCAGAATGCTGGGCAATACTGTGGCCCAGCTGTTGCCTGTCTCCTGAATTGCTTAGGCTATAGATGTTTTTAAAGTTCAGTTCATCCTTTCCACTATCCCTGGACTCTGGGGATGGTAAGGAATATGGAATTTCTGTTTAATCTCCATAAGATTACACACTTCTTTAATGACTCTCCCTGTGAAATGAGCTCCCTGATCTGAATCCACCTGGGTAGGCACCCCCACTCCTTCCAGTTTACTCTCTCCTGCTGCTGTCTCATGTCAGACCTCAATTCCTTAAACAACTCTACAATGAACTTTCTTATCCTATCTTTCAATGACTCAGTCTCTTCACTTCCAGTGATGGTTCTCTCTGGGAACCACTTAACTCTGCCTTGTCATCATGGTGTTATCCTGTGGTCTTACTTTTTGTAGCTCGCAGGCACATTAATATAGTCAATAATGCATCTATTTAGCCTTTTCCCAGCTTTCCCTTTACCTGTATCTATCTTGTGGTAAATTGTTGAGTAATATTTCTCCTCACCCTTCAATTGCCTCAACTACAGACACTGAATAATTTTACCTCTAAGGTTTTTTTTTCTGACCACGATCATCTTGATTCTCTTGAAGTTAGTTTCTCTATTGTCTTGATTGTTTAAAATGTTTCCTTACTCTTTAGGCCATATTAACTATTCCATTTCAACGGAGATCTCTGTCTCTAGATCTTTGCTTATCTCCCCCTGTGCCTCAGTTGATGGCCAGATTATCAAATTCATTTCCCTTAAAACAGTTTGTACATTATGTCCTCTTTCCCTAACTCATTCTCCTACTTGCCTCATACCATTTTGCACATGCAACAGCTACCATCTTATCTTGTTCAGGTTGCCCGGAGAGACTTTAAAATAAATAAAATATTTTCATAACAGTTTTAAAAAACAGAAATCAGGTTTGACATGTTTTGCTTCCTTATCTTCTCAAACATTTTATTGTCTCAAAAGTAACCCACTAAATTGTGTCTGACCCTTTACTTTTAGAATTATCCCAGACGCATTAACTCGGCCAAAAATTGGATTTCTGCCAAACTTTGTTAAGGTCTTGAGCTTAGCTTCATATTTTGGGAACAGACTTCACAAATACAAAAATTTGCAGTATTTGAATTAGTGCCAATTGTTGTCAACCCTTTTAAAATGAAAATTCCCTTTTGAGAACTTTATCAAGGACCAAACCTGTAATAATTGTAATTTACACTATCAAAATTAAAACAACCTCTTTTTTCATTTGTAATGATTTGTATCCAGATTAGAAGTCCCATATGTTTATCGACACATTCTTTATCTTAGATAGCATCCTCATTATTCAAAGTAACCTGTTAAATTACACTGCACTTTACATCTCAAGATTGTCCCAAATTCAAATTCCAGTGCTTTTGGAAAGCAGATTTCCTTTAATATTTAATTCATCTCTTCATAAGAAACCCCCTTTTATCTATTGGAACCACCTAAAACTTGTGTTTATGTCATTTGGTTTTCCTAGAATCCTTTTGAATTTCATGTAATTTTTTTTCCCTCAGAATTTTAGAATACTAACTCATATGTATCAATCTCAATCAGGTTGGAAGCTGATGATGAGGGTTATTCCCTACTAGTCTGCAAGGAGGTGGTACAAGGGTTGGTTCATCTCAAACAAAGACAAGCCCTGTTTTCTCTTTACACTATCTTCAAATTATGATTTTTGCCAGAAATCTCAACTTAAACCTTATACTCAAAACTTTGGAATGTTTGTATAAATTTTTCCTTTAATCTAATATGGGGCTTTCAATTCTAAAGTGCTCAACTACACACACAAAAGACAATTCAGGGAAGAAAACACATTAAAGCTCATATACAAATGCTTCCTTCCACACAAACAAACACATAGATAAAGGTATGTATTTATATTCCTATAATATTGAACTTAACTCTAAACAAAGCTTTGAGTAGCAGTGGGAGGAATAAAGGAATCTTGAAGGCTCCACCCACAGGGACCTTCAAACTGACGCAAGCTCATATTTTCTCTGCTGCTGCTTGCCAATTGCTCATTAGCCCCCTAGGGATACCCTCCTCTCTCTCTCTCTCTCTCTCTCTCTTTCTCTTCAGCACAAACAGCTCTTGTAACTTAAATCAATTCATTTTTTTTAAGTTACAGAAAATTCAGTAGCGGACTATGTACCTCCCTTAAAACATATTATAAGCGCTCAATTCTGTCCTGATTAAAAGTTCCAGCTGGTGGGAAGCTCTCTCCTTTACCTTGAGTCCATTTAACCCAGTCAGAAACATATTGGACAATTTCAGGAGCGTAATGGACATACATATAAGCATTTGGGGTTCCCTTCAAAGGGGAAACCTAGGGTTTCTTTGATGCCATATTACCCATTCTGTATCTAATAACTAAGAAAGGCCAGTCCTTGGCAGGTCCCCAACCCACAATCTACTAATGTACTTTCACCAATCAGTCCACTCACATGCTGAAGGGGTCCCGGACCCTGAGCCGCAATCGCACACACACACACACACACACTCAGTACAGACTCCAGGGGCTACTGACCCCGAGTATATCCTAAACTCCAGGGGCTATCGACCTCGAGTATATCCTAAACCTAAACTCCAGAGGCTACTGACCTCGAGTATATCCTGGCTAGAGCAGTCCTAGCGACAACTAATCTCCTAAATACTTAAAATAGATGACTTACCCTAAGAGTCAGCCACAGGCAGGCAAAGACAGATCACAGGTCAACGAACTGCAGAAGCCCAAATCGGGCTGCTGCGCTCAAGGAGTCCTTGAACCACGAGGTCCTAACACTGGCGCTCAGTGGCCTAACCCTAGGGGTTAGTCATCTCAGTGGAATCTCCAAGAAACTGTCGGAGATTAATCACAACGAGGCATCATTTTGTACGTAGAAACCCCATTTATTACTTGTGCACAAGGGAGACAGCACAATGAGAGCTACTGTACAGTCTCGCAGCAGAATACACGCAGACCTGTTAAAAGCATTTTTACAGCCAATTAGTAAGTTTTGCAACAAACCTATCCATTTATTTGCATAAGTTAACTGACCAATCCATGTTCCAGTAAATTTCCATTTCCCTCACAACAGATGTTTCGTTATGCAGTTGCTTATCACAACTCTTATTATATTCAGCCTGAGAAAGAACAAAAGGGTTCATCCTACAACGATGGTCAGACAAGATTGTATTCTTCTCAAGGTTGTAGTATTTTTCTCTTAGGCCTAAGCATACAATTCAGCTTCTCATTCACCCTTCCAGTGCCAAATGGGCTTCCTGCAGTTGCCTAGGCCACCACATATTGATTCATCAGCCAAGGGAGGAACTGTATGTGGTAACAAGAGATTCCCTTGCCTGTGTTTGACATGGTGCCATGAAACTCCATGGGGTCCAGAGCTGATGTTGAGGATTCCCAGGGCAACTACATCCTGGCTGTATACCACCGTGCCTCCACCTCAGCTAGGTCTGTGCTGCTGATGGGACTGGACATAACCAGGGATAGTAATGGTGGTGCCTGGGACATGGGCCGGGATTTTCTGGCCCTGTCGCAGGTGGAACCTGCCATGGGCGAGGCAGTGCCCCAGCCAGATGTCCATAGACTTGCGGCAAGACCGGACGATCCCGGTAGTGGGCGGATGTGGAAAATCCCACCCATTATCTGTAAGGTGTGATTGATTCTGTGATTATGACTATGTCAGGCTGTTGCTTGACTAGTCTGAGAGACAACTCTCCCAATTTTGGCACAAGCCACCAGATGTTAGTAAGGAGGTCCGTGCAGGGTTGACAGGGCTGAGTTTACCATTGTCGTTTCTGGTTCCTAGGTTGATGCTGGTTAGTCTGACTGGTTTCATTCCTTATTGACTTGTTTTTAGCAGTTTGATACAACTGAGTGGCTTGCTGGGCCATTTCAAAGGGGATTTAAGAGTTAACCACATTGCTGTGAGTCTGGAGTCACATGTAGGCCAGACCAGGTAAGGACAGCAGATTTCCTTCCCTAAAACACATTAGTGAACCAGATGGGTTTTTACGACAATCAACAATGGTTCATGGTCTTCATTATACTTTTAATTACTTAATTTACTGAATTCAAATTCTACATTTGCCTTGGTGGGATTTGAACCCAGGTCCCCAGAGCATTACATCGGGTCTCTGTTTTACTAGTCTAGTGACAATACCACTGCGCCCTGTAACTTTTGTCAAGTATCTTAAATCTTTGCTCTTGGCTTTTTTAAAATGTTGTTTTAGGTTGTTTGGTAATGCTGTTTCTCTCTCTCTCAGCCTCGAATTGTAGAGGACAGTCTGACGTATGCTGAACTGGAACTTGTGCCAACACAGCCTAGTGCCCCAAGCAATCCTACAACTCCAAGCTCCCAGTCTCCCACTACGGTCTATGCCAAGATCCTTTTCTCTGAAAACCAAGGTCAATGAACTCCAACTGGAAGAGCTTCAGGAAATGCACATTTAACACTGACAGAACAATATTTAAGGAACAATTAAGTGTTTGTAGTGTGCATATTTATGTGACTTCAGTGAGACTGACGCCTTGTTACGATATTCCCCAGGCCTGTTGAAGCATTTGTATGTAAACCTGTATGGCACAGGCAGCCTAGAGACTGCAGTGGTAAAGGGGATTGGGCTATCTTATCCACATTGTCAAACAACATAGTTCAAATCTTTAAACTACACAAATAGTGAAACTTACCTTGTCCACATTGGGGCATTTCCCAGTCACTGCCTCCAAATAGGGGAGGAATACACAGCTTTCGGGCCTTCTCCACCAAACTGAGTCTTCAATAATTTAGTTGCACTAGGATCGATTTTGGGCACGAAGAGGCCTGGGACTGAGTACACCCCATCTTCCTGCATCACTGAAAGCCCTGCGGTAGTCAAATAAGGAATGCATGCACATTTGCAAGTGTGTGTGAAATAATTTAATGGGTGGACACTCACAAGTTTTGAATTAATGGTCTTTTGTGAGGAAAAGAATAATTATTTTCTGTGTGAGTTCGAGTTGGTGAAGCAGTGGGCAAGTGAACGCAAATGTGTGCATGAGCTGAATGTGTGTGGATATATATATATATCTATGTTAAATTTTGTTTGTTAATGCCCCTGTGAGGTTATAGACATTATACATGTGGGTGGGGGGGGGGGGGGGGCGGGGGGTGGGGCACGGTGAATTGAATGAATAAGTTGAAGAGAGATGTTTTTTTCTATTCACCTTGGGTATGTTGGCATCGCTGGCAAGGCCAATATTTATTGCCCTTGAGAAGGTAGTCATGAGTCACCTTCTTGAACCGCTCCGGTCCATCTTTTTATTCTTTCACGGGATGTGGGCCTCATCACTGGCAAGGCCAGCATTTGTTGCCCATCCCTAACTGCCCTCCAGCTGGGTGGCTTACTAGGCCATTTCAGAATCAGTCACATTGTTGAGGGCTTGGAGTCACATTTAGGCCAGACCAGGTAAGGAGGGCAGATTTCCTTCCCTAAAGGACATTAATGAATCAGATGGATTTTTACAACAATCATGGATTATTGTCATGGTCACCATTACTGAGTCTAGCTTTATATTCCAGATTTGTTAATTGAATTGAAATTCCACCAGCTGCCATGTTGGGATTTGAACCCATGTCCCCAGAACATTAGCCTGGGCCTCTGGATTATCAGTGACAACAATGCCACTGTCAGGAAGGGCATTCCAGCATTTTGACCCAGTAAGGTGGGCTATGTAGGTTGGTGTGTGGCTTGGAGGAGAACTTGCAGGTGGTGGTGTTCCCATGCATCTGCTGCCCGTGTCCTTCCAGGTGGCAAAGGTCACAGGTTTGGAAGGTGCTGTTGAAAGATCCTTGCTGAGCTGCTGCAGTGCATCTTGTAGGTGGTACACGCTGCTGCCATTGTGTTCATGGTGGAGGGAGTGAATGTTTAATGTGATGGATGGGGTGTCAATCAAACGGGCTGCTTTGTCCTGGATGGTTTTGAGCTTCTTGGGTGCTGTTGGAGCTGCACTCCTCCAGGAAAGTGGGGAGTATTCCATCATACTCCCGACTTGTGCCTTGTAGATGGTGGACAGGTTTGGGGAGTCAGGAGGTGAGTTACTCGTAACAGTATTTGCAGACTCTGACCTGCTACAGTATTTATATGACTGCATAATTTGTCTGTGTATGTTAGCATTGTGAATGAGAGTTTGTGAGCCACTAAGTGTGCCTGAGCGAGTGTGTGGTGATGTGAGCTATTGTTATCATCCTAACTTGGTACCACAGTCCTCACACTATATAGGTACTCTGTATGCATGTCAGTGTGTAGTGCTAACTATCGATGATACCATATAGGGACGGACACTAGTTTGTTTCCCAGCGTGCTCGCTGCCTCTGTTTCATTAACTGGAGCCATGGGATATCTCAGCTGAGAAACCCGTAAAATAGAGCCAAGTGTGGACAGTCTTTGGCGACTCTTAGTGGTCATAGAGGCGCCCTCTTGGCTGTTGGAGTCAGCCCAGGATGGGTAACGGAAATATATCATCTACAAGTGACTGAAGTATCCCATAAAAGTAGCATTTTCAACAAAATCATGTAATAGAGAAGCCACCAGTGTGAGCTCTAAAATTGTTCAAGCTGCTCCAACTCGGCCTTTTCTGTTCTGATAATATTGGCAGTTTAATATTTTTGTGTATTAGGGGTTCAGATACTTAGCGGAGTACTTGAATTATTTGCGTAGAAGATGTCCCTGTGCAGAGTCTCATCATGAAATGCCAGCTGTGAGTTTGCATATGTGAAAAGAAAATTAGAAGTTGATTTTCAGTGTAATGCCAGGAAATGCAATAATGAACAATAATAAACTGAAGTGACCTTGTGCTTTTACAATATATGTACCTTGCAGAATTTAAAGGCAATCATTTCTACGTATATGAGAGAGAGAGAATATGCTACGACAGAGAACCCATTGTACTGAAAAATTCAACTGCAATACCAGCTTCCTTCATTTGCACCAATAACTGATATCTTGATTGTGAAAGTAGGTCTTGAAGTTTCCTAAACAAAAACAGAATTACCTGGAAAAACTCAGCAGGTCTGGCAGCATCGGCGGAGAAGAAAAGAGTTGACGTTTCGAGTCCTCATGACCCTTCGACAGAACTTGAGTTCGAGTCCAAGAAAGAGTTGAAATATAAGCTGGTTTAAGGTGTGTGTGGGGGGGTTGCGGGTAAGAGAGAGAGAGAGAGAGAAGTGGAGGGGGTTGGTGTGGTTGTAGGGACAAACAAGCAGTGATAGAAGCAGATCATCAAAAGATGTCACAAACAACAGAACAAAAGAACACATAGGTGTTAAAGTTGGTGATATTATCTAAACAAATGTGCTACTTAAGAATGGATGGTAGGGCACTCAAGGTATAACTCTAGTCGGGGTGGGGAGAGCATAAAAGGTTTAAAAATATTTAAAAATAATGGAAATAGGTGGGAAAAGAAAAATCTATATAATTTATTGGAAAAAAACAAAAGGAAGGGGAAACAGAAAGGGGGTGGGGATGGAGGAGGGAGCTCAAGACCTAAAGTTGTTGAATTCAATATTCAGTCCGGAAGGCTGTAAAGTGCCTAGTCGGAAGATGAGGTGTTGTTCCTCCAGTTTGCGTTGGGCTTCACTAGAACGATGCAGCAAGCCAAGGACAGACATGTGGGCAAGAGAGCAGGGTGGAGTGTTAAAATGGCAAGCGACAGGGAGGTTTGGGTCATTCTTGCGGACAGACCGCAGGTGTCCTGCAAAGCGGTCGCCCAGTTTAGTCTTTCCAATGTAGAGGAGACCACATTGGGAGCAACGAATGCAGTAGACTAAGTTGAGGGAAATGCAAGTGAAATGCTGCTTCACTTGAAAGGAGTGTTTGGGCCCTTGGACGGTGAGGAGAGAGGAAGTGAAGGGGCAGGTGTTGCATCTTTTGCGTGGGCATGGGTTGGTGCCATAGGAGGGGGTTGAGGAGTAGGGGGTGATGGAGGAGTGGACCAGGGTGTCCTGGAGGGAGCGATCCCTACGGAATGCCGATAGGGGGGGTGAAGGGAAGATGTGTTTGGTGGTGGCATCATGCTGGAGTTGGCGGAAATGGCGGAGGATGATCCTTTGAATGCGGAGGCTGGTGGGGTGATAAGTGAGGACAAGGGGTACCCTATCATGTTTCTGGGAGGGAGGAGAAGGCGTGAGGGCGGATGCGCGGGAGATGGGCCGGACACGGTTGAGGGCCCTGTCAACGACCGTGGGTGGAAAACCTCGGTTAAGGAAGAAGGAGGACATGTCAGAGGAACTGTTTTTGAAGGTAGCATCATCGGAACAGATGCGACGGAGGCAAAGGAACTGAGAGAATGGGATGGAGTCCTTACAGGAAGCGGGGTGTGAGGAGCTGTAGTCGAGGTAGCTGTGGGAATCGTGGGTTTGTAATGGATATTGGTGGACAGTCTATCACCAGACATTGAGACAGAGAGGTCAAGGAAGGGAAGTGTCAGAGATGGACCACGTGAAAATGATGGAGGGGTGGAGATTGGAAGCAAAATTAATAAATTTTTCCAAGTCCCGACGAGAGCATGAAGCAGCACCGAAGTAATCATCGATGTACCGGAGAGAGAGTTGTGGAAGGGGGCCGGAGTAGGACTGGAACAAGGAATGTTCCACATACCCCATAAAGAGACAGGCATAGCTGGGGCCCATGCGGGTACCCATAGCCACACCTTTTATTTGGAGGAAGTGAGAGGAGTTGAAGGAGAAATTGTTCAGTGTGAGAACAAGTTCAGCCAGACGGAGGAGAGTAGTGGTGGATGGGGATTGTTCGGGCCTCTGTTCGAGGAAGAAGCTAAGGGCCCTCAGACCATCCTTGTGGGGGATGGAGGTGTAGAGGGATTGGACATCCATGGACTCAACTCTTTTCTTCTCCGCCGATGCTGCCAGACCTGCTGAGTTTTTCCAGGTAATTCTGTTTTTGTTTTGGATTTCCAGCATCCGCAGTTTTTTTTGTTTTTATCTCTGAAGTTTCCTGTTTGGTTTCCATCCAGATATCAGCACATTCTGGGTGAAATCAGCTGAAATAGCGCAAAGATCATGAAACACCGATAACCACTTATGCTTGAGGTTACGTGATCTTTCGAGAGTCAGTTTGCCAGCTCACACCCATAATACAGGCCATGTTCCCCCCAGGATCAAGATGAACAGGATGGTGAACTTTCACATGCCTATTCACAGGGATCCATGTGCTCACCAGTAGACACCTGCCTTGTCTTCCCTCATCTTGCTGTGCAAACAGACTAACCAACCTGCTGGCAAGAGAGGCATACGTGGAGAGATTGAGTCGAATGGGCCTGAAATCCCTGGAGTCATGAAGAATGAGAGGTGTTCTAATTGAAATATTTAAATTCTAAGAGGACTTGGAAGGGTAGATCACAGAGAGACAATTTCACTTGGCTGGGGAGCCTAGAACTTGGGGTCATGTTCACAAATTAAGCAGTTGATAATTGAAGACTGAGATGAGGAGAAACTTCTTCAACCAGAGGGTTGTCAGTCTTGGGAATTCTCTATCCCAAAGAGCTGTGGATGCTCAGTCATTGAACGTATCAGAGAAGGAGATTGTAGATCTTTGGATACTAAGGGAATTAAGGGATATGGGGATAGTTCAGGAAGGTGGAGTTGGGGTGGAAGATCAGCCATGATCTTGTTGAATGGCGGAGGAGGCTGGAGGGACCGAATGGCCTACTCCTGTTTCTACCTCTTATGCTCATTGGCTGAGTACATGTACAATTAAGCAATGACTCCTGAACCCTTTTGAGCAGTGGTGCTGGGTAAATGTTGACAGATTCCTGAGAAGCCCCCCTTCTAACTTACAAAAGACTATGAGGAGGTCATTTTAACCTAATGTTCTGGGTAAGAAACCTGTTGGACTGGGTGGGATATCAGTTTTACACCCTGCCAAACATTGACATCAATAACGAATACAATCGAGCAGGGCGTAAAATCGTTTCTGCATCTGATCCCGTCAGTTTCTCAGCGGGAGGCTTAGGTTTAAATCCCCCCATTATGTTACTCTCACAGTAACTCGTCGCGGAGAATGATTTCACTCATCCATTGCAAGAATTGATTTGCTTATAAACCAAAAGAAGACGCAGTGCAAAATTCTCAAGGCACTGTGTTTGACCCGAGAAAGGCAGGATCCAATTATCCTATGGACTTGAGGTATTTACACACACACCTTCATTCTCAGTGTGAAAAGCTAGACCATAAAGGAGTTCACGAACTGCACAGGAATCATACAGGACTAAATGTATACAGATTTTTACTTATCACTCAGAGTTTACCGTGATTAAAGTAAGAATAACTCGGTCAGGTCGTCAAATCTAGAATTGTTTTCCCTAAGAGGAAGGCCTTGATGGCATCCTTCTGGATAACTGAGGTTGCTAGGTTTTTGTTTGGTAAGAGTACGAAGGAACATTTGACTAATATGGATTGATGGAGTCAAGATACAGATCACCCATAATGGAGCTGAATAACGGAACAGGGTTTGAGGGGCAGAATGGCCTAACTCCTGCTCCTATGCTCCTAAAAGGGTTGTGCCAGATGAACCAAACTCCTGGATCCTAGGTGGCACTAGAGTGCTGCCGGGCCCATTTACAGACTGACGTTGTGCTTCTCCTGCCACTTGGAGAGAACGGCTTGAGGGAATTTGGCTGCTCCCAGCTTGTGGGTTTTTCCACCTGCCATTTCTGGTCTGAGAGCGTGTGGACTGAGCAGGATCGCCATTGGACTAAGCTGAATGTTGAGACTGTCGGTAGGTAGCGATGGACGGGAATTCTTTGTGGTACTAGCTTCTTTCCCTTGCCTGCATTTGAGCCCAGCATTTACCATGAATTTCATGCTTTTCAAAGTGAAGAAAAACAAGTTTTGTTTTCAGCATCAGGGTAGGGAGACTAGATGCACAGCAAAGCTACTCTACCTAAGCAGTAACTTTTTTTTCATTTAAAATGGTTTTGTGCCTAATTGCCAATACTTCTGGCTCGCAACTCACGGGGGCTCATGTTTCTGTTGCAACCCCGAAGTAAACTTGCCAGATTCATTAAGGCCAACTCCAACCCAGGCAGAGAAAGGGAAAGACATATTTTCCCTGTTGGTTAAATGTAGTCAATTTACTTTGAGTTTGGCGCTGCCTGTATGAAACCCACACATCGGAAATCAGGGGCAGTAGAAGGTCATAAAAGTGACAACATTGTCCCAAACTACACATTACAAGCAGTACACTACACTTCAAAAGGGGAGAGGGGGTGGGGGGAGTAAGTGATGGTGGTGTAGTGGTATTAGTCACTGGGCTGGTATTCTAGGGACCCAGGGTCAAATCCCACCATAACAGATGGTGAAATCTGAATTTAATAAAAATCTGCAATTAAACTATTGCTGATTGTCATTAAAAATCCATCTGGTTCACAAATGTCCTTTATTTAGGGAAGGAAATCTGAAGGTCTGGCCTACATGTGACTCCAGACCCACAGCAATATGGTTGACTCCTAAATGTCCCCTAAATTAGGGATGGGCAATAAATGTGGCCAGTGATGCCCACACCCCATGAATGAATTTTAAAAAAAGTAACTGCAAAGTGCCTCAGGACTTCATGAGGTCATGAAAGGTGCTGTAAAAATTCAAGCCTTTTCTTTCTAACTCCATCAACAACGTGCATTTGTATAGCACCTTTAACATAGAAAACGTTGCAATGTGCTTCGCAGAGGTCAAAATAGACATCATCAGGGGACCATCCCTCCTGCATCTGTGACATTTTCTGTTCTTGTTCGCTACATTTGTCTTCCTTGTGACTTCCCTACATGACTGGCAACTTAGTGCCAGTTAGCACAGAGTTACATACTAGAGCTCTACCTTTGTTCCCATCGATCCTCACACTGCAGGCATGACTGCCTTGAATTTATTCTCCATTCTCCACGGCACGCACCATTTCCAACATGAATTAAGGCCTCCTTGACCCTCTGCTGCATTGTCCTCAACCAATGGGCTTTCAATTTCAATAATGGAACATAATGTTGACATTCAATGAGATGGCACTGGGATCATATTCCAGGGGTGGGGAATGATCAGGGTGGACAATCGTTCTCCCTTCAGGGGGCATTGTTACTTTTGGGGGCTGAGGGGCAGGAATATTCCACTCACCACTCTTAAACCTGCCAAAAAAATGTCAAACCCTGTTGTGTTATCCAGAACCAGGGAGAGAAATCATGGGCCCTGGTGCTTCTGTTGAGTCCAGGTCCCTTATCTTCCCACTCACCACCCGCCTCCCTTTAACCGCACCCCCACCCCCACCCACCTCCCCCAACCCCCCAATCATGCATGTAATTTTTACCCCTTTCAAGATTCTTTTCTCTTTATTCTTTCATGGGGTGCAGACGCCGCCGACAGAGCCAGCGTTTGTTGCCTGACTGCCCTTCAATCGAATGGCTTGCTAGGCTCATTCCATTGTAAGGTTGTATAATGATTGTTAGTTAGACCATTTCTCACTGTTATGGGGACCATGTGACTGTATAGGCCAATCGATCCTAAGCGTGGGGAATCTTAGGGGCAGAGCTTTTTAGCCTTGGTCTTGGAACAAGCGTGTAGCCTCCTCTGAAGTCTGTTAATAAAGTTTACTGTTTCTTGCAAGAAACCCATCCTGCACTCTCCAAGCTTATTACAACTGGTGATGAGGACGGGATAGTGCCTACACTGCACCTCGCCTCGTGACTGTGAGTATTCCAATATTTTAAGGGAAGAAAAGATGTATACTGACCAGCACTACCTCACTTAGACAGGATTGACCTGTACGACTCATCCATTGAGGACTAGAGTCAATACATTGAGCGCTTAGGTTTCTACTTAGTCGCTAACCAAATAACGGCAGAGGAGAAACAGAAAGCAATTCTCGTAAGCGCCTGAGGGAGCAAAACCTATAATCTAACCCGTAGGCTGACAGCGCCGAACGCACCAAATTCCAGATCCTTCCCAAAGCCAGTTCACCTCATGAAAGGACATGTTCAGCCTAAACCCACTGCGATCATGCAAGGATTCAAGTTTAATTCTCGAGTAAGGGCCCCCCCTGGTGAGTCGATCTTTGCAAAATTAAAAGTTAACGGAGCGCTGTGACTTCAGTGATACTTTAAGCGACATGTTGCGAAATCGTTTAGCTTGCAGCATAAACGACGAGGCCATTCACGCCGTTTGCTTGCAGAAGTTGAGATAGACCTGAAACGCGCCATGGAGATAGCGCTAGCAATGGAGAGTGCTGAGATGTAGATGTAAAGGGGCAGAATGCCACTACGGCCACAAAAAACAGCAGCTTGTTAAACAGTGCAGGGCTAGATCAAGACAGCCATCCAGACAGCAAGTCAAGTTAAATGAAGTGCGCAATATAGAAGAGCCAGATGTTACTGAGGCTGATGTTTATTCCCTACACAAGCTGAAGGCCAGGAAAACTGAACCAATCACTCTTACACTTCAAGTAAATGGAAAGCCTCTGCTCATGGAGGTGGCACAGGAGCATTGACCACAGTGTTGGGAGAACACACCTATAAATACCTCAGAGAAGGTACCCAGCCATTGAGTTTGGAGAAAACCACTGCTCAGCTAAAAACATATACAGGAGAAGCAATACAGGTGAAAGGCATCACCTCTGTGCTTGTACCTGTATCATACAGGCGGCTTAGCTGCCAATAATTGTAACTGGAGAAGGGCCTAGCCTTCTGGGCTGTGATTGGTTGAAGGAAATTAAGCTAAACTGGTCAGAAATTTTTCAGGTCAGGACTGGAGAAATTCTAGAGTTGCTGAAAAAGTATGACAGAGTATTCTGAATTGAGTTGGGGAAAATCAAAGGTCTGCAAGCTAAAACATACGTGGACCCTGAAGCAACACCTTGGTTTTTTAAGGCAAGACCTGTGCCTTATGGTTTGAGAGAAAAAGTTGATGTGGAATTATGTTGTTTGAAGAGATTAGGAATAATACAGCCAGTCCAGTTTTCAGAGTGGGCAGCACCCATAGCCCCTATGCTAAAGACAGACCGTTCGCATCTGTGGGGATTATAAATTAACGGTAAACAAGGCTGCAAAATTGGACAAGTACCAAATCCCAAAGATAGAAGATCTGAATGCTAAACTCACAGGAGGAAGATCCTATACTAAACTGGACATGAGCCATGCATATCAGCAGCTCAAGTTGGATAACACATCAAGAAGGTATGTCACCATAAACATGCACAAGAGCCTGTACCAGTATACATGCCTACCCCTTGGTGTGTCCTCTTCCTGTGTGATTTTCCAGAGAAGTATGGCAAGCTTACTACAAGGATCCCCTTGAGTTATAGTGTACCTGGACGATGTCCTAATTACAAGATCCATAGAAGCAGAGCTTATGGCCAACCTGGTAGATGTTCTGAAGAGATTTTTAGAGGTTGGTGTTTATTTAAAAAAAGAAAAATGTACCTTCCAAGCAAAGGAAGTTAGGGATCTGGGTCATCTAGTTGGTGCCCAAAGGTTGCATCCAATAGAGGAGAAAGTCAGGGCAATCAAGGAAGCACCCTCTCCTCCCAATGTCATGGAGCTCAAGCCTTTTTTGGGCATGGTAAACTATTACTGTCAATTTTGCCTAATCTATCTTTAGCCCCTTTACACTTATTATTGAAGAAGAGCCACAGATGGTCCTGGAAGGCTCAGCAAGAGGAAGCCTTCACAAGAGTTAAGAAGCTTGTACACTTGTTGTGTCTTCCAGTGCACTATGACTCTTCTAAGGAATTGATACTCACTTGTGATGCATCTCCCAATAGAGTAGGGGCAGTATTGTCACACAAGATGGAGGATGGATCTGAAAGACCGATAGGAGATGTATCCAGAACCCTTTCTGCAGCCAAGAAAGGATACTCACAAATTGTAAAAGAATACGGAATAAAGAAGTTCCAGCAATATTTATACTGATACTTCACCATAGTGTCAGATCACAGACCACTGTTGGGATTGTTTATTGAAGGTAAGGAAATCCCACCAAAAGCTTCTGCCAAAATTCAAAGATGGGCTTTAATATTGTCAACATACGAGTACACTTTTATGCACCTTCCGGGTGTGCATATAACAAATTCAGACGCCCTCAGTTGTCTCCCTTTTCCAGATACTATTACACACATACAATTCCCTCAAGAGGTAGTACTTGCATTAAATTTCCTGGACTCCTCACCAGGCTGCGCAAGACAGATAAAGAACTGGACGAATCTGGAACTAATTTTATCACGAGTCTGTGAACAAGTATTACAAGGATGGTCAAATGCACAAGTTTCTGAAGGATTGAAACCATTCTTTGTATGTAGATCTGAACTGAGTTGTCAAGATGGTATCTTATGGGAACAAGAGTAGTTATCCCTGTACAAGGAAGAGAACCATTCTATGAGAACTTCGTAGTGTGCATCCTGGTATTTTGAAAATGAAGATGCTCATACTAAGTTACATCTGGTGGCTAGGTGTAGACAGTGATATAAAAAAAATGGTGGAACACTGTCTCCAGTGTCAGCAACAGCAGAAGTTGTCCGTTTCAGCTCCACTGCTTCCGTGGGAGTGGCCTGGTCAACCCTGGGTTAGAGTACAAATAGACAATGTAGGCCCAATTCTAGGTACCTTGTTTCCGGTGATTACTGACGCACATTCCAAATGGATGGAGGTTTTTGAAGTGAGATCACCTACTTCGTCTGCAACTATTGAAAAACGGTGCCAGAGTTTCAGTGTTCATGGTTTATCTGAAGTTATTGTGTCAGACAATGGCACAGCTTTCACTAGTGCTGGATTCCAAAGGTTCATGAACCTAAATAGGATTAAACACTTCAGAACAGCACCGTACCATCCTTCATCTAATGGCTTGGCAGAAACAGCAGTACAAACCTTTAAAGCAGGTATGAAGAAACTATCAGCGGGAACGTTAGAACATGAATTTCAAGATTCCTGTTCAGCCATTGCACAACTCCCCGCATGTCCACTCATTTAACACCTTCAGAATTGTTGATGAAGTGCTAACTTTGTACAAGATTGGGTGTAGTATTCCTTAATTTAGAGGGGAAGGTGGAAAGAAACCAAGGGAGCCAGGAAGTAAATCATGACATTCACAGTAAAAGTTGAAAGTTTACTGTGGGAGAGGTAGTTTTTGTGCAAAATTTTGCAACTGGACTGAGATGGGTCCCTGGTACAATCATCTCTGAAATAGGACCTTTATCTTACCAGGAAGAAGTGGAAAACAGGATTGTTCGGAAACATGTGGATTATCTTAGAAGTCGAGAAACGCTCCGACAACCAATTAATCCACCTGAAATTGAAATCAAAACTTCAACGCCTGAAGTGTCAGATCGACAAAGAATAGACTTACCGGATGTCTCCGCTGAGGTAAACAATTCTGAACTGCCAGTGTCTAGGGATGTCCCTGAAGCTGCAGTTCCTGTCCCTGTCGAGCCAGTGGAAGAACCTCCAGCTGTAGAGTTGTGTTGCTCTACCGAATCCAATAACTTCCTCAAAGACTAAATTTATAATGGCACGAACTGTATACAACTGTATGTGATACGGGTTAGGATTTTTTGTAAATAAGAGAGTGAAACAAAATTAGAGGGGGAGGAATGTAACGATTGTAAGTTAAACCATTTCTTACTGTTATGGGGACCATATGACTGTGTAGACCAATCAGCCCTAAGCGTGGGGAATCCTAGACACGGAGGTTTTTAGCTTTGGTCTTGGAACAAGCATGTAGTCTCCTCTGAACTCTGTAAATAAAGTTTACTGTGTCTTACAAGAAACCTATCCTGCACTCTCCAAGCTTATTACAAGTTGCATGTTGTCTCATGAAGAGGTCTGGAGCCTTGTATGGTTGAACAATAATGCTTTATTAACAACACATAACTAGATATATACATATATATAGGATACAGTCCTCACTAGATGCTATCTTCATGCCGACTTCTACCAGACTCCCGACTACACTCTACTACTCCCATGTGCCACTCTACCTGATAATGCAGGTGGGACTGTTTCTCCAATCCCACATGAACCCTTATAGTCCTGAACACCCTAATACTACACCTTCCCCCAAGTCTTTACCCAAATCTATTTTCAATAATAGTTGCCCCTGACTTTACAGATTCGGATCACAGAATTATAACAGTGTAGAAGGTGGCCATTCAGCCCATCATGTCTGCACCAACTCTCTGAACATTTTAACTCAGTGCCAATCTCCTGCCTTATCCTCGTAACCCTGCACATTGTTTCTATTTAAATAATCATCCAATACCCTCTTGAATGCTTCAATTGAATCTGCCTCCACTACCCTTCCAGGCAGTGCCTTCCAAATCCTAACTACTCGCTGTGTGAAAAAGATTTTTCTCACCTCGCATTTGCTTCTTTTGCAAAACACTTTAAATCTGTGCCCTCTGGTTCTCGATCCATTTACAAGCAGGAACACTTTCTCCCTATCTACTCTGTCCAGACCCCTCATGACTTTGAAAACTTTTATCAAGTCTCCTCTGAACCTTCTCCTCTCCAAGGAAAACAGTCCCAACTTTTCCAATCTTTCCTCATAACTGGAGTGTCTCACCCTGAACCATTCTTGTAAACCTCTTCTGCACTCTCTTCAATGCATTCACATCCTTCCTATAGTGTGGAGCCCAGAACTGTGCTGAGGTCTGACCAGTGTCTTATATAAGTTGTTCATAACCTCCCTGTTCATGTACTTTATGCCCCCATTAATGAAGCCTAGAATACTGTATGCTTTAGAAACAGCTGTCTCTACTTGTCCTGTCACCTTTAATGACTTATACACCCAGGTCTCTCTGCTCTTGCATGCCCTTTAGAATAGTACCCTTTATTTTCTACTGTCTCTCCATGTTCTTTGTACCCAAGTGTATCACCTCACACTTCTCCACACTGAACTTCATCTGTCATCTATCAGTCCACGCCACCAACGTGTCAAAGTCCTTTTGAAGTTCTTCACAGTCGTCCTCACAGTTCACTATTCTCCCAACTTTTGTGTCATCTGCAAACTTTGAAATTGTCCCCTGCACACCAATATCTAGATCATTTAAATATATCAGGAAAAGCAATACTGACCCCTGGGGAGCTCCACTACAAACCTTCTTCCAGCCCACAAAATATTCTCTAACCATTACTCTGTTTTCTATCCCTCAGCCAATTTTGTATCCATTTTGCTACTGTCCCTTTTATTCCATGACCTATAACTCTCCTCACAAGTCTGTTGTGTGGCACTATATCGAACACCTTTCGGAAGTCCATATATGCCACATCAATGGCCTTGCCCTTATCAACCATCTCTGTTACCTCTTCAAAAAACTCCAGCAAGTTAGTTGGACACAATTTTCCTTTAGCAAATCCTTGCTGACTTTTCTAAATCAATCCACATTTTTCCACGTGACTATTAATTCTATCCCAAATAATTGTTTCTAGAAGTTTCCCCACCACCGAAGTTAAACTGACTGGTCTGTAATTGCAGGGCAGATCTTTACAGCCTTTTTTGAACAAGGGCGTAATGTTTGCAATTCTCCAGTCCTCTGGCACCTCCCCCAAATCCAGGGAACATTGAAAGATTATTGCCAGTGCCTCTGCAATTTCCACACTCACTTCTTTCAATGGTCCTGAATGCATCTCATCTGGTCCCGGTGCCTTATCAACTTTAAATACCGACAGCTAATCCAATGTTTCCTCCTTATCAATTTTAAACCCTTCTAGTGACTGAGTTTCCTTCTCTGTCACCATGGCCTGAGCAGCATCTGCCTCGTAGATAAACACAGATGAAAATTTTAATTTAACACCTCAGCCAAGCCTCTTGCCTCTATGTATAAATCCCCCTTTTGGTCCCTAATTGGCCCTACTCCTCCTTTTACACCTTATAACTATTAATGTGTTTATATGATACTTTGGGATTTCCTTTTATGTTAGCTGCCAGTCTTTTTTCATAATCCCTCTTTGCCTCTTGCATTTGCTTTTTCACATCCCTCCTGAACGTTTTGTATTCAGCTCGGTTCTCAATTGTATTTGCTACCTGACACCTGTCTTAAGCACACTTTTTCTTCATAACCTTAATTTTTATCTCCTTTGTCATCCAGGGAGATCTGGAATCATTTGTTCTGCCCTTCTCTTTTGAGGGAACATACTTTGACTGTAAAAACTCAGCAGGTCTGGCAGCATCGGCGGAGAAGAAAAGAGTTGACGTTTCGAGTCCTCATGACCCTTCAACAGAACAGCCCTTCATGAGGACTCGAAACGTCAACTCTTTTCTTCTCCACCGATGCTGCCAGACCTGCTGAGTTTTTCCAGGTAATTCTGTTTTTGTTTTGGATTTCCAGCATCCGCAGTTTTTTGTTTTTATACTTTGACTGTGCCCAAACTATTTCCCGTTTTGAAGGTAGCCCATTGTTCAGCTACTGTTTGTCTCACCAACCTTTGGTTTCAGTCTATCCAGCCCAGCTCTGTTCTTGCCCCATTGAAGTCTGCTCTCCGCCAATTGATTATTCTTGCTCCAGATTGACCAATGTCATTTTCCACCATCATCTAAACCTTATGATACAATGATCAGTGCCCCCTAAATGTTCCCCCACTGTCACTTGATCTACTTGGCCCACTTCATTCCCAAGAACCAGGTCTAGCAGTGCCTCCTTTCTTGTGGGACTGGACACATACTGCTGTAGGAAATTCTCCTGAACACAATCTAGGAACGCTTGTCCTTCACTGTTCCTTAAGCTATCACTATCCCAGTCTATATAAGGGTAGTTAAAGTCCCCCATTATGACTACGCTATGATGTTTACACCTCTCTGTAATTTCCTTGCAGATTTGTTCCTCTATATCCTTCCCACAAGCTGGTTGTCTATATAATTAGACTGAGCAATATAATTGCACCCTTCTTATTCCTTAGCTCTAGCTAAATTGATTCTGTCCTTGAATCTTTTGACACATCCTCTTTCTCCAGTACGGCAATGCTCCTTAACCAAAAACCCCACCCCTCCTCTTTTTTTCCCTTTCCTATCTTTTCTGAACACTTTGTAACCAGGAATATTTAACACCCAGATCTGCCCTTCCTTAAACCAGGTTCCTGTCATCGCCACAACATCATAATCCCACAAGGCAATCTGTGCCTGTAACTCCCTGATTTTATTAACCATGCTCCATGCATTCACATAAATGCAGTGTAACTCTGATTTAGACTTCATTACTTGCTCCCTTACTCCGACTCCATCAATTAACTTACTATTCTCTATTTTATTGCTATCTGCCTCTCCCAGCGTTCCGTGGACCCTGGTATCACTTTCTAATATTCTCTCCTGGCTCTCACACCCTTGCTGAGTTAGCTTAAACCCTCCCCATCAGCACTAGCAAAATGCCCCGCAAGAAACTCTGTCCCAACTCTGTTCAGATGCAACCCGCCTGGCTTGTACAGTGCCAGTTCCCCCAGAGCCAGTTCCAGTGTCCCAGGAATCTAAAGCCCTCTCTGCTGCACCATCTTTCCAGCCACATATTCATCTATCTTACCTTCCAATTTCTGTACTCACCGGCACGTGGCACTGGGAGTAATCCAGAGATTACTACTTTAGAGGTCCCGCTTGCTCATTTTCTATCTAACTCCCTAAATTCTGATTGCAGGGCCACATCCCCCTTCCTACCTATGTTGTTAGTACCAATGTGGACCTCGACCTCTGGCTGCTCGTCCTACCCCACAAGAATGTCCTGCAGCTGTTCTGTGACATCCTTGACCTAGCACCAGGGAGGCAACAAATCATCCTGGAGTCACGTTGATGGCCGCAGAAACACCTGTCTTCTCCCCTAACTAAAGAACCCCCTACCAGTACTGCTCTTCTACTCTTCTACCTCCCCTCCTGTACATCTGGGCCACTCATGGTGCCACGGTCTTGGCTCTTGCTGCACTCCTCCAAGGATCCATTACCCTCACCGATATCCAGAATGGAAAACGAGTTAGTGAGCGGGACCTCTGGGGACTCCTGCACTACCTGCCTGTTTCTTTTGGACTGCCAGGAAGTCACCCATTCCCTATCTGGCTGCTTGCCCCTAACTCGCGGTGGGACCACCTCTCTTAACGTGCTATCCATGTAGTTCTCTGCCTCACAGACGCACCTCAGTGACTCCAGCCACCGCTCAAGCTCTGAAACATGAGGCTCCAGCTTGTTTAGCTGCTGACACTTCCTGAACATGGGCTCGTCTGGGTCACGAGAAGTGCCCATGAGCCCCCCCACATGCCATAGGATGGACATTCTGCTTGGCTGAGCTGTCCTGCCATGCCTTAACCTTAAACTTTTAAATCGCCTTATTTACTTTAATTTCAGTTACTTTAACTTACTTTAACCTTACTCTTGTACTATTAACTATAAACTGGCTTAGAAAGTAGAAATTCTTGGCCCTTACTCACATATCAGCTCCCCATCCTGTGCCTATAAATTGTTACTTTCCCTGTGCTAGTTTAGAAATTTATGTTTTTCAACATTGACGGCCTGGAGGCTTTCCAACTCTTCCAGATCTCATTCTTTTCAAGTTTGGAGGACTGATGGTCCCAACTGCTTTGGGCTGACTATGTTGCTCTGGATTCGAAGTTGTAGTACTTGGTCTTTCAGTTATTTGGCTTTCTACATCTGGTTCATCCAAATGTTATGAAAGGAGGTTCTCCATGGGGAATGAGGGGAAGACTTTTCCTGTTACGTCTGATTGGGCCTCCAGGGGTCTGTGTAAGGTAAGGCTGTCACTGATCATCATCCCTCAGGACAATGACACCTTCCCTGTCAAGATCCAAAACTTGTCACCTCTGTATAGCCAGGGCAGGTTTCTAGTACGGTACCTCCCACTGTTAATGGAAGCTTATTGTTGTCAGTAGGGCTGTTCTCAGTCCTGAACCTTCTGATAGTCCCTGACTGCCACCCCTGGGATTAATTTCTCAGCAGCATGGGAAGTTGAGTATGAAGTTTTCTGCCCGTCAGCAGCTCTAATGGGGGTGAATCCATGTTGCACTGGGGTGGGCCAATATGTCAAACGCGCCATTGGGAAGTCGCCATTTTTCCTCAAGAGGGTTTTAATAGTGTGGATGTCCATTTCTGCCTCATCGCTAGATTGTGGATACCTCGGGCAGCTGGTGAGATGTTGAAACCTGTAACACCTGGCAAAATGAGTGAAGCATTCATTAGTGAATTTCGGGGCCGTTGTCAGACACCACCATGGATCGCAAAGATTTCATTGAATGACCTAACGAATGACTCTGTGGTCATTGTGTGTAAACGCTTCACTTCAATTTACTGAGGGAAATCGTCAACAATGAGGAGGGAGGATTTGCCATTGTATATGAGTCGATCCATTCCCAAACATTGCCATGGTCCGGTAGAGAACTGTGTGGGGATAAGGGGCTCCCTCTGGACTGCTTTGTGGAGTTTAAGATACTTCTTCAATTGCCTTTGATAATCCCGGCCACCTCACTGCAGACTGGGCTCATGCTCTGCACTTTATGATGCCCAAGTGGTCTTGGAGGGTTCGTTATAGAATGCACTAGCAGATCATCAATTACAGTGAAGTGTTTCTGCTTTCCAAAGTAAACTTTCATAACATTGCCACCTGCACGCTGTAGTGGCCAACCTTGTAGACAGTACTGATGGATGTGGATGCACTCCTCACCTTGCCTCTGCTCTCGGCGTATCTTTTGGAGCTCACTGGCCGTTGGGATGTCACAAACCAGGAATATGACTCGAGCTTGTTGACCAGATTGACATCGTGTGCTGCAGGATGTTCGGCTGTCACCCTGGACAGTGCGTCTGCAGTCACTTGATGCTTCCCCTGGAGGTACATTGTCTCGTATGCAAAGCACATGAGAGGCAAATAGAATCTCTGAATTCTGGGGGGCATCCTGGCCAGTTCTTTCTCGTCCAATAGTGAGACCAATGATCTGTGATCTGTCTTGGTGATCACCTTCAGCCCGACAATATAGTCAAAGGAGTTCTCACATGCCTACATTACTGTGAGGGCCTCTTTTTCAATAACTGCACACTGCATCTCTGTGTCTGACAGCCCCCTAGATGCGTAATATACCAGTCAGGGGCATCTGCTCTTGGAACAGAACCACTCCCAGTCCTGTTGACGCGGCGTCCACTGCCATTATAGTTGGGAGGGATGGTTCATAGTGAGCCAGGATATGTGGTGAAAGCAGCATGTCTTTGACCTGATGGAATACTTGCTCTTTGTTGTGCATCCCAACACCACGCCTGGGCCTTTTGGAGAGGGTGTCATGGAGGCTCTATGGCCTGCATCAGGTTGAGCAGAAACTTTGCCAACTGGTTCACCATGCCCAGGAATCTTTGGAAGTTTGGAATGGGCAATGGGGTTGGAAACTAATTGTCATTGTTTTCAGTGGGTCCACCATGATGCCTTTGCTGCTCACAATATGACCCAAAAACCAAATGGTCTTACAGAGCTCGCACTTATCATTCAACATCAATCCTGCTTCCTGCAAGAGTTTCAAGACAGCAGTGCCGTGGACAAGGACTTCATCCACATGGCAGATGACTCCTTTCTAGCCTTGTAAGATGGCCGACATTATGTGTCGAAAAACCTCAGATGCCGGGGTAATGCCAAAGGGCAAATGATTGAAGCAGAATCTGCCAAATGGGGTGATATAAGTTAAAAGCAACTCAGATTTCTCATCTAACAGAACCTGCCAGAGGCTGCTGTTGGCATCAGGTTTCAAGAACACTGTCCTCTTGGAGAGTTTGGTCAAACTGCCGTTCACCAAGGACATGGGGTAGATTTTCCTCCCAGCTGCTGAGTTGAGTTGTTTCAGGTCGACACAGATGCAAATGGACCCGTTTGACTTTGGAACCAGGACCGTCCTGGAACACCAATCTGTCGGCTGAGTGATGGGGGAAGGTGACCCCATCTTGGTCATTTCCTCAAGTTGCTGTTGTACTTAGTTCATAAGCGGATTCACTACCTTCCAAGGTGTAAACAAGCACATGGGTTTGACATAGTTTCTCAGTGTTACGGTGTATGCAGATTTCAGTTACTCCTGTCCAGTGAAAATTTTTGGAAAAGATTTCTTTACAATTGGAAATAGAGCCTTGCTGGTTAATCTCGTTGATTTTTTGGATGGGGTTAATGTTCCCACAGGCTTTCCTGCTCGGGACAGAAAATTCTTGGTTGTGGAGCAATATAAAGTCTCCCGTGTTTGTTTGTTTTTATACTGGAGCATCACTTGCAATGTACCTTTGACCTGGAGC
Source organism: Carcharodon carcharias (assembly GCF_017639515.1). Lineage (NCBI taxonomy): Eukaryota > Metazoa > Chordata > Chondrichthyes > Lamniformes > Lamnidae > Carcharodon > Carcharodon carcharias. The sequence continues at coordinate 18,268,743 of NC_054494.1, read as the reverse complement.
TTGATGCCTCCTGGCCCAATAACAGTGCTGTAGGTGGCTTCAGACATTGTTCCACTAGCGACGGTTCTTTGTCTAACAGAACCGTCACACTGGCTCCTATGTCTAACTTGAAATTCGTGAGGTGACCATTTACAGATATTTCAGCATTCCGAAATGTGAATCTGGGATCCTTGATTTCTCCCAAGAATTGTTGGACTTCTCCCTGGTGTGGCTCCTCTACCTCAAGGATTCATTTGGGATTCTCTATACATTTCAAGGTTTTGGACTTACACATCTTTCCAAAGTGTCCTAGGCAGTTGCAGTGAAAGTGCTGCACAGTGATTGCTGGACACGTCTCACATCTATGAGGTATTCCGGTATCACAGGGCTGACATGGTCTTCCACCATCTAGTGTCTTGCTTAGGTATTGCTTTCCCTACCCTGGAGTCTCCTTGCCCTTTTGTTCCTTTATGAGCTGGATTGTAGGGGTTGCTCTGTACCACAGTTTAACTTCACCATGCAAAATGGATCGGTTTTGCTTCCGATTGTCTGACAATTTAGATGTTTTTTCCTGAAGTCAGATCTTCTTTAGATTGGAGTACACCCTAAAGAGAATCTTCGGCCACTCCCACTAGTATTTAATCTCTTATGAGCTCCGATTTAAGGTCACCATAGTCACAGCCTTCAGCCAATCTGTATAACCCATTTACAGGTTTCCAGGGCTTTTGGACTCTCTTGTTAAATTTTGCTCACTCCAAAATGTTATTGCTTCTTACATTAAAGTAGTTGTCAAAGGATTTCATGACCACTTCAAAGTTATCGGAAAATTCCTTTATTTCTTGTTTAGTAATTATGTCATCCATTATTGGACCGACTGAATATAATAGTATGATAGCTACAACACTGGCATCACCGCGGCAATGTGGAAAATTGCCCAGCCATGTCCTGTACATAAAAGGCAGGACAAATCCAACCCGGCCAATTACCGCCCCATCAGTCTACTCTCCATCATCAGTTAACTAATGGAAAAGGTAATCAACAGTGCTAATAAGCAGCACTTGCTTAGCAATCACCTACTCACTGATGCTTATTCTGGGTTCCACCAGGATCACTCAGTTCCTGACCTCATTACAACCTTGGTTCAAACATGGACAAAAGAGCTGTACTCCAGAGGTGAGGTGACAGTGACTGCCCTTGACACCAAGACAGCATTTGATCGAGTGTGGCATCAAGGAGCCCTAGCAAAACTGGAGTCAATGGGAATCAGGATGAAAACTCTCCACTAGTTGGAGTCATACCTAGCATAAAGGAAGATGGTTGTGGTTATTGGAGGTCAGTCATCTCAGCTCCAAGACATCACTGCAGGAGTTCCTCAGGGTAGTGTCCTAGGCCCAACCATCTTCAGCTGCTTCACCAATGACCTTCCCTCCATCATAAGGGCAAAAGTGGGTATGTTCGCTTATGATTGCACAATGTTCAGCACCATTCACAACTCCTCAGTTACTGAAGCAGTCCATGTCCAAATGCAGCAAGACCTGGACAATATCCAGGCTTGGGCTGACAAGTGGCAAGTAACATTCGTGCCACACAAGTGTCAGGCAATGATCATCTCTAGCAAGAGAAAATCCAACAAGCGCCCCCTGATGTTCAACGGCATTACCATCATGGAATGTCCCACTTTCATTGACCAGAAACTGAACTGGACTAGCCATATAAATACTGCGGCTCAAGAGCAGGTCAGAGGCCAGGAATCCTGTGGTGAGTAACTCACCTCCTGACTCCCCAAAGCCTGTCCCCAGAGCACAAGTCAGGAGTGTGGTGGAATACACTCCACTTGCCTGGATGAGTGCAGCTCCAACAACACTCAAGAAGCTCGACACCATCCAGGACAAAGCAGCCCGCTTGACTGGCACCCCTTCCACAAACATTCACTCCCTCCACCACCAAAGCACAGCACCAGCAGTGTGTGTACCATCTACAAGATGCACTGCAGGAACTCACCAAGCCTTCTCAGACAGCACCTTCCAAACCCACTACCGCTACCACCTAGAAGGATAAGGGCAGCAGACACATGGGAACACCACCACCTGAAAGTGCCCCTCCAAGTCACTCACCATCCTGACTTGGAAATATATCTCCATTCCTTCACTGTTGCTGGGTCAAAATCCTAGAACTCCCTCCCTAACAGCATTGTGGATGTAGCTACACCACATGGACTGCAGCGGTTCAAGAAGGCAGCTCACCACCACCTTCTCAAGGGCAACTAGGGATGGGCAATAAATGCTGGTCTAGCCAGCGATGCTCACATCCCATAAATGAATTAAATAATCACTTGTTCAGCCTCTGTTTTCATGTTTAAGCCTGATACTATCCTACATCTTAAAAATCTTCTCAACAATATACAATTTTGCACGTGGCCTGGCCCTGGCATCTACCTTAATTGGCCTGGCAATATTCATTTACCATCTGTGGCTGTTTTCAGCACTGGGGAGTACAGCTTTAAATTTTATTTTCTCCCTGCGCTTGTTGGGATTTGGCAAGAACCCGTCTTAGTTATGGAGCCGTTTTAAACTTTAACTATTCTGTAGGAAACCTTTTGAACGAATCGCTTTGGCCAGCTATTTGCTTTCCTGAGCGGGGAGAATCGAATAAAGCCGATCTTTTGCTTGACATAAATTTTTTTTTTGCCGTTCGTACGCTGTTGCCATGTGATACGGCACCGACTCTGGATCCAGACTGCAGCAATCCTCCAAGCTGTGCTCATTAAAGCAATCATCCTGCCAGCGCTGTCTGAATATTGTGCCAAATCTAAAAGCTTATTTCAGCCTCTGTTTTTGGAGTTTGTGATCTGACTAAGTCCTTTGGCTTTGTTTTCGATCGGGTCTCACATCGGGACCTCCATGTGCTCTGGTGGAGCCTTTTATACCGCACGGTGGACCTTTCTTCCACCCTTCAGCCTCCACATCTGTAATGCAGCTTCTGAGGCCATCTCCAGCTGTGTACTCGAGGTCTTCAAGGTAGGCTCGCTTCTCTCAGGTCAGACTGCAGTTTCCCTACTTTTTCATTCTAAGGGATTTTGGGGTCCTTCACTTGCTGCCACCACGTTGTAAGCTGCCTCATGAGGCGGTTGTATGGTTGAACGATAAGTGTTTATCAAAAACACTGAACTATATACTGGAATCAGTCCCGTCTGGGTGTTATCTTCAGGACAACTTCTACCAGCCTCACTCCAAGACTCTAATATGGCCATGTGGTTCTCTACCTCAGAATGTGGGTGGTATTGTTTCCCCAGTTCCACATTAACCCTTACAATCCTGAACACCCTAATAGGGAAATTAAGAGTCACCCCACAATGCTGTGGGTCTGGAGCCACATGTGGGCCAGACCAGGTAAGGATGGCAGACTTCCTCCCCTAAAGGGCCTTAGCGAACCAGATGGGTTGTTACAACAATCGATGATGGTTGTCATGGTCACCATTACTGAGACTAGATTCATATTCCAGATTTATTAACTGAATTCAAAATTCACCATGATAGGACTCGAACCCACGTTCCCCAGAGCAATAGCCTGGGCGCCAGGATTACTAGCCCAGAGACATTATCACTGTGCCACCATCTCCCCTAAACACAGATTCACCAATCTGTGTACTAAACAATCACAGAACGGTCCGAGTCAAATTATAGTGCCCATTGTTTACACCTGGTTATAAATATCTTCTGATGTATATGCAGCACAGGTCATTAATATTAAGAGCAGCAACGATATAATGCAGTGTTTGTTTGTGTGTCCCCTATAGACGATTCCACAGTGATTATTAATCAAACCAGAAAGTACAAATTTTATTTTAACAGCATTGAACAATATTGTTAATTTGACAGGAAAATATCCCATTAGTTATTTATAACACTGTGCAGATGATAACACTGATTTTGGTGACTGCCTCATTAACATGTTCCGCACCTTGCACCCATATGTACACAGTAATAATAAATTCACACATGGGGGAAAGATTCAATACTTGCAACCTAGATTTCATGAAAACCTTTCAAGCGTTGTTTTATATTCAGGTACAGAGTCTTAAATCCGGTATCTGAAAACCAGAAACACCCGAAATTCGGATATTTTTATAAAATGCCGCACACAAATTTTAATTCCTGTTAACCAGCTTGTTCAGCCAGGTGTTGCTTCGGTGCAATGGTGCAACAGGCTGGTTATCGGCTTTGCGTGATGATCTTTTCCCGCCCTCTGAGTGGTCCGGGCAACCCTTGACCCTACCCGAACTGGCTCGGCCCGATCCACCTGAACTGTAAAGCATCAGGACCCGGACTCGAGTTTGCCAGTTTTGAGACCCTTTACCTGTATTTCGACTGCCTGCTCTGCGTAGAAAAGAAAGACTGACTCCATTATGCAGCTTGCATTATTTTACTATTGGAGAGCTGTGGAAGGGAAAGAGGGAGGGAGGGGAGGAGGTGAGGGGGTGGTCCCATTCGCTTGCTGCTGCCTAAGCTCCCTCCTCCCTGCCCAGACACACTGACACAGGCAGCACTTACTCACCTCAGTCAAGGTAACTCAGTGCATTGAGAAGACAAGTTCCAGTTCCCTGGGAGTGGCTCGTGCTGCGGAAGCGGTTGACAGCCAGGTCTGACCTGGTGTGAGGCTGAGTGACTGTGTCTCTGGGCCATCTCAGGCCTCATTACCAGTGGAGGCCCCCTCCTGCTCTTGCATTTTCTGTTTCTTGCCCGTGGCCTCCTGGAAGATGTTGTCACAAGTCGCTCAGCGCAGCTGAAAGACTCCTGCATGGTGACCAGCAGGAATGGCCAGAATAACTGCTCCAGTTCCTCCAATCACAGGTTCCGTCTCTCCTGCCCTTGCTGCTCCTCCAATCATAGATTCTGTCCCTGGACAGCAGCAAGATCAGGAGAGACGAAACGTTTATATAACCGGGATGGGAGGAGTGCGCAAATTATCAAGCCCCACTACTCCGCAGGGCATACGATTAACTTAAGCGTTAAATTTTCTCACCAAAATGGCCAATCGTGTACCTATACCTCTAGTACCCAGAAGAAAAGCAATTATGACCAGGCTTCTTACAAAAACTCAGAATGATTAATTTATTTTAAACAAAATTTCTTCTAACAAGTTGTGAGTTACTGGTTAACACACAATTGTAATCGGGAAGTATAACCATCCATCTCTTCCTAAAGAATTCCCCCAGCAAACACACAGACACACACACACAGGCAAACAAAGGACAAACAAATAGAGTATCTCTGCAGAGATGGGATTTGGAGGAAGGGTACTATAAAATAAAGGATAAAGTCTGCAGGGTCTCAACGCTGTTGACCTGGAGTTCTCCCATATGCTAGTCCTTGGTGGTTGACAGCCAGGTCTGACCCGGTGTGAGGCTGAGTGACGGTGTCTCTGGGCCAGCTCAGGCCTCATTACCAGTGGAGGCCCCCTCCTGCTCTTGCATTTTCTGTTTCTTGCCCGTGGCCTCCTGGAAGATGTTGTAGATGCCTGGAAGTTCCTACCAACTGTCCAGCTTTGCAGCTCCAAATGTAGACCAGTTACACTCTGATGAGGGTTTCACCCTTGGTGTTTGATCCTGTGATCTCCTGGGCTGATTTTCATTGCCTGAGGGGATTGTGTTATATATCTTATATCTTGGATCTATGCAGAGGCGACACTAGTTTCTATGTGTGTAACAGGTTTTATTCACAGTGCTTTAAAATGTCTACTCCATGCTTCAGCACTGGTTTGCAGCTCTTTTTACAGCTTTATTTATTTGTCTCTGAGTCCACACCCAGGCTTAACCAATCAAACACAGTGAGCATCAATAGTAAACAGACTCAGATAATCAAACACTGAACGTTTGAACCATTGAACACGACAGATCTCAGTGAAGTTTTCCAGAGTACTTATTTCCTTATTGTTTTTACTGTTTTTATGCCTCTCCCAGGACATGACATGGCTGTGGGGGAGGGTGTGAAGTAGGAGGAGAGGGAGGAAGAATGTAGATATGATACTCCAGTCATCATGAGTGTACAGCAGGCTGCCTGCCATGCATTTTTGACACAATACCATTGCTCCATCAATCAAATCATGCCTGGTTACATACCTGGGAAGCAACTGTGATATTTAATGTCTCTCTCACCTTACTGCCAATAAAGGAGACCTTTAATGACCGCACTGTAAAGTAAATGAGGAAGCCATGAAGGAGGGTTGGAGATCCATGCCACTGCTGGGCAAAGGAAATTAGGGATGCACATGAAGCGAGAATTGGAGGAACTTAGGTCCAGGAGACTTGTAGGGCTGGAGGAGATCACAGTAATTGGGAGGGGGAGGACAACGTGGGATTTGAAAGTGAGGATAAGACTATTGTAGAACCAGGGGCACAATGGTCTAACTTACGGTGGTCAAGACCAAATGTGTCCTTCTTAGAAATTCTATCTGAGTTCCCTAACAGGGCTCTGTTCCAATATAGACCTCAAACACAATGGATCATAATTGTTCAAATGTTCTATCCACGTTAAAAAAAACATAGTCCATACCTTGCGGTTATCTGCAGGGCTGAGGCTTGGGACTATAATAATTAATCTGTTTGCTATTTAATTGCAGCCTCTGTGCAGTACACTAGTTGATTTCTAGAATCCCACCGATACCCAAGGCTTTGTACTAGAATGAAGGCTTGATAGTTTTCTTTTTAAGCCATTATCTTAAACGTTCTCAAATGAATTATGACTGATTATAAAAGCACCCAGTCTGGGAGATGCTGGGTGTGATTAAATACATACTTCTAATTCCTGTGTAAGCCTATAGGACTAAGCTATAGCATATTAAATCAGAGTAATACTCACCCCACTCAACACCTTCACAGGAGAGGCTACATGTCAAATGAGTGCAGAGTGTCTCAGATATCTGATTATTGGCTTTCTTCATTTATATTCTGCCATTTGCTATATGTGGCACTTTAATTTGTTTTGTACCCAGGACAAATAATAATGCAGCATTTATAAACCTTTACCCATTAATAGCTGCAGGGCAGTGTGCTTGTTATTGGCATATATCTGCATTGAATGATATATGCTTTTGTCACTCATTGCACACAACTGAACTTGCTGACTTCATTTTAGAAGCAAGAGCCTCATTGTAAAGGACTTGAATTCACATATCACCTTTTCACATCCCAAAGCACTTCACAGCTAATTAAGTATAATCACTGTTATGATATAGGGAAATGTAGCATCTAATTTGCCCAAGGTTCCACAAACACAATGAGATAAATGGCCAATGTAGTGTTCAATGGTTCAATTCTTCTGTTTTTGATTGTGTGTATCTGTTTAACATTGGTGCTCACTGAGCTTGATGTACTGAGAAAATTGCTTACTATGGGCACCTTTTTCCTCATCCATCAGGTAGCGTTTGTACTTTACCATATTCAATCCAAAGATGTGTTTACGATGTACTTTAGGATTGATTTCCTTGCTCTCTTAGTCATAACCAGGGAATCACTTGGTGCTATGTGGAATAGACAGGCCATAGTCGACTGCACCTTTCAAAGTTCTAAAGACCTTGTTGGCTATCGTAGTTCTGCCAAGTCCAGCATCAAGGTAGCAGATGAAAGCACCAGGCTTCTTATCAATGCTTTCCACATTGTATTTATCACCAGTCACCTCCACCTGACCCTCATTGATCTTGCTCAACCCAAATTTGCTGAGCAGCCTGTGGGAAAGAATTAGTCTAGTGCAATAAGATGCAACATAATTGGTGATGAATTCAATGTTGAAAGCGTTGATGGGAAGCCTTTGCTTTGCACGTGTGAGTTCAGATCCCAACCTCGTCACCAATTTGTTGTTTATTTTATATCTCAGATCAATGCAGAGATGACACCACTTTCCATGATTTTGTTCACAGTGCTTTTAAAATGTCCACTCCATGCTTCCAACTCTACGTTCCAGCTCTTTGTACAGTTTCTGTACTTTTCTCTGAGTCCACACCCAGGTTTAACCAATCAGGCACAGTGAGCATCAATGGTAAACAGGCTTGCCTAATCAAACATGGAACAATTGCCAATTGTCTATGTTAGTAATGTTGATTGAAGGATAAATGTTCGCTGGAACACTGGGAGAACTTCCATGCTCTTTGTCAGATAGTGCCATTGGATCTTTTACTGAGAGGGCAGATGGCATCTTTGTTCAACATCTAAAATGCAGAATCTTTGACAGTGCAGCACTCCCTCAGTACTGCACTGATGCCATAATCCAGATTATGCACTACCACTAAACCAAGGATGCCACTTGACAAATGCCTGGTCAAACTCTCAATCATTCCTATTCACACTTGTTAACTGACTGTACTTAAATCTAAATCATTTCCCAAGGTCATTCCCTTCTGTTGAAATAATAACTGCAGATCTTAACCAAAGTTCAGAAGAATTTTTACTTTAAGGGATAAAATAAAAAAGGGACAGTTTTTGTTTTGAGCTACACAGGTTTCACTGGAACTGCCAGCTTAACAAAATGGCCACGCTGGTGAGGACCCAACAGCTGTTGAATAGCAATGTGACTGCAGTGCATTAAAAGCGAACAAAGAGAAAGTTGTCTAACAGCAAATATGTAACAGTAAAGTGTACAGTATGCCAGATGCACAGCTTTTCTGGAGCCATGTCACTGAATTGGGGTTTTATGGTAACCCACCACTCATTTTTTGTCCATCAGCCATAGCGCAAAAGATGTGAAGTGCTCACCAAATTTCAGAATAGTTAGGGCACCTAGACACAAAAAGAGGCAGGAACACTGGAGAGGAAGCTTTTCACACCAATGCTTCCTGCACTTGTGAGGAGCTCATTTTAAGCGATTCTGTGCCCTCATCAATTATGCTGCAGAGAAAATTATGGCTTGAAGGGGTCATTGGGAACACTGAAGTGAAAAAAATCTTCTCTAGAGCTAAACAAACTGTGTTGTACCATGTTTAGGAATATACAAATAGGAGGAGATCATTCAGCCCCTCAATTTGGTGCATTTGGGTCATGGCTGATCTGTACCTCAACTCCATATGCCTGCCCTATCTGCATATACCTTAATAGCTTAACCGGACAAAAAACTATCAATCTCAATCCTGAAAGTTTCAATTGTCCCAGCATCTTTTGGAGGAAGAAATTTCCAGATTTCTACTGCATGTATGCATGTACTTATAATGCACATTAGGGACACCTAGTGATAACATTAGTACTACATGAACCTCACCTTCATTCACTGAGAGACTTCAAACATTGTAGAACTCAAAGGTTGAAGAGCAGGAACTAGTCCTTACCTGAAATTCTGATCTAAAAACTCGATAATATATAACAACTGACATTACAGCAAATACAGCTATGTTTTTCTCTCTGCTGCAATGAGTTGATCAGAGCTGATCCACACTTTGGCGTGATTGGGTTGTGTTTGATCCCAAGATGAATTTCCGACCACATGTCCACTCCATCACCAAGGCTGCTTTTCCACTTCTGCAGCATTACCTCTGCCTCAGCCCATTTGCTGCTGAAACCCTCTTCCATACCTTTGTTGCCTCCAGACTTGCGTACTCAATGTTCTCCTGGTTAGTGCCCGATCTTCCACTGTACAGAAATCTGTGTCCATGCAAAACTCTGCTGCATGTATCTTAATTTGCACAAACTCCTCTTCACACATCACTCCTGTACTTGCTTTAATTTATTCAGTAAGTTGGACATTAGCGCCATGTGGAAACTTCAGAAGAGGTTAGGAATGGGAAAATTTGGAGGGAAGGGTTGTTGAAAGAGATAAGTGCAAAACAAGGTGGCTGAATTGACCTACACTGACACTTAGACTAACAATGTCTCCGTTTTAAAATCCTCAGCTTTGTTTTCAAATCCCTCCGTGGCCTCGCCCCACCTTGTCTTAACTTCCGACAGCCCCACAACCCTCGGAGATATCTGGCTTCCTCCAATCCTGGCATTTTGTGCCTCCCTGATTTTCATTGCGCCACAATTGGCAGCTGTGCCAAAGCTCGGGAATTTCCTCCCTAAACCTCTCCGCCACTTTGCAGTTGAAAGACACTCTTTAAAATATCCTTTTTGACAAAGGT